>NC_058368.1:41772500-42372500 GCF_018350175.1 Felis catus | reverse complement strand
TATTGTATAAACATCAGACCACATGTTAAAAAGTTGCCTTTAATATAGATGATTTTCTTTTCATCTTGCATCATAACCACATTTCTATGGCCTAATTAACTTGTGCATTTTCCAATAAGCCTTCATTTCTAGGGAAGCATAGGACTGTATTCAGGTTTTACAAACAACAATTCTATTAACAAAATACTTTTGAATAGATATTTATAGTATCATAAAGCACATTCTTAATTTATTTGATATTTTTAATTATAATCTCTATTTAAAGTTTAAGTTTTAGAGTCACTTCCCTTGCTTCAAACCATGAGTATATTGCCTGGCCCACTCATCTGGTAATTATTATTTAAAAGAAAATTACATTTTAAAAAATGTGGAGCATCTTTTCTAATCATGAGGCTGTAGCATCACAGTTTTGCGATTATGCAGTTCTTTGCAATATAAATTCTGCCTACCAATGATTTAGTTGATTAAAAAAATAATGAGGTGCATATCATATGACTCTCTTTTCATTTTGTAAATTTATTGGTATAATACACATTATGTAGGTTGTTGAATGTGGTGATTCACTAGAAAAGTGCAAAACAAGGTCAAATTGGAATGCAGATGAGGTCATAAACTTTTAAAATAGTCAATAAAGCAATTAATGTATCAACAGCATGTGCTATTAAGCAGCAATGTAATGATGCCAGTGATCACACCAGGGTCCTCTGAGTGTTTATAAACAGGCGAGGAAGCTGGGCTCTATAGATATTTCACATGCATGCTGCAGAAAAATACCAACATGTAGCCTTGGAATCATTAAAAAGAACTTGATTTCAAATGTTTCCAAGAAGCTTAGCAATATACATATTACAAAGCATTACTTTGAAGGAATGAAATAGAAGCATACAAAATATAAATTACAGGCCCCTTTTTAGTTTGGCTTTCTTTTTAATTGCAAAGCAATACACGTTCGTTGTAATCCATTCAAGTAAAATGGAAGTGTAGAAACTAAAAATCAAAATCTCTGCCCTCTTCAGTGCCATTTGTGGAGGTCGGCTTTGTTCATAGTTTAGTTTGAATTATTTTTTTAATTTTCCTGCTTGTGAAATCTGTCTATTAAATTATGTAGATAGGGGCGCCAGGGTGGCTCAGTCGGTTGAGCATCCGACTTCAGCTCAGGTCATGATCTCACAGTTCGTGGGTTCGAGCCCTGCATCAGGCTGTGCTGACCACTTGCTCAGAGCCTGGAGCCTGCTTCAGATTCTGTGTCTCCTTCTCTCTCTGCCCCTCCCCCGCTCACGCTTTGTCTCACTCTGTTTCTCAAAAATAAATAAATGTAAAAAAAAAATTAAATGATGTAGATACAGATATACGTATAAATATTACCATATGTAGATACATACAGTAGATATGTATCTATTATATATGCAATGGTAGTATAATAATGGCATCATGCTTTATGTATTGTTTTGCATATTTACTTTTCTCTATTTCACCCTATTATGTGATTATTTTATGTTTATTTTGAATACTTAAAACATTGAGAATGAAGTAAATCTCATGGAACAGTATATAGCTTAATATTCTGTGTAGTTGATGATATCTTGCTATATATTTTTAGGCATCTCAAGCTATCATGGCTTTAGTACCCCTAAAAATCTATTGGAAAATCACTCTGAAGATTCACCATAGAAATTGTAATAAGATGTTAATGAATTTAAATTCCAAGATAAAAGAAGCAACTAAAGGTCATACCTCTCCCATCAACTGTCTAGGTAGATTATCTAGTATTTGGACTTTTTTTCCAATCTACATATTAAAGATAGTATCAGGTTATCCTGAATTTTTTGCCCTGAATGAAAAACAGATTCTTCAGTTGCATTTGTTTTGTTGTGATCATTTATTCATATTAAGGAAAATACAGGAAATGCTCATGTTCCCATTTTGGTGGATGTGATGAAGAGACCTACCAGTGAAAATTAGACAACCTGTGCATTTATGAACTCGTACGTCATATTCATGGCTAAGCGAATATAATGGCTATTGACTCACTGAGGGTTTAGGGTAAGATTGACCATTTTTCTACACATTTTTTCCCTCCCAGATTGTACAAAGAATGCACAGCACTGCTCCGAAATACAAGAGCATAATGTACCCAACTCTAACATACAAACACACACATATGTAATTAAACATCTAGTTTACTAATTTACCTGCTTTTGCAGTAGAAAGATGATAAACCATTGTCAATCATTCACCCTGTAGTTATTAGACAGAACTTGAACAGTGCAGCAGCTGAACATCATTCAGTGAATAACTAAATTTTATAATCAGTCATGCAAATAAGCTATGTTGATGCTTGGTTGAGATCAAAAGAGAACTATAGCCTGTGAACTTTGCTACAGTTCATGCTTGAAAAAGAAAACAACTCTGGTCTTGTTAACACCTGAAATTTTAAATAAGCTTTAAGAGAAAAAACCATAATATTAGATTTAATTATATATACAATGCATTTTATTAGGTATAGCTACTTGTTGATAGGCCAAATAATGAAAACAGCTTAAATATGTAACATGATCATAATTTATTAACTGTGAATGAACTGACTTTATATTATGTTAATAATCATTTAGCTTTTTATATATTATAAATCCTCAAATGCGCTTTTATATTCCTTTAATCATGGTAGTTTTTATTGCCAGGGACTGACAAGTCCTTTGCCAAGGCGAAGAAAATATGTATTCTTCATATATATAAGTATATGAATGTGTATTCTTGTAAGGGCAAAGGAGAAAAACAAGCAAATACACAAGCAGAATGATTTCATCTTGAAGCTCCCTGGAGAAGATAAATCTGAGAGGTAACAGTAGTAGAGACTGCAGTACAATGGGCAGTAATAGCTAGACAAATCAGGGACTCTTCTCTGAGATTATGAAGGTTGAACTGAGATCTTAATGGTCTAGGCAAGCAAAAATTTGGAGAAGTGCTTCAGGCAGAAATTAGACATGCAAATAACCCGAGGCTAAGACTCTCTAGGCAAGTTGGAAGAGCCTCCAGAGCAGGAACAGGAAGAATGAGGTGGAGGGTCTGCTGATATAGAAGACCTTCTCAAATCAACCTTTGGCAACATTATGGAAAATTACTAAAAACCTACTTATCATTAAAAATAGCGAGGAAATTGGGGCACCTGGAAGGCTCAATCAGTCAAGCAGCCGCCTCTTGATTTTGGCTCAGGTCATGATCTCATGAACTGTGAGACTGAGCTGCTCTGCACTGTCAACCCAAGCCTTGCTTGGAACTCTCTCTTCCTCTCTTTCTGCCCCTCTCCCATGTGCACTTTCCCTCTCTGTCTCTCTCAAAAATAAACACTTAAAAAAATAGTGAAGAAATATACAAGTGTGATATTTTGTAAAATAACATGTCGATTATTTTATAAAAAGGAAAAAGATAATCAAAAAATTGGGTAGAAATTATTTTGGTAATAAATAGCAATCATAGTTAAATTAGTTTTCATATTCATTATATGGAGCTGGATTTTATTTCTATAATTTACTTTCCTGAGTCTAACCAATGTATGGTTCCATGAGTGTTGAAAAATATTAGCTGTTATAAGATCTAAATATATCCTTGCTTTCCTTTTACAAATGAGGAAATCCAATGCCAGATGGTTTCAGTGATTTTTCCTAGGTCAATCAAGCGGTGCTAGGAGAGCCTCTGGAAGTAACTTAATCTAAGCACTCAGGGCAGTGTGTGTTTTCCTGCTGCACCACATGTGAGTCTTTCTTATGGAAATACTGAAGAGGTGGGAAAAATGATGTTGGTTTCAAAGTGTAGATTATAGGTACCTTAAAAGCATATGCCAATTTCCATGAACACTTAAATGTCTTACCTCAGTAATTCTAAAAGCAACCTTAGAAGATGGCAAATATTATTCTAGCCATTAAAGAAATTGTGAATGATTCCCTTGTTCTCAGTTTTACAATAAATGGAATCTTGAGCTGGTAAAGAGGTTTTCTCAATCCTAACCTAACATTTGATAAAATTACCATTTATTTATATCTGTCTTTGTGAAATTTTGAATTTTGTAAAACTTAGTATGAGTATTTGCATGGTAAAAATGCATATAGAGTGTAGTAAGTTACCTATGGTTATAAGCATTTGTCTCATGTTATTTAGTTGGTATTAGAATATGATGTTCAAGATGAAACTTTTGCCAAAAAATTCCTTTTCAATAGAATGCAATTCTTATTTACATTGGATTACATCAGCGAAAACAAGAGTGAATGTATAAAGTAAAAGTTTATGATTTCTGTTGCCAGATCACACAGTAAACTCATGTTTTAATTTGAGAATATTTTTAAAGCCATCTGCTGCATCTCTAGTAATTCTGAGAACGCAATCAGTTCCCAATTACCTTCTCAAAAGAAGGATAAAGTAAAGCAGTGAATAATCCAAAAACTATTTATATTTGGCTAATTACCTTTCTAACTTCTCTTTCTATTTTTTTCACTCACAAATTTTCTTACACATATGCTTAACCTCTTACACATTCACTTTTTCACAAATTGGAAATGAACCTTTATTTATTAATTATTTTTTTAAGTGGCACCACTCTGCTGGATAGTAAAGGGGAAAAAAGTATTCCATCATAGTGAATCATCTGCGAATTTTATTCTACAAAGTGACATTTTAAAATGTCATAATTTTTTTTTCCCTTAAAGATAGTGACAACTCTGAGCAGAATCCTTACCACCTAAGAATAATTCATAGGAATCGGAAAACATTCCATTAAGACAATGGGGTATCATTTTTTTCCTTCCATTACTTAACACATGATTTTAATGTAAGTGTGTTTGTATAAACACAGATGTGCTACTTTAGATATATCTCTGTTCTGTCACAGGACGGCACTATTAACTCTGGCAGGAATCCCACTGAAGTTAGTCTATAGTTCTGCAGCTACTTCTTAATTTACATATTTTGAAAACACTCAGGAGGTCATAGTAATATGATAGATATTATAGTAATTCTTGGCTGTCAGCAGCAAAACAAAAACAACAACAAAAAGACCAAAACAACTCAAACTGTCTTAGACAAACAGTATGTTGGCTCTATTCTCTGAAAGGCCAGGATGTATAAGCTTCATGTATGATTTGATCAGGAATTTTGCTCTACATTTCTGCCACTTTCTTGGTTCGTCTTTGCTTTGTCATAAGACATATTCCCTTGCTGGTTTCTCTCAGGGTAGCAAAATGCTGTAATAGTTCTTGACCTTACATAGAATGTGCTACCTGCAACATCAAACCGAAGTTCTAGGCTTCCCTCAGATTAGAGCAATTTGTTTCATTGGGTCATCCTGAAGCAGTCAGTGGTGTCTATGGATGCCATACATGGGTTGGCTTACTCTTGGGTTGTGTACCTGTCCTTAAATCAACCACCATGTAAGGAGTTTTATTATGTGGATTAGCAAAGCAGTCAGAGGCCACCCTCAAGGCCAGAACTGGAGTCATCCTTCCAAAGCTCTGATAATATGTAATGTAAAAAAAAACCAAATGCTATAATTTATCTCTTGGAAGGAATGAGAAACAAACAGAAGTGCTTTTATAATGAGAATGAATGTACAGAATTATTTTTGGTTGTTTTTGAGTAGAACATATAATTTACATATATAATTCACATATGTATGTATATATACATATACACACGTACATACATACATACATACATACACACATGTATGCATTACACATTTTAAAGTGCTTCAATTACTATTAATGCTATGTTATAATAATTTTATCATGAAATAGTTATGTTTAATTTTCTTATTACTCAACAGTATTTTTTGTATTATTATTTTTTAATTTTTTATTTAAAAATTTTATTTTTAAGTAATCTATACTCAACATGGGGCTTAAACTTACAACCCTGAGATCAGCAGTCACATGCTGTACCAACTGAGCAAGCCAGGTGCACCTTCAACAGTATTTTTAAATTGAATTTTAATGATTAGAATTTTCACATTTTGCATGAATATTAATATTCACAGAATGTTTAATATTAATACTGTGCTATTTAAAATATAATATTTTTATATTATATTTATATAGCCTCTCTTATGTTAATAATCAATCATATTAGTATTATAAAATGTTCAGTATTCACAGTATGGAATATTTAATACAAGACTTAGAACTGTGCATTTTCATGGAAGTTCTGGCATATGGTATCTAGATCATACTTAAAATGAGAGAGTAAGATACAATTATTCAAAAAAAACTAATAAAATATTTTCCATCTGCGCTGTCCTAAACATATGCTCTAATGAAATTATTGGACTATGTTACTTAAACCAACTAGTATAGTCTATGATCTAACTCATCTGAGAACATATATTCCTTGTATCAGAGGTAGGAGGAGGAAAACACCATGATGTTCATGCCTGCCCAGCCCCTGCTTTAATCAATATACAATAAGTAATTTTTGACTCATTTCAGTGTTGGATTAATCCCAGACATGTAATTAATGGTAGGTGGGTTTGGAGATAGATAATCTCCCCCACCATTTTGTAAATATACATGCATGTATTTTGTGTGAATAATTGTGTATATGATATGTTGTATACATAATGTGTGTATAGTGTAGCAACAGGTTAAATGGTGATTCTCCTCTTCTCCAAAATCCCTTACTGAATATAAAATTGCTTTTTTTTTTTTTAAATAAGGGAAATTTTTGACAGGAGTTTTTTAAACTAAAGTTGAAGGAGATATGATCCTACTTTGAAAAATTCTATTTAAGGTCTTCAAAACTGGATGTTTGTGTCCAGATAACCTATTAGGTAATTGAGATGTTAGTGATGACTAAAACATTTAATCTCTCCAAATGACTTTCTTGGGTCATTTTCTTCCCTTCCACTGAATGTCACTAGCAGAAGTTGGGATCGTTCTTCTTCTTCTTTTTTTTTTTTTAGAGAGAAATTGTAAATATTGACAATAAAACTAACGTTTAATTTACATATAATATATGTATATTTTACTTATTATACACACACACACACAACCATAGCAGTCTATATCTATACAGTGTAATTGATTACATAGTATAAAGTTGCAAGTACCCACTGGATAAAAATATGTCTGAAAACACGTCTTTTGAGGAATCACTCTTTAATATCAATAAAGAGACTGATATGTAGGGGCGCCTGGGTGGCTCAGTCAGTTGGGTGTCTGACTTCTGCTCAGGTCATGATCTCACGGTTCTGGCACGTGGGTTCAAGCCCTGCATTGGGTACTGTGCGGACCGCTCAGAGCCTGGAGCCTGCTTTGGATTGTGTCTCCCTCTCTCTCTCTCTCCTTCTCCCCCCTCCCCCCCCGCTCTCTATCTCTCTCTCTCTCAAAAATAAATAAACATTAAAAAAATTAAAAAAAAGAAACTGAAATATAGTAGATGTTGTGAACATATGTACATTTTTCTACATAAGTAAGCATTCAATTTAGCCATGTCAAAAACTGAAATTAAGGGAGAGAAATAGTATAATGAGTACTGTATAGTAAACACTGAAAAAATGAGCCATTAATTTTTTGGTG
The DNA here is from genome assembly GCF_018350175.1 of Felis catus. NCBI lineage: Eukaryota > Metazoa > Chordata > Mammalia > Carnivora > Felidae > Felis > Felis catus. The sequence continues at coordinate 42,364,938 of NC_058368.1, read as the reverse complement.
CTTCTGAAATCTCGTGCAAACCTTTCAACAATCTGTGACGCATGTGTTCCATTTTAAAAATGAGGAAACTGTTTAGCTTGCCCAAAGGATTTTGAACCCAAACCTATTTGACCTCAAAGTTATGATCTTCATACTGCCTAATTTGAAAGCAGTTATGTGTAAAAGGGAAGTAGATCTTTTAGGACAACTAATGAGAGGTACAGAGCTCCTGTCTGATTTGCTAAAAACAAGAAAGAGAAAGGATTGTATTTATCCTAGTTTATTCGTCATATGGAAGGAAAACAGTAATGAACCCAAAGATGCTGAGAAACAATGGGAGAAAGAACAAAATTATTTATTTCCAGCCATAAGCTTCTACTTTGAGTGGGACTCCCTTATCAGCGGACTGCTCCTTTCTCAGAACTTTTATAGAAATCTTTATTGATAAGCATAAATAAACTTAGTTTTTTTCCTAGAGAAGCTACCTTTTGTTAACTGATAACTTTTTCAACTTTAAAGTTTCAATGAAAATTTCACTCTTGAAAAAAACGGAACATACAATAGAACATACAATAAATTTAAATGTACATCAAAACCAGGAGTTCACATTTGTTAAAAAAATATTGCTTGGGAGATTGAAGAATCCAAGTGTTTTCTCTTTTCCTAAATTTTCTGCATAAAGCATACATTCTCACCATTTCTTTTATAAGGCAGTATTTGGAGGAGGTGCTCTGAGCAGGCCAGTTTTGATACACGTGGTAGAAATGATCTAAGACATTTTGAGGAGGTAGATAGGGGGAGCAGGTGACACTGTCTTCCTTTCAGGAAAGCCTGGGTGTTGGTAGGGCTGGAAGACAGCATTCAGATACTTAACAAATTCAGCCAAAGCGGAAAAGGGTACTTCCAATCTTCCTTTTATAACTGTTGAATTATACTGTACTTTCAACATCCTAGTTTTTACTCATGTTTACTTCTATGTATGTCTTGTAATTTTGGCTTTTTGGTAGATTTTGGAACACCTTCTATAGGAAAATGTGTATTTTATAGGAGTTGATATAAGGGATTTGTTATTTATTGTTACTGGCAAATAAATCTTACCCCTGTCATAAATTTTAGGCCAATTTTCCATGTTAATTTTCAACTTTCACCATTTCAGTTTATTTTTAGCTATTTAATAATGTTTGCAATGAGCATTACGACAAATCAAGAAAGTGGATGTAAATATATTGCGTTCAGTAAGTACAGAGTTTTAATTTATAGAATAGCAGGAATTCCATTAATAAGTTAATCAACCAAGGAAGGTTTTTTTTTTTCAGTAGAAATTGTATAATTAACAGGATCTTTAATAAAATACAAGAATTCAGTATGTTTAAATTGAGTCAAGTTTTAGATAAGTAGTTATATTAGTAATAAAGAAAAATTAAATCTTTTTCAAGTATATTTTTTGAGTATAACTTACTTGTTATATTTTTTTAATGTCTTAGCCTTATTTTACCTTATTCTTGAAATTTCCTTAAGGTTAGTACTTTATATATTCTGTTAATAGATATAACACCTAACATATAGCACATGTTTAAAATAGACTGTTAATAGCAAAACACATGGAGCTTACTTTAATAAGCATTGTACAAAGGCTGGGTATGATGGAACAAATATAGCTTATAAAACAGCTTGGAACCAGCATGTGTGTTTTTATGCATTTTTTGTTTATTTTGTTTTAGATTTATACTGAATTTTACCTTAATGCTCTTTACTACTGAAAGGGTTTTGCTACAGTATTTGTTTCTTTGGAAAATATTTATTAAATGCCTACTGATTCTCAAGTGTAAAGCAAGGGGTTGCATATAAAGTAGTAAAGAAATCATATACAAACACAATTTTTATGATTCTTTAAAATTAGTGATTAGTTTTAAATAAGTAAGCATGCAAAGGACTATATGATTACAAATTGTAATAAGGATTGTACTGGAAAAATAGAGGGTATAAGAAAGGAAAAAGGGACTTTCTTTAGATCAAATAAGGAAAATTGTCTTATAGGAAGTAATAATTCAACATGAGAACTGAAGGATGGATAGAAGATTCTAGAACACTGGAGAGTGATTGAAGTGGTTAGAAATCATAAGAATATGCTAGCCAAGATAATAAATCTTTATCTTACTTTTAAATTAACAATCATTTTAGATAGGAGAATACATGATCCCATTATACTTTTATAAGATTATCCTGGCCATCCTGTATGAAGTGAGCTTGCACTTGGACTATGGAGATGGAGAGAGATTGTGTGTGTGTGTGTGTGTGTGTGTGTGTGTGTGTGTGTGTGTGGTATGATCAAGATTACCTCTTGATGGGGCTGATGAGGGGGATGGAGATTTTAACAATGCCACTCAGGTTGGGAACATGAGCAACTGAATAATCAACACTGCCATTTCTTGAAATGGAGAAACGAGATAAAAACAAGTTGTTGGAAGGATCAGAAGTTAAGATAGAAAGATAGATGATAAATATAAGTATATGTATGTGTATGTATGTATATAGTTTATATATTTACTTAATGTGGATATCATTTCTAAATAGATGATATTAAAAGCAAATGGGAATAGAAGATATTACCTTGTAGGGAAAAAAAAATCACTCCAAGCTGAGCTCTTAAGAGTTTTAGTAGTTAGTAGTTAAATAGAAGAGAATGAAATGGGAAAGAAAATCAAAGACAGACAGGCAGTGGGATGGGAGAAAATAACTACCAGGTGGTATGTGAGCAAAGCCAAAGAGAGAGAGAGGGAAAGGAGAGGGATGGAAGAAGAAGGAAGAAGGAGGGTAGAGGAGGACAGTCATATATAATGTGGTCAGTTGTGTGAAAGGAACACTAAAAAGTATCCATATGATTTAATTTGACAGATGTGGAGGTAATTGGTGGTCCTAGGATTGTAGCTTTTTTTTTTTGAGTTATAATGGAGAAAACCTAATTAGAACAAGCAACTCTTTTAAGAACTTTGAACATAATTGAGAGAAGAGAAAATAGATGATATTTTAAAGGAAGTGCAGAGTAAAATGCAATTGGTTGTTTTGTTTTAAAATGAGAGTGATAGAATGTTTGTATGTGGTTAGGATGATCCATTAGAAAGGAATGCTGAAGATTCAGGGGAAGGATGTCTTTGAGAAGGCATGGTCCGTGGGGGTTGACTCCAAGACAGATGGTTATATCAATACTTAATAGGAAGAAAGATATTTCCAGTATTGTTAATTAGCAAGATGATGGAAAACATAGATTTAGGACTATGTGGATTTATAGACATTTTGGAAAAAAATATGAAGTTTCTGCTAAATGTCTTTATTTTCTCAATGAAATGTGATACAGGGTCTTTGTTTTTTTCATTGGAATACACATAAGACATTCTTTTACAAAAGTAAGGAAAGGATATAATTTTAAGAAAGTTTGCCTAGGATCCATTTTTGCTCAGATTGCAGGTGAAACCACTCAGAACGAGTGAGATTCCAAGTTTGTAGTTTTATTTTTTGTGTGCGCTTTAATCTCTTTGCTCTGATAAGGACATTCCATATCAAGTCAATACTAACAACATGTAGTTAAAAAAAAATCAAGTCATTCTTTGCTAACCAATTATGGATATTGACTGTAAGAGTTAAGGGTAATTATATTTAATTCTTCATAAGTACAAATATGTTTGTTCTTTATAAATACAAATAGGTATGGTATTTTGGCTTTGATAATTTAAGTGGCTTAATTATATATATATATATATATAATATGTATATGTATATGTGTATGTACGTATGCATATGTATGTATATGTATATATATGTATGTGTGTATGTAATATGTATATGTATGTATATGTGTGTATATATATGATGTATATATGTATGTATATGTGTGTATATATTCTCATAGAAGTTAATATAGCTTTGATAATTTAAGTGGTTAATAATATATATATATATATATACATACACACACACACATATATATATATTCTCATAGAATTAATAGCTTAAAATAAGGAAAAAGCAATATATGTATGGGTTTCTGATCTATGATTAACTTCTATAGATGAAGACTAGATAGATATGTTTTGTAGATGATGTGGAAAGATTAAAATAGGAATACATGTTATTGTCTGATAATATATTTCACTTTATGAACAAATACATATGTATAACAGGTACCTTTCAAAAAAATTTTTTAATGTTTATTTATCTTTGAGAGAGAGAGAGACAGAGTGCTAGTAGAGGAGGTACAGAGAGAGAGAGGGAGACACAGAACTCAAGGCAGGCTCCAGGCTCTGAGCTGTCAGCACAGAGCCCGACATGGGGCTTGAACTCACAGACTAACGGACCGTAAGATCATGACCTGAGCCAAAGTCAGCCACCCAACCGACTGAGCCACCCAGGCACCCCTAACAGGTACCTTTCAGAAATTGTAATAAAGCATGCTATGTAATATTAACCGTTTTTTTGTTATCATGCAGAAATTATAGTAGCTTTTATTTTGCAGATGGATAATACTGCATAAGAAGAAAATCTGTGTTGTTGTTTTCTTTCTCCATATTTGGTTTGCAGAGCAACTTTACCCTAAATATCTTACAAGCTCTAGCTGAAAATTATCATTTAAATGTATTCTTAAATTTCACCTTCTGAAAATAAGTCTCCTGTTCTTTTATGGGTAATGACAGCAACAATAATAGCGATAATAACATAACCTAAAGATTAATAGAGATAATAATGTAAGATAAAAAATAAATATCAAATACCTGAATGTATTTATCTAAATCATTGTTTTTATCTTTGGTAACCTAATCTTTTTATGTTATTTTAATGGGAATGTTGGATAGTTTTAGTGTTTTCTTTCCATTTGTGTTGTGAAAAGGTTTTAGAGTACATTAAGGGATCAACAGGTATGAATAAACATTAACTTAACATATTTTCACTTATCAGTGTTGACATATATGTGGGTTATGTGTTTCATTCAACTATTGTAATTTTGCCTTTAAAATCAGGGTTCTTTTCATTGCTCTATAGCTATTTTCTGTAGGAAATCTGGTGGCATGGACCATTTCCACTGAGGAGATCAGATTTCACCAGAAGCACTATTTCCCAGCACTCCTTTCTGGTAGAAGCTGGGTTCCTAGTGGAAATGATGCTGCTATTAGGATGATCTGAAGTACGCTGGAGAGAGACCTTCTGCTCAGTTACCATTCAAGCTGGAGCCTGCTATGACAGTTGTCAACAGTGCCCTTTCTGATGTCTCCCAGTTGTGTTCCATTTAGAATAAGTACTTAAAGAGACACCTGCTAGGAAAGCCAGAATAGAGAAGCTGCATGATTCTGGCAAACATATGTAGACAATAATATCCCTTTCCTACCTTGGGCAATAACTTAATAAAGCCTTTAAGACAACAGAATCTTAAGTAGTCATCCTTTTTGTTGTTGATGAGAAGGAGGAATATGGATAACAGCATCAAAATTTCCTTTGTGTGCCTACAGCTGTGATCTGGGCACTGCCACACTTTCCTGCTGCTATGACTCTCTAGCCATATGCTGCCGCTTAGAGCACAGTCTATGATTCAGGCTGCAGTGCTTGTGAAGTTGGCATATAGGCTGTCATCACTGTATTCTAAATACCCTGCAAGCAAGATTTGTCTTCTTCCTATGAAATTAGACAAGATCCTCTGAGTGGCAAACATATAGATGTATATATTCTACAGGTAGAGAGAGGTATACTGTTCAAGAAGAGTGAAATATTATTTATGAATTATTTCCTAGGGGGAAGTATAAAGAGCTCAGACATACATTAGCAGAATGAGAACAAAATGACACACCCCAAACCCATTACAGGTTTCCAGTGAGTAAAGGGATAAGACACTCCCAACAAGTCATTTAAATGTGACAGATCAGGTGTTTGGATCCCTGGGGTTGGGAGCCACGGTCCACTTTTGAGAATCTGGAAAAAGTTCAAATGGAAAAGAAAAATGAAAAATTAGGTTCAAATTTCCAAAATAGATGTCTCATTTTGTTTTCGTCTTCATTCTCAAGAACTATAAAATTAAAAAAAAAAAAAGATAGTGCAGATGGATCTATAGATAGAAAAAAGGGTAAACTCTCTTCACTCCCCAAGACCTGATATTTGTTCTTTTACTGTTAATTGATAATAGATAACAGATACAATGTAATATGCTGGACAGGATGTAGGACATATAAATGACAAATGGCAGTTTGTATTCGGTTTTCCCACCTTCCCTGACTTCAGCTTAAAGGACATTCCCCCAAACTTGGCATTGCCTATGTTGCCTAAATATTGACTTCTGTTGTCCATATTGGTTCTCAGCTTTGTCAGGTTTACTTAATTGCTACTCCTGGTAAAATACAATATGCTTGGGAATAAGGTGTATTTCTTGCCCAAGGGGATCTACAGTTTATTCATGAAACCAAAAATCATTTGAAACTAAAGAAATTATTTTACCAGTAAAATTTCAGGCACTGAGAGATGCCATAGAGGAAATGAGTTTTAGCCAAAGGGCCTGTATAGTCCTCCTCAAATTATGTTCATGTAAGAGCTACCTAGTAGAACTTTAAATACATCTCTTGTTTATGTGTTCCTTAGATGGACTGCTTTATAAGTAAGTACTGTATCTTCTACATTTTTCTGTTAATTTTTTAAGATGAATAATCATTTCTTTCTCCAATATTTAAAACTGGAAAAAAACTGGAAAATTAATTGCTCGTAACTGAAATGCAGTTTGCTAGTGAGGAGATTTTAGGATTGAAGGATATTCATTAGATTGATTGAAGTAGACAGTAGGCAATAGCTACTTTGCATATTTTTCCTCAAAGGACAAAGGGAATACCTCCTGTCTCACTTTGTACATGTCCTATCTTTCAAAATAAGTATTTTTTTCAATGCCTCCTTTCTCTCTCCCAATCTCAGTTTCTCATTCTTTAAAAAAAATGTAGCAAAAACTCACCTCTTACCGACTTTCATGTGATTAACTAAATCACACTGATTATTGAATTGCTCTTCCACATAATTTTACTTAGAAATATATTACTTTTCACTCATTGTAAAGTTGCTTTTGGAAGGGGATGATATCATAGCACTTGGTTTATAAATATATTGCCTCTTACCATATCTTATGGCAATTATTTCTATTTCCTTTACTATACTGAGATCTCCCCAAGGTCAAGTACATTATTTTTGTATTCCTGGCACCTAGTTATCTAGTTCCTGGCACATAGGGTGCACTTGATAAAGGTTTGCTGAATGAGAACATTAATGAATATAGAAATACCTATTGAGTGATTCTTTAATTTCTTTGTCCCCTGTTCCACCTACCTCCTGTATCACTGCTCTAAGTAAAATGTTCAATATCGAATGAATTGTCTTGGACTTCTCAGAAATAGCCTTCAACTTCCTAAACAGTAGTTATTTTGTATCAGCAAAGTGGTTAAAAGCACATGCCCTTGGGTAAGATACTTATACCTTTGCTTTTGTTTCCCTGTTGATTAAATGGAAATAATAATACCAATCTACCTTATGAGATGGGTTTTGGATTAAGTAACTCCATGCATATAAAGCATGTAGGGCGGTGTCTAACACATAAGTGTTGGTCAGGGTAGTAATTATTATTAATTCTTATATTAGTAAAAAATCCATTGAGATAACTTGACATTAGAATGGATTGGTGTTCCTCCCCCAAATAATTTATAGTTTATTCATATCTCTTCTACTGAGAAAACTTTATGGTTGTAGAAATAATTATGATTGCTATAATTCAATAATTTGAGGTTATTTATATTTTTTTGTTCAGTAGCATGGCCTATCTGTGTCTCTTCTGTTCATTATAAACTCTAATAAGATGGAGATACTTTATAGGCATTTATCATCCTAGTTCATGGCAGAGATACGGACTTTTAAATGGAAATTTTAAACCCACAATTTTCTTTTATTAGTTTAGTACAGTGGTTAATATTCTCAAAATAAACAAAGGAGTAAAAGCCTGAGCATCTCTAACATCAGACAGGCTTTTATTAGTGTCATATGAAAAGTCATTTAACTACTATGTGGTTACAACTGTCTTATTTAAACCAGGTTATGTCATAACACTGTTGCAGATAAGGTGAACAGTTCACACTGTACTGCATGTTCAGTCGCTCATAATTAAACTTCCCAATAGAAAATTTCGCTTTAGAGCTGCTTTAGACTCTCAGTTGGCATAAGACCTGGAAATCTCTACATTTGTAATTTGTCATTTATGAATGGATTTTGTTTCCAAAATATGTGGTTAAGGTCAATTGTTTGAAATTAGAAAGATGTTTTGTTATAGAAACAATATGTTTTAAGAAGAGGTTAGGTAAACAGACTAGCTCACAAATAATTTGCCCATAAATTACCTCCAGAAAAAGCTCTGTAGAATGTCTGCTGATACATGATTGCTATGTGGAAAATGCTTTCAGAAGTTCAAAATGGGTTATGAAGATTGTCTTCCCCTCAGCTATGGACTTTAATTTCCCTACTTCTTATATAATCCAATTTCTACACAAATGGAGTCAAGTATCCTTCCTCTCAAGCTGGTAGCTTACAGCAGGAAGTTGACTAAGGTAGGCATCAAAAGGCTCTAGAAAAGGATTGTAAATAGAGAAGGAGGAAGAGAATGGGGTTGGCTTAGGGAAAACAGAATGGGATTTTCTTTTCTATAGCAGTCCCTTACAGAGACTCCTTTATAACAGTAACCTCTAAAGTGGGGGCTTTATCATTTCCCAGGAGAGATTGATACGATGCATTGTAGTGTAAGGAAACATATTAGAAATTCATTTTTTTCTTAAAATAAATAATGTTTAACCTTCTAATATTTAATATATAAATTAAGACTTAGCTCCATCACCAAGGTTATTGTGGTCATATACACCTTTAATAGGTATTTTGAGGGAAGGGTAGCAGAACGATAGCATGGAAAGATAAAGAGTGGCATCATTAGTCATGCATTTGCTTTCACTATGATGTGAAATGTTTACTCCTTTTATCTGAAACAGCGCTTATATTATTCCATTATAACTAAACTAATCCTCAGCAAGTGGACATGTGTTCGTGTTCAAATGGACAAAGCACATAACTGATAATTGAACATACTGAAAGTAAGTGCAAACAAACATTAAGAAAATAACTTGTCTGCTCCTAGAATAAGCATTTTTTTCAAAATGTTTATTTATTTTGAGAGGGAGAGAGAGAGAGAGCATGAGCAGGGGAGGGGAGCAGAGAGAAAGGGAGAGAGAGAATCCCAAGCAGGCTCCACTCTGCCAATGCTGCCGACACAGGGCTCGAACTCATGAACTGTGAGATCATGACCTGAGCCGAAACCAAGAGACCGATGCTTAACCGACTGAGATACCCAGGGACCCCTAGAATAAGCTTTACATCAGATATGCTGTATTTTTGAAACTGATGATTTGTCTGATCTGATAAGAAGTCATAAAAATGAAAAATGTAAAAGATATTTGAAATCAGGTGTTACATTATCTGTTATTAATGATGAATTTTACCCAAGGTTTATTATGTCTTGATAAATTAGCTAACAATGTAAATACATGGATATAATTGAAAATGGATACTTACATATAGTCAGTCCATGTTTCTATCTTATTTTTAAAATTGGTTGAATTATGTGATCAAAATAGATTGAACCATTGGTCTAGGACACCATCCTGTCGCTTCTTCCTTTTTCTTTGAGGACTTCTGGTGTCAGTCTGTCCTCTTCCTCTTTCACTACTATACCTTACGGCTCATACATACCGTTTCTTTCCTTTAACAGCTTACTGTGCAACACAACCCAATCTCCTGTGCATTTCTTTTAATAAAATAGCTGTGGTGTACTGTCTCGTTATTTGGGAGTTTGCTCTTGTTCTTGATTGTAACAACTTACATCTTGATAAGGGGTAAAAAGGATAAAGATGAGCCTTTAGAATTCCAGAGGACCAAAGCAATATTTCAGAAGATCCTATAGCATTTACTACATGAGTGATGGGAATTAGGAAAGGAGGAGAGTACTAAGGAGTTGGATGCAAGGACTATGACTGGGGAAGCCAGAATGAAGAACAGAACACAGAGCTACTCAGAGGGGTAATTCCCCCCAATGATAACTACAATTCATTGAATACCAAAGAACTAAAGTAGCAGTTTTAGGGGATAGATACAACCAGTAATACTAGATAGAGTTTGATTGGAAAGGGGATGGGCATACTACATGAAAAAAAAAAAAAGGCCAAGAAAGGAATTGCCTGAGGCTTATTATCTATTTACTAATACCAGATGAATTTTTATATACAAAGCATGGACAAAGAAAAGACAGTGACCAATCTTCTAACTTAGCTTTATTTCCTTGTCTTATCTTACTATTAAGGAAGGATGGTAGCATAAGTGTAAATCATAAAGCTTAAGTTTCTGTTAGAACTACCAGTGACTCAAGTTGATCTTGAAACTTGTTTGGCAAAGCCAGGTTTGGAATTTCTGTATCAGTGTAATGGAGATTAGAACTGTGTGAAACCATTCTTGTGAAAAATAAATGAGACCGTGAACCAGGATTTCAGATGGATGTTTTTGGAAACAGCCATTGATCTCAACAACAAAGCCACAAATTAATGATTTCAGGACTATTGTAAACTGTGCTCTAGTATTTTGAGAAAAACTGTAGTATTGCAAATATGCTTGGGGAATAGAGTAGCAGAAGCCTTTTCTTAAGCAGAAATGACTGCAAACATACAGTTTTCATCATGTAAGTCATTATCCCTTTCAGGATTCAACACTAGTTTATATTGCAAGGTTAGGAAAAGCCATAAAAATAAAAAGCATAGCATGTGAAAAATATACTTTTGAAAGCAAATTATTTTTTTCTTTTGTTTAACGGCAATTGTCTCTCATTCTCCTTCTACCACTACTTGTGTCTGCATTTGGTAGGAAGACATGATTAGTCTGTTAAACATGGAAGAGAATCCAGGTTTGGAGATCTTTTAGCAATTCTATTTCTAAGAACTAGAGCAGTTACCGTGTATAAGTAATTTGATTTCTTGCATTGTGGAGTGTGTGTGTGTGTGTGTGTGTGTGTGTGTGTGAGCAATTCTTTCAGGTGGAGTTCTCCATAATCAGTGTGAAATAGCATAAGCTTGGGAGATAAATAATCATAATAACCTAACATGGTTTTCCTCCTTGGTATTAAGAACATTTGCCCTCAATGGAGATTATATACCTAAAACAAAATTTATATTACATCAATTGTATTAAGATCATACGTAATGACCTAATGTTATCTTTTAGTGTAATACACTATTGTTTAAGGGTAGCCTGAAGTCTTAACAATAATGTAATTAGAATGGTTCCTTATAAAATGCAAAAAAAGCAAGAAGCTATTTAGTTTTTACTCCTTTCATCTAAAATATCTTTTGGGCTTCTAAGATCTCTTGGATGTATTGTTTGAAAGGGCTTTCTCCCATTTTTATTACTCTTGTTTTGTTTCTGCTCTTCATCAGGACAAACACATGTTCAAGGACACATCTGAAGGATGGAATTTATGGGCTGCCTGTTCCAGTGTGCATTAGATTTGCAGTCATTGAATAGATTAGTTTAAGCAATTAAAAGAGACACCATATAAACCTTACACAAGCATATAATGATGCCAGGAGGCAGTAATGGCCTTGGGAGAATATAAATCAAATAATCAGAATAAGATTATATTGTAGTTCCTTTTCAAAAATGCAAGAGAGAAAGCATAAACTTTTCCATGCATTCATCCTTGATCTTATTTAATGTTTTTGAGAAGATAGGAAAAATGTGGTTTTAAGGCAGGGATTTTTTAAGGACACATCAGTAAACATTATTCTGGAGGTTTGTGTTTGGTTTTGTTTATGTTCATTTGCATATTATGGACTGCTGTTTGCATAATAAGACTACTGTTATTTCTAGTCAGTCTATGGGTGATTACACATATGAATAACACAATCGTGTATCCTTTGTGATATACATTATTGTAATCTATAGAAGTATCCTGACAGTTCTCTGCACTGAAGGCCTGTGAATCATGCTAGTTTTAGATGACAATTCCACCCTATTGTACTGCTACTTAAAAGGAGAAAGATTCTAAAAACACATAAAATTCATCCAAACACACTTCAGATCTGCAGTTCTGTGATTAGAAAGCTTGATCTCATGCTTAGCGGAAGATCTGGACAACTTGGCCCCCTTTGATCAATATCTGTGACTGACATTATTGCGCAGTGATCTGCATAGATAAGACGGCCAAACAATTAGACTGAGTAGCCGGCAATTCTGACACTGATCATTATAGGCTAGACAGAAGAATTCGATACAGGCCAACTTTTTTTTTTTTAAAGATGTCCTCAGAGACTTGTAACCATAATGGAGGAGGGGATGATGTGGGGAATAATGTAAACCTCACTGCCTGGAACACTCCTGTAATCTCTGAAAATGTTAAGATCAGTTTCATTAGCCAGAGGGGACCCAGACTGAGAACTCAAGAGTAGTCAGCTGGGCAAGTGTGAGAAATGGGGCTGGTAAGCCTTTTTTTAACTTAATATTTTTCGTTTGGGCTGCGAAAGAAATGCCTCATCGCTTGTTATTCTCAGTATGCATGTAACTCCACATAATGCTACACATTTCAACAAATTAGTTTTTACGTTCTTCTGCAGTGAAAATTATGTGACAGTAATAATCATCACACTATCTCTATTTGTTATCCATTCAGATTTTCTGAAATTCTAATCAGTTTCAAGAAGCGTCGACCTGGAACAACTTTCATAGGTGTGAGATAATCTAGTTTTCCTTTGCAAGAATATGTAAGGCAGATTCGCTTCTCTATTTTCTATTTCAGAGAGTATATGTTTATAATTGTAGAAAAGAGTAAAAGGAGAACTGGGTATAGAATGATGTCTTAATAGCATACATATATGCAAATACTTTGGACATATAACCAGGAGCTAAAATGTCATTGTTATCAATATGATTATTTTAAAACCTATGATTTTTCCAGGAAGCACTTTTGCAATTAACTTCTGCTCTCAAAAAGGTAAAGGGAAGCTAATTATGCCTCAAGAGTATGTATACGCTCCATCTCAGTATTATATAAGAAGAAATATCTAATAGCTGGTACTCAGAAGAATAGATTTAGCTTCTATAGTTGATTCTGTGTATATCTATGAACATAGAATATAACGAAAATACCATTTTAGATGCCTTAGGTCAAAGCACAGTTATTCTGAGGTTTTTGGTAGTAATTATTAGAAAGTGAATCAGTCAGTGCTTGTTATTGAAAAATTATTTGAAACAGAGGGTATTTAATTGATGTGCATGGTCTTATTTTACATAGAAAGTGCTGGGCAAAAGAGTCAAATTTTGATTTCTCAATCAGAATATTGAAATTGAAGAGGACAGTATTACTTTATCTGACTTTACCTTATGCTATGAACATAAGTGTATGCACTAGACTGTACTGATTTCAATTTATTATTACTTTATATGCTTCTGGACATAACAATGAGCAATAAAATATTGAAATAGAAAGTGTCTACATATATAATTTGCATTTGGGGAGGTCTGAAATAAAAAAAAAGTTTAATGATTAAAAAAAATAGATTAATGAACTTAACTCCTTTATACCAAAGTATGAGACAGAAAATTAGATGTGTTGCAAACATTTAGGAAAAGAAATGGAATCACTGAGAAGTATCTACAGTAACAAAAATGCCAAACAAAGTTCATTTTTAACTTTGAAGAAATAGATTGACAGCTTACTGGAATGCTAAAGAAATGAATTAGCAATGTCAACATGGCTTTTGACAGTCTTTATTATATTTCAGGGAACGAAATAGATAAATAGATTCTAGGTCTAAGAGGATCCAACTTTACTTAAAGGGAGTCTTTGTGTGATGTGGTAACAGGCAGGCTTTGGAGTGAGAAGGTATCAGTTGTAATTCCAGCTTTGGCAGTGCCTGGTTAAGAGCTCTTGATGAAATCATTCTCATTTTCCATTTATTTCTCTGTCAATCAGGGATAGTATATTAAAAGGTTGCTTTAAAAGTTAAAGATCATATATGTGTGGTTCCTAAAATATCATAAGTGATAAAAAAGTAATGTGTGAGTACTGTCTTAGAGAGAGGTTTCCAGTGTTGTGTATGGGCATTTATTTACCCTGGGTCTATTTTTATCAATGACTTTGATGTAGACATATAGGTTATGCTTATCAAATTTGCACTCAACACAAAGCTGAAGATAGAGAATATATTAGATGATTGACACAATCAAGGGTTTAGAAAATTTTGACTGATGGAAACAACATTGCCCATGCTATCAGCATGGAATAAAGCCCTCCACTCAAATACAAGAAACCGACTAAAAGAACCAAGGACAAAGGAGTCATGATTTGACAACATCTCATCTTAAAGAGTTAGGAACTCAGTTGATTGTAAGTGGACTATGAGTCATCCTGTGATGAGAATGCCAAGAAAAGCTAATGGAATCTTGGGCATCATTAATAGAAGTATACTATACAGAGCCATGGAGGTAATTCCCACAGTTCTCTGCACTGATCAGACCAATTGGTAGATAATGTAATGTTCTGGACATTGCACTTGGAGAGATGTGAAATTAGAAGAGGAAAAAGAAGCGTCTGGAAATGATGCCTTATAAGGCAAGTTGGTAGGTTAAGTGTATAGTCACCTGCAAGTTTTCAAAAGCTTTTATATGGAAAAAGAAACAAATTTCTTCTTTTAAACTTCATCTGCTAAAATGTAGGATTAATGTAAGTTACATAACAGGTAAATTTGGAGTTTTTGTAATTAAGAAACTTCTTTCTAACTGAACTGTTAAAAATGGAATGCTTTTCCTTATGAGGTGGCAAATCCCTTGCCAATGTAAGTGTTGAAGCAGATGCTGAATGATTTCCTGTTAGAACTGGATGAGAGTCTCCCTCATTCCACAAACAAGTACTGTGTGCGTGCTAGGTACTAGGGTTACAAAGATGGTAAAGACAGACTAGTAAATGGCACAAGTTTTAAAGTACAGTATGTGCCATGAAGGAGCACCTAATACCCCCCCCCCGTCATGATTTGTAATTATCCTGTAAATGTGAAATCCTATAATAAAGTTTAATAGATAAAAATAAAAACATAAAAAATGATAAAAATAGAAAATGAACAAATTAAACCCTTGATGGTAAAATAATTAGTTTGATTTAACTTCTGACTTTAGATAGCATTTATTCTGAAAAGAAAACCTGTTGCATTTTCCTTATATTTGTATTCTTTATTTTTCTGTTGTAATTAGTATTATTATAGTTACATGTTGGGCTTATCTGTGATTTCAGACAGCCGTGTCCCTTATGAAATATTCATTTGAATATGTGAGAAAACTGTATTACCTTAAAGCAGTACTGTTCAAAGAACTTTCTGCAGAGGTAGAAATGTTCTGTATGTGTGTTAACCAATACAATAGATGGATGTGGTTCTTGAGCACTTTAAATGTGACTAGTGTAATTGAGGAACTAATTGTTGAATTTTATTTAACTTTTCTCAGCTTAAATTTAAATAGCCACATGTGGCTAGTAGCAACTATATTGGACCAATGCTGCTTTAAACAACTGGATTATTTTGATATTAGTAAAAACAATAGCACCTGTCAATTAATAAGCACACATACATAGAACTGAAGGGGTTATTTATTTTCTTTAGAGTAATGAGGATTTAAACTCATGTTACTATTTGAGGTGATCCTTTTCCTCTAACATAACTTAGAATTGGTCTCATCTTTGAGAAAGTATAGTATATTTGAATCCTTAAACCTTCCTTTTCAAATAGATCAAGAGCTACCTTGGGATAGTCCTCTGGCCTTGTTCCTTTTCTTTCACATTTTTCCATAGGTTAGACATTGGAGTTTGTATTTGATATGTTTATTTATTCATATATTTGGGGGTCAGGCTATGTGTCACTTTTAGTTTATCCATTGGGCTTCATACCATTGCATCTTGTTTGCTGATGCTTCCCAATTCTGAGTCACTAACAAATCTATACCGAATATGTTTCCAGTTTTCTTCTATTTTTCACATCCTGGTTTTCATTTTATTACCATGGAGTTCATTTCTGAACATCCCATTGAATGTACCACTGCATCTGTGAATACTGGCTTGCCCTCACGACTCTGCAGCGAAAGGTGTGGAGCACTAAAATTATTGTAAATAGTTTTTACCTTACTATGAAGGCAGCTTAAAAAAACCCATCATCTAAAAATCATAGAATCGTAGACATTTAGAGCAAGCCTGAATTTAAGGGATATTTGAATTTCTCTACTGCTTTCAGATGAAATTGGGTTTATTCTCACTTATATTTTAAGAAAGATATTGTGTTATTTCCTAATGAATGATTATATTTTCCTAAGAAAACCATTATTATTAACAGTCCTGAGTATATATTATTGTAACCACCATAGTAACATGCTTAACATGTAACATGTATGTATATATGTATATATATGTATATAAATGAACTATATATAGCTATATATATAATATTTAAGAATATATATATATGGAATTTCTGCTGTGTTGTATCACTTGTTTCTTATTCAGGTGAATGCTTTGAATTAAAAATAATTAGAGCAGTTTTAAGTTAACATTGAGGGGAAGATACAGAAATTTCCTATATACCCCTGTCCCCACACATGCATAGCCACCCCCATAATCAACATCCCTCACCAGAGTGGTACATTTAGTATAGTTGATGAATAGACATCGACACATCATAGTCACCTAAAGTCCATCTTTTACATTAGGGTTACTCTTGGTTTTGTAAGTTCTATAGCTTTAGAGAAATGTGTAATGACATGTACCCACTATTATAGTATCATACAGAGTTTTTTCACTGGTCTAAAAATCCTCTGTGCTCTTCCTTTTCATCCCTCCCAACACTCAACCCCTGGCAACTGCTGCCCTTTTTAATGTATCCATAATTTTGCCTTTTCCAAAATATCAGGTAGTTGGAATCATTCAGTATGTAGCCTTTTTAGATGGGTTTCTTTCACATATTAATATGCATTTAAGTTTCCTCCATGTCTTTTCATGGCTTGATAGCTCATTTCTTTTTTGCACTGAATAATAATTTGGGTTCTGGAAGTACCACAGTTTATCTCTTCTCTTACTGAAGGATGTTTTGGTGGATTCCAAGTTTTGGCAACTTTAAGTATAGCTGCCATAAACATCTGTGTGCAGGGTTTTGGGTGGATGTAAGTTTTCAAGTCCCTTAGGCAAATACCAAGGAGCATTATTACTGGATTGCATGGTAAGAGCATGATCAGCTTTGTATAAGAAACTGCCAAACTGTCTTCCAAAATGGCTGTACCATTTTGCATTCTCATCAATAATGAATTTGAGTTCCTCTTGCTCCAAATCCTCACCAACATTTGGTGTTGTCAGTGTTCCAGCTTTTGGCCATTCTAATAGGTGTTTTGTAGTATTTTGTTTTCATTTCATTTTTATATAAATGTTTTTATGTTATCTCATTTGATACTTCAAACAACTTAAATAGCAAGTGGAATAGACAGGTAATCATTACTGTCCCTGTTTGCTAAATGAGAGAACCAAAACTTACAATAAGGGAGTTGCCCAAGACTTTGTATGTGTTGAGTTGCAGAGATGGGAGAAGAATTAGATTTTTTCTTCCTTAATTTCCCTGATCCTTATGTCAAGAAATAAGTACCATGTGCCTATATAATAATATTTTTAAAATATCATATACAGTTTAGCTATTTCATTGTTAATGGCATAAATTAGTAATGAGAACATTTTCAAAAGGATTTAGGTGACCTGAATTTAATTCTTAAAAGTATAAAGTACTCTTTGACCTTGCATTTCTGGCTTCCCCTCCTTAATTTATAATTTGACACTGATTTGTATGTTTTGAAGAAATATATCTTAATTTTTATGTAAGAATATATATGTTTTCACATATTTTATCTCCTCTTTACTATAGAAAATACAGCTGACATTAAAAATAACCAGAGATTATTCTGTTAATACGGTAATAGTGTTATCACCTTCACCATGTTATTAGGGTATAATGAGTTGCTGTGATTACAAATAATCATTCATTCATAAGCATTACAATAAATAAGTTATGAAACCTTCTGTAATCGATTAATAATAAATTTCTGATCTAAGGTATGATGGCCCTGAACAGAAAAAAGAAGTAGAACAATCCAATATAAATAGGAGAAATTGAGATTTGTAAAAGGTCACGATTGGAATGTTTGAGCAGGTTGCTTTTTGGGGATATATGGAGGAGGCTGCAATAGCTTGATGCATGTAATCTGGAAGGCTTCCTAAGCATATGGAGTGGTGAGAAAAAGTGGCACAGAAATGCTGGTGAGGAGAGATGGAAATTGGATAAATCAAGGGAAAGGCTGGGGGAAGGGAAATGTCTGAGGGAAGATGAGAGCAGATGTAGAGATGGTCAATTTATTTTTTGACTTCACAAGATTATTTTGAATATGCTTTTTAAAAGAGTAAGCTACTATAGTAATTCAATAAGAGGCTGTATTGGTTAGAATGATTAAAGAAGGTTTTATATGATACCAGTTTCTAGTTTCAGCACATTGATTAAAGGAGAATTTAAAATTAAGAATATCTAGTAAGGGGTAAGCTGGAGTTTTTCATGTTATGCTTTGCATGGCATCATACTGAATTTATTTTATTGTGTATATTTTATTTCCCTTCTGTATATAAGGACATTTACAATGTCTGAAGAATTTTAAATACTTTATTTTTCTTTTATTTCTAAAAAGAGACATTATAATTACAAAATGTGCAGAAATTTGCTTGTTTTAATTTAGTGCATTATTTCTAATAAATGAAAAATCTGCATATTTAATAGTTTTAGATTTTTATTTGATGATATTTAGGCAGATGCAAGGTGTATAGTTCTGTAATGCCCTTGATTTTACAAGTGCCCCAGATTTCTCACTCAAAAAAATTATGAGGTTAATTAACCTTGAGCATACACTTTTAAGTCAAAAGAATGTTTATATATAGATGTTATTCCAGATAATTGAAGGAATATTTTTAGAATACACATTTTGTCTGTCATTCTGAAACTGGAAAGAAACTTTGCCAAGAAAGGACTTAAGATTAAAAGGAAAGATTTCTTAATTGAAGATCTGTTAGAATCCTGAAGAAACTTTTAAAATATTTTTCCCAGGAAAGCATCCCATCCCAACAGATTGAGCCATAAAGACACACAGTAGGTCTACATTGCCTTAGAGCAATCATTTTAGGTCATAGAGTTGACAGAGTATCTGACAATGACCTCCTAAGCCAAAGCTAGGGATTACACTTGGTCCAGGTCAAATGGATACAATTTATTTGTCTCTCAATGATAAGTGTGCAATCATCACAGTCCAATTACCTTCTGGTTTTGGTGTTTACTAATATCATTAGATTCTTTCTGTCTTTATCTTGTATGCCTAATCTTGTCTCAGAAGAAGCCAAATATATAACCACACTGAGAAGTATTCCATTTAAGCCTAAATTTTAAATGCATCCGGTAGTATTGTGTTCCCCAGGAAGTGCTACAGAATTAGATTTCACTACATGTTTGTTTAGAACTTACTTACCCTATTGCCAATAGAGACATCCATGTTACCATTGGTTTTCTGAATATAAGTAGCAACTGAGTTTATGCTATGCATTCATTTCATGAAGTCAAAACTCACAAATTATCAACCAAAGAGATAACATATTATTGTTTTCATTATTATATCTGTAAACTATTTATAGTATGTCTAGTAGTTTCAATATTTATATCACTAGAATTTTAATGTGTTACTTAATAGACAGCATGAACACACACTTTCTCTAAAATAATATTTAGCCTGTTATAACTGTTAGCAAAAAAAAAAAGTTGCCTTATTCAAAATTATTACTGTGCACAAGATCAGGAACATACAGGATCCTCTGCTTTTAGATTGATAAAATGAATCCATATGTCCATTGTGTATTGACTGATTACATTGTACTTTTTACTGACTCCCCAGAAGAATAATAATGGACATTTAGAGTTTTCACATGGAGATGCTGCCCTCATCTATGTCACCTTTGACCAACAATTGTGTTTGTAAGATTATTTGAATATTTTTACCCCATCATCTCCACATTATTAGGGGAAAAAAGAGGACAAACAAAAAAAGGGCAGATGCCAGTCATAAATTGATAAAGTTTTATCAATTTAATTCACTTACCATGGATTTTTACACCTTACTTGGATACTCCCTGGATAAACCCATCTACTAAATATTCAATTATGAAAATACATTAAACCAAATAGTGTAAAATACTGGAGATACAAGATTGTGTTTAAAAACCAAGGTGAAACCCCCAAGTATATGGTCAGTTAATCTTCGACAAAGCAGGAAAGAATATCCAATGGGAAAAAGAATATCTCTTCAACAAATGGTGTTGGGAAAATTGGATAGCAACATGCAAAAGAATGAATCTGAACCACTTTCTTACACCCTACACAATATTAAAAAATTCAATATGGATTAAAGACCTAAATAGATCTGAAACTATAAAAATCCTAGCAGTTAACACAGGTAGTAACCTCCTTGACATCGGGCATAGCAACTTCTTTCTAGATATGTCTCCTGAGGCAAGGGAAAGAAAAGCAAAAATAAATTATTGGACTATAAAAAAAAAAAAAAAAAAACTTCTACAGAGTGAAGGAAACAATGAACAAAACTAAAAGGCAACATATAAAATGGGAGAAGATATTTGCAAATAACATATCTTATAAAGGATTAGTATCCAAATATATAAAGAACTTATAAAACTCAACACCTATAACCCAAATAATTTAAACATGGCGGAAGTCATGAAGAGACATTTTTCCAAACAAGACATCCAGATGGCCAACAGACACATGAAAAGATGCCCACCATCACTGATCAGCAGGGAAATGCAAATCAAAACTGCAATGATATATCACTCACATCTGTCAGAATGTCTAAAATCAACAACACAAAAGACAACAGGCATCGGCAAGGATGTGGAGAAAGGGGAACCCTCTTCACTCTTGGTGGGAATGCAAACTGGTGCAGCCACTTTGGAAAACAGATTGGAGGTTCCTCACAAAGTTGAAAATAGAACTACCCTATGGTCCAGCAATTGCACTACTAGGTATTTACCCAAAGGATAAAAAAATACTGATTCAAAGGGATACATGCATCCTGATGTTTATAGCAGCATTTCTATAATAGCCAGATTATGGAAGCAGCCCAACCAACTGATAAGTGGATAAAGAAGATGTGGTTTGTGTGGTTGTTTGTGTGTGTGTGTGTGTATGTATACATACCACCCATACAATGGAATATTACTCAGCCATACAAAAGAATGAAATCTTGTGAATTGCAATGACATGGATGGAGCTAGAGAGTATTATGCTGAGCAAAATAAGTTAGTTAGATAAAGAAAAATACTGTATGATTTCATTGGTACATGGAATTTAAGAAACAAAACAAAGGAGCAAAGGGGGAAAAAAAGAGAGAGAGGCAAACCAAGAAATAGGATCTTACCTATAGAGAACAAACTGATGGTTACCAGAGGGAGGGTGCTGGGGGGATGGGTGAAATGGGTGGTAGGGATTAAGGAGTGCACTTGTGATGAGTACTGGGTGTTGTGTAGAATTGTTGAATCATTATATTGTACACCTGAAACTTAATAGTATGCTCTGTTAACTAACCGAAATTTAAGTAAAAACTTAAAAAAAAAACACACACAACCAAAGTGAAAGGTAGGAATTCATATGGCATTTTAGTGTTCTTTAAATTGAGTCTTTTCATACATAGCACAAAAATCCAATGTTTGATTTTTGCCATAAATTTCCATTGATATGTATAAAAGAAGATATCTACTTATAGCTGGTGAGATTTTCTTTGGTGGTATCTATAGCATTTGAGAAACTTCTGATTCATATCCAGTTTTGCAGATTTTCTCTAATACTTAAAGACAAGTACTTATGACCCCACTGTACTTTAATGTGAATCCAGGAGAGTGATACATGTCTTCAGAATACTAGAACTCTAGGTGAGTCCATTACCAAACTCAATAATGGAAGATCTTTCTCATTGCCCTTTCTCCAATTGAATCAATTTTATCTAATTTATTATTAAGTAATTACTTGACTTACAATTTTTATAAATCAAAGATGTCTATAATTTATAATCAAAGTTTTTAGTCATCATAAAAAAATCTAATACTGCTTTTCTTAGTTGATTCACTTCTACCTATTCAAACAAAAATATTTGATGTTTTAAGCTGTGTGGACTTACATTGGATAAACATTTTTCTTT
The DNA here is from genome assembly GCF_018350175.1 of Felis catus. Taxonomy (NCBI): domain Eukaryota; kingdom Metazoa; phylum Chordata; class Mammalia; order Carnivora; family Felidae; genus Felis; species Felis catus. Next base: position 42,342,555 of record NC_058368.1, on the reverse strand, counting down.
TAATTTTTTTTAACGTTTATTTATTTTTGAGACAGAGAGAGACAGAGCATGAACGGGGAGGGACAGAGAGAGGGAGACACAGAATCTGAAATAGGCTTCAGGCTCTGAGCTGTCAGCACAGAGCCTGACGCGGGGCTCAAACTCACGGACCGCGAGATCATGACCTGAGCTGAAGTCTGCTGCTTAACCGACTGAGCCACCCAAGCGCCCCTAAACATTTAAATTATATTAATTTAATTTAAATATTTCTTAAAATTTACAAAGAACATAAACTTTGGTTACTCCCTTTGAGAACTCTCTTAGCATTTCCATTTATTTTGTCAGTTCACCTATTAACTATTTAGCATCAGGCAATGTGTCTGTTGGGAACTATGTTGAGGTTAAAGTGACTTGTTTTTTGCCATCATTGTGCTCAAAGTCTAGTGGACCTTATTTCAGGGATACAATCCCCATGTTACATTAATAAACAATGAACTCTTTGCTTGCTTTTATAAAATCCTTTAAATGGTACACCAACCAGAATATTTGAACCCATGCTTTAAAATGTATCACAGTGTTTCTTTTTTAGTTCTATTTTAAATTTGTATGGTGTTTAAAGAAAAATAGAAATGGTAAAGTTTTTGTACTACAGTCATGTTAATGTTGGTGCAAATCAATTAAAGAAATACCAACTAGAAGATATACAGAAGTTTTAAATACATATACCTACATATATATGTGTGTGTGTGTGTATGAATAGATATTCTACAGCTGCAACTTTTTAGACATAACCAACAGATTGTGTAATGTTTTGCTTATTTTACCAATTAATAGTCTAGTTTAACCTTCCACAGAAACCAAGCCAGCCATGGATAAACATGTATGGTTTTCTAATAATTTAAAAAAATAATCAGAATTATTTATTTAAAAAATTTTAAACTTATTTTTTGAGAGAGTGTGTGTGCAAGTAGGGGAGGGACAGAGGGAGAGGAAGGGAAAGAATCTCAAGCAGGCTTAAAGCAGGGCTCAATCTCAAGACCATGAGATCATGACCTAAGCCGAAATCAAGAGTTAGAGGCTTAATGGACTGGGCCACCCAGGCAACCCAATCCACATTACTTTCAGAATTTTATCACTTAATTGAACATTATTATTAAGAGTTGAATTAGTGATACTGTTTTCTTCGGAAAAAAATTTTTTTTCATTATCTATGTTGCATTAAAATTGTAATGAATGTTGTTTTGTTTTCTTAACTGCCCAATTATAAGTTCTGTTAAAGTAATAATTGTAATATCAATAGCTAGAATATTATAGCTTCTGATCTAATCATGTAAAAGTCATGTAAAATCCAAGGAAGTAAATAATAATGTGAGAATGACCTTCATTATTTCTTGGGCAAATATTAATTAACGATAGATCATCTCCTTCCATGAACTCACTGTGGCCCTTTGCAATTCTTTGTTGTGATTGAATCCCTATTATAAATTCTTTATAACACTTTCACAATTACTGGAGGAAAGTAAGTAGATAAGATAAATCTAGATGTATAACTTTGATGATAGCCAACAAAGAACTCTGATTCATGCAGGGTCCCATGATGTGGTATTGCTTAGAAATATTTAATTATAAGTCATTTTTTAAAATTAAAACCATTCTTTTGTTATTATTTTCTTTTAAATTGCTTCTGTAAGATGTTTATAGAACATTGACACCTAATATTAGCTGATGACCAAAAGTTCAGTTTTCAATTAAATATTTTTTTTAAGTGAACATGAGATCATCAGAGGTGTTTTGATTTCAGTTCAGTTACAAAAGTGTAAGGACTGATCTTTATTGACTTTAAGTCAATTCACACACACACACACACACACACACACACACACAAACTGTTAGGTAGTTTTCTAGGACTTTTTGCTTTGTGCTTTTTGGTGTCAAAATCATTCCCTAAGAAGTATTCTGATATTTTAGATGTTGTTTCAGAATACTGAGTCACTCAGGGAAGGATATAAACATTCTCCATGAATTAAATGGGTTCAGAAGCCATGGAAAACTTTTGACATAAAGTCTTAAGCACTTCAGAAAGTCTGTTGATTTCTATTTATATTGACTGGGATGCAAAAGTCTTAGGCCAAAAGAATATTTTCTCTTATTTAATTTCTTAATTGCTGTTTTTGTATGGATAGCTTACAGTTGGCCGAATATATGAGAATTTCTTTCTTCTTAAAATAATGCCTTTGTTTTAGTTTATAATTATTAAATACCCTTATAGAACAGAGTGATGTAGGATGTGATTTTTAGTTTTTAAAATTTTAAAATCATATGTATTTCAAGGCACCTTCCCCAGTATTCATTTAAGACTTTGAGAAGCTCTATGTGCCAGCTGTTATGTGTGCCCCGTGTTATATGAAGAATACTATATTCAAACAGATTTTTTTATCATTTCTTTTAAAAAATATCATTTGAATATTTCCTGAATTTTTATTTAAGGATGTGAATCTGTTATTTAAAACTATATTAACCCACACACACTCTTACTTTAAAGTATGTACTGGGGCACCTGGGTAGCTCAGTCAGTTGAGTGTCTGACTTCAGCTCAGGTCATGAGCTCCTGGTTAGTGAGTTGAAACCCCACATGGTGCTTGCTGCTGTCAGGGCAGAGCCTGCTTCAGATCCTCTGTCCTTTTCTCTCTGCCCCTACCCTGCTTGTGCTCTCTTTCAAAACAAACAAACAAACATTATAGCATGTACTAACTTGCCACAAATTGGAGTACAGTAAAACCTTGGATTGAGTAAATTGTTCTACAAGTGTCCCACAAGAGGAGCAAATATTTCTAATAAATTTTAATTTGATAAATGAGTGATGTCTTGCAATACAAGTATTATGTAATGCCGAAATGTCACATGATCACAACTGAGCCAATGGTTCTTGAAATTTGCTTTGATACACAAGTGCTTTGGATTACAAGCACGTTTCCAGAATGAATTCTGCTTGCAAACCAACGTTTTACTGTATTGGTAAGTGATCATTTAACTCAGGTCCTAAAAGTGGAGGAAAAGGTGAATGTTGAGTTTAGGATAGAAAGAACAGCAAGTTTTCAGAGGAAAAGTAGTCAGAAAATAGGATGGGATATTTAAATGTTTTCATTCCTGAGAAAAATGTCTAAGTATAAAACACAGCATGACAAATCTCTGTGGAGGGAACCACCTACTCACTATCGTTTGAGTACTCCTCTGAGTGACACTTCAGTGGAAATGGGGAGAGCTCCTATTTATGTTTAACTTAGCTTAAAAACAGCAGTAAAGCTCTGTGCCTAATATAGAAAGGCTCTCAGAAGATCTGGTTCATTTTACAAAAAAATAAAAGGACAAAAACTAAAAAAAAATGCATCAATGAATAGCATATCCTAGTTGCACTTGTAAGGGGAAAAACGGAGAGGTGGTTTGTTTGTTTGGTAATGTACTATATGGGAACACAAATATGGGTCCTTAAATATTAACTACTGTATAGTTCATGTTTATAAAATTAAAGTCATGTAAATCGGCATTACTGCCTGACCATCCTTCTCTGTCTCCAGTCTTCTACAATTTAAAGCATGCCATGAAAAAATGGAAAATTAACCCTTCTGCTATATCAGTGCTACTCCCTGACTGTACTTTCAACTTCCTTTGATCTTATTTGCAAGCAGTGAAATTAGTCATAGAATTCCTTGTCTTTATCCAAACTACCTCATAAATCCATCATTCTAAACAGTCCAGCTTGATACTCCAGCTCCAGGATTTTCTTTGCATTGTTAGCTTTCATTTCAACCAGTTGCTCTTACAACTATATCATCCTTTTCGTCATTTTCAGTTTCAGTGTTTTCATGGATTTCATATCTTCTGCCTTCAAATGGGAGATCTCTTAAATGTGAATACCTTCATGTAGAAGTCTTCCTTTTCTAAACATCGGTCATATTTCTTTTTGTTTTTGGAAACAAAATTCTCTTTGCATGATATATAACAAATGTGCCCGTATCTTATTTTTACAAATCTTATATTAATCCACCATCAAAAGTGTAATAACTCCTCTCAAGCTTCCAAGTAGCTCTCTTTCATTTTTCTTTGTATTAGTCAGCTCAGACTACCATAAGTAATCCCAAAGACTGGGTGGCTTAAACAACAAAAATTAATTTTCTCATTTCCAAGGGATGAAAGTCTAAGATCAGAGTACTAGCATGGTGTGGTTCTGGTAAGAGCTCTCTTCTGTCTTGCAGATTGTTTCCATGTTGCTGTGTCCTCACATGGCAGGAAGAGAAGACCTGAAGTTCTCTGATGTCTCTTCCTTTATATAAGGCACTAATCCCATCATGAGGGCCTCACCCTCCTGACCTCATGGAAACCTAGTTATCTTCCAAAGGCCCCATCTCCAAATACCATCACACTGGGGGCCAGGGGCTTCAACATACAAATTTTGGGGAGTCACAATTCAGTCCATAGCAACGTACCTGAAGTATTTAATATCTCTGACTGATCTTTCTTGAGGAGAGGATCTGTTTTTAACTTCATGACATGCCACCAATGCATCTTCATTTGTTTTCTCTGTCAAAAACTGCAGCAAGGTCATGGATACCTAATAGACATCACATTTGCAGATTATGTGAAACTTGGGGGTGTAGTACTCTGTTAGAAGGCTATCACCCTTACAAAAGTAAGGGTGAAAATAGAGTTCAGTGTAGCTATAGCACCAGTATAGTTGGAAGATTATGAGGCTTATCAGCACATGTCAGAAAGATGTTGGGATTTTAGTTGCTGGAAGTCTGAATATTAGTCAATAGTGTGATGTGACTGCCAAAGTGCAAATGCAATTTTAAGCTACTTTAATCAGCATACAGCTTCCAAAATAAGGGAGATAAAAACCTTGTTCTATGCTCTAACTACAAAGCACGGTTCCATTAAAATCTGGGTGCCGCATGCTCAATCATTTATTAGGGCAAATCAAAACTATGCTTTACGAATATGAGTATCCCCTGTGGAAACAGAAGATCAGTCTGAAAAGACACCAACTTGGAAGCCAAGTCTTCAAATTCCTTATAAACTGGAACACTTATAATGCTACCTCAAAAATAATCCTATTTCCCTGGTAAACAAACAATGACCTATCTGAATATATAAACATGTAAGGATATAAGAGATCATCAAATTTCTACTCGTAACATTTCAATTGCAGCCATTATAACATATCATCCATTGTCAAGTTATTGTCAAGAGATGGTACTTTTTTAAGGTTGATATTCTCACAAGAGATTTTTATTTCAAACCATAATTAACCATATATCCGTTCATTCCTTCTGTCAGCAGAAATGCGTTGTGAGCCCATCCTCGCCTTCAGGCACTGTTGTAGGTAATAGGGATGACTCAGTGAGCAAGAGTAACAGAGCCTAGCCCTATGTTCTTATATTTGCATAATAAGAGAACAATCAGTTGTCATTCATCATTTTGGTATATGTACCTCATTGCCAGAGCAGCTTCATTTTGTCCATTGAATTTTTGAAGTGGTTTTTAAAATGTGTCATTATACATTTCTGGTTCATTCCTAGACTAATTATTGAGCACTATTAAAATACTTTGCCATTTCTTTTTAACTTTTGGCCTCTGTAAGCATCCAAAATGGAAACTGATTCATGTTCTCAAAGCTGATGTGTCTTCCTCAGACAGGGCTCATAACATGAAAAAATCCTAACAATGCCCAACATAATGTAGCTTCTCTTGTTCTGAAGGATAGTTTTTGGGAAAAAAAAAATCACCTTACATTCAAGCATGCATGGTACTTGATGAACCTTAAGGGGTGCCTGGGTGGCTCAGTTGGTTGAGCCTCTGCCTCTTGTTTTCGGCTCAGGTTGAGACCTCACAGTTTGTGAGATTGAGCCCCACATCAGGCTCTGTGCTGGCAGTGCAGAACCTCCTTGGGATTCTTTCTCTCCCTCTCTCTCTGCCCCTCCCCTGCTCTTGCTCTCTCTCTCTGTCTCTCAAAATAAATGAACATTTAAAAAAAAAAGGAGGTACACTGAAATCTTTCTGGTTCCAAAGGACCAATGTTTGGGTGGCAGATTTCAGTTGATTTTATTTATTTGAATAATATAATAACTATTCTTAAATTTCCTAAAAGTTTGAGATAATTTTTTTAGGAGAGCATGTTTATTAGCACTGGCAATCATAACAGAGCTGGATGATCAGTTTTCTTCCTTCCTTCCTCTCTCTCTCTCTCTCTCTCTCTCTCTCTCTCTCTCTCTCTCTCAAAGTTCTCCTAGTGAATCCTCAGTTCCCTCTGAATTCTAATTTGCTATGTGATTTTTAACCTTATAAGAGGCTTTGAAATAATCAGATCATTGCTAGTTGATGACATGTTCTTGAGCAGGAAGGATAGGTAGCGATCTGAGTTGTGATGGAAGATATTTGATCTGAAGAAGATACAGTTTAGGAGAGATCTACTCTAATTGTGTCCTTGGTCTTTGAGAGAGAGGATGCTGTTGAGATGTTACATTTTGTGCCGGAGCATAGGCTGGGTCCATGAGCTGAGACCTGTGGTGGGTGTTCTACATCTCAGAATTTTCTGCAAGGAGGCAGTGGAGAGGAGCCCAAGGTCCCTGGGCCGATATACTCTAGCACCCTTGAAGCTTCACAGTGATATGCAAGTTCATGTTGCTCTTGCAACAACCCAGAAACTGCTCTTTCTGTCAGCTTCAGCCTATTCAGTATTTAGATTAAAACTTTGTATGAGACAATGCATCAAGTACAAGGTAGTGAGTGCAGAGTCTTGGGCCTAGATTTGAACTGTGTTTCTCCTATTGCTCACAGGGTGGCCTTGTACAAAGGACTTAATCTCTGTGAACACTAGTTTTATGAAGAGTAGAGAAATAGTTTTTATCTTGCAAGTGTGGTAAGATTTTATATGTAGACTATGCACATGCATAATTATGTACACATATAATTATATACATATAAACACAACATATGTACATATATAGAGAAAGAGACTCTCAAGTGTCATAGTGTCATAAGGTGTGGGTTCGTAGCATTTTTGAAAAGTAGATAATTGTGTTATTTCAAAGTTGCAGCAGCTCGTGGTGCTTGGCATAGGCTACTGCCCAACCCCATTCTTCTGAACTGTTGGCGCAGAGGGTTCTTCACTTGATATTGTGCCCTGACCAAATTATGATCGCAAGTGTGAGGCATCCCGATTGTCATGTATCCCTGAAGTTTCAGCTGGCTTGCCGAACTACAGAACTACTAAATTCCACTAGCAAAGGGGAAAGGTAAAGTGAAAATCACTGTTATGCCTTCCAGTAACTCTTCAGGAAATAGAGTGTGTTTTTCTTGATTTTCTATGATTCGATTCCCTCGTCCTCTATTTAGTGTCGCTCACCCAGTAGAATTCTGAACCTAAGGAGAAAATATATATACTAGATATACTAGGTAAAATTGCTGTGAAGAAAGCTATTTCAAACATATACTGCACACTGGGTTTGTTGGCAAGAGGAATGGAAGTAATAAATGAGGAGTCATGAGGACGTAACACTAATACCAGCCCCCCCCCCATTATTATTAGTGGTTGCAGGGTAGAGGACTGACATGTGACAAGAAAAGAACAGACCAAAAGCAAGGACAGAGGCACTGATGCAGTTAGAAATATTTTGTGTAATATTTTTGCAACAATAAGTCTGTACTCTAGAATCTTTGCCAAGAAATTTTGGGGATAGGTTTATGAGTGTATGTATACAACATATATATTAAATATTGCAGTGACTAACCTTGTAGTTAAGAGATATAATAGAATGTTCAGTCATTGATTCAGTGATTATTCTTGAGCATGTACTATGTTCCAGACATTGTAAGCACTGGGGATGCAAGAATGAACAAATTCTACCAGGCCCATGATATGAGAGAGCATAGGGTAAATAATTACAATATTGTGGCAGATGGTTTCAATGTTAGCATTTTTAAATAATTAAAAAAAATCATATTTCACATATTGGTAATTACTAGCAGAACTTTGTAAGGTCTAGTGCCTATAGTACATGTTTATATGTATATATTTGTGCATACACACTCTGGTTTTAACTTTTTTTTTTCTTAAAAATCATATCTCTAAGGGGTGCCTTGGTGCCTCAGTTGGTTGGGTATCTGACTTTGGCTCAGGTCATGATCTCATGGTTTATGAGTTTGAGCCCCGTATCAGGCTCTCAGCTGTCAGCACAGAGTCTGCTTCAAATCCTCTGTCCCCACCGACCTCTATCTCTAAAACCTAAATGAACATTAAAAAAAATCATTAATCTGATAATCTGTTTTGGTACTCCCTGCTTTCATACTGGGGAACAGCATGAGTAGCCAAGATATAATATAGGTTATGGCATTTAATTAGTACACCTTAAATATGTGACCTTACATTTAATACTTCACATTTCTTTGGCTTCACATTACTACTTACCCTCTCGGGAGACTATTTCCCTCTGCTATGAAAAGGATTTTATTTTGGATGAGTTGAATGAGAAAAAATAGGATATAAAAAAAAGAAACGCATTTCTTGAGCACCTGTGATATTCTAGATACTTTCATGTACTTGGAACCAACAATTAACTTACACTGATTTTTTAAACACGTCTGTGAGGCAGTAAAGAAACACGGTAGTGAGAAATGTCAGCTTGAATAATTAGGACAATGTTGTTGTAGATGCAGGAGGTTGAACATCACTCAATAAATACAGGGAAGCGGGATTTGTATCAATTACTGCCCAAGGTGCCTTCCACAATCCATTGTGCTTTTGCTGGAGAAGCATTTGTACCCTAGAGTGTGCTGTCAGCATGCTGCTATTGCATGAAGGAGAAACTAGCCTGCGCATAACCATGTGAGGTGTTCATCTATAGGAGTTTAAGGTTAGAAGATACAACAAAATTGAGAGAAATGACTTGCAGGGTTACCAGGCCAGTAAAGCCAGCTTGCTTACCTTAGCACAGATGCTTCCCCCTACTTTAGTTAAAATCATCTCTAGTAACAGATGAAAGAAATAATTACAACACACCCCATGTTTATTTTATAGGGAGAGGATTAACATACAAATTCACCTTCTCCTTTGAAATTTTCTTTGAAATAGATAGATCCCTGCAGACACTTAGAAGATGGAAACTGTATCTACATTTAAAAGGGGAATTAGGAAATTAAGGTTTTATCGGGGAAGCGTAACCCCCGAACTCCCCTCTTTCTAAACAAATGCTATAGGATGTTCCATGAGGAAAAGCTAGATAGCACCATCTATTCTGTCTGTTTTTGTTGGGAGACCTAGCTTGGTGTTGTGACATCTGAATCATTATGGATGCTGACTCTGTTAGGAAGTGGCAATACTGGGAAACTATTTTGCTCAGACACACTCATCTTTGCTTTCTTCTTTCTAGTTCACAACTCCAGCATTTAAAAAAATGATCCACCAGGTTGCTTATGTGAAAACATGATCTTTGACGGCAATTTCATTTGTGACTGCTGCTTATTTCTCATTTGAAGTTATGAGTCCAATTATGTCAGCATTCACTCTTTCTGATATAAAAGAAAACTCCCTGTGGCTGAGAGAAATATATTCCATTTTGTTGATCTTCCCCAGACACCTTTCAACCCAGGCTGCTTTGGGAGACTTTCACTTGGATGTGTCCCTATGTATCTTCACTTCATTCGTAATACCATTTGCTGTCACCATGAGCAAATGGTATATATTCCTGCTGCACTGAAAAGTCGAAAAGAGAGAGAGAGAGAGGAATGAATTAATACTTAAGCCCAAATCCTTCATCATTATGAAGTATTTATTAATAATCTATTTGTATGTGGCGCTGAACTAGAGGCTTTGCAGAGGAGCTAAGTGCTCATAGCAGTGTGCTCTAGGTTTTCACTGATACAAAGACACAGGGCAGAATGGAAGACATTTTACCCAGTAAACGTTGAGAAAAATAAACTAAATTATACAATTCAATATTTTCTTGTTTACAAGCCAAGGGTTAAGTGTATCTGATAGAAAATTCACATTCAACCAGCTGTCCTTAGTAATGAGAAAAAAATAAATACACAGTGGGAAAACCTGTCCCATACCATATGATGGATGGATAGATAGCTTGTGGAGGAGGAGCTCTTTGTTGTTAAGGAGACAATTTTAAGCTCTTCACATGGTTTTAATCACTTAAAAAAGCCCACATGATCACCTGTCTTGAACATATATTTTCCATATTAAGGTGCTGGCAGTGCTGAGTAGATAGTTTCTAGTAAAGTATTTTCTGTGTATATATGTCTGTGGTCATCTGTTTTACATTTTTAAATTCTACCACTTAGGATTATAAAACGTGAAGACAACAATATTTTTTAATCAAATATATACAGTGACCTAATATACAAGAGAAAACAATATTTTCCCAGAATAGACTGAAATTTTCCTTCAAGTAATAATCCTAAGAGTAAAAAAATATCACAAATATCCTTTATTGTGAAAGTGCTTATGTTTCCCAACCATAGATACTATACATCAAGTATCTCAAATTTGTTTTAAAGAATCCTACATGACATAGCATAATGATAGTGATTATACAGATGCAGAAATTAACATTTATAAAAGTTGAATAAAGTGCTAAAAATCTCACAGCTATTAAGTGACAAAACCTGGATTTGAACCTTTATTGTAATTATACTCCACTGCTCCATGATGTCCCAGACTCAGGAGAGAAAATACCAACTTCTCAGGGAATTCTGTGGATTAAATTGGAACATACACAACGATTTGAGTTACAGACAAAACTGATTTTCTTTTGTTGTCTTTTAATTTTTTTGTTTATTTATTTTTTAATGTTTATTCATTTTTTGAAACAGAGAGAGAAAGAGAGAGAGAGAGAGAGAGAGAGAGAGAGAGAGAGAGAGAGAGAGAATGAGTTGGGGAGGGGCAGAGAGAAAGACGCAGAATCTGAAGCGGGCTCCACGCTCTGAGCTGTCAACACAGAGACCCATGCCAGGCTGGAACCCACTGACCAGACTGTGAGATCATGACTTGAGCTGAAGTCAGACCCTTAACCAATTGAGCCACCCAGGCACCCCATGAGATTACTTTCTCTTTAACAATTGTTTCTTTAGGCATATTGAAGGTTTTGATGCCATAGCCTATTTAGTTGAAATATACTGGTATATTTTCATTTGAATTCTCTTTTTTAATGTTCATTTATTTTTGAGAGAGAGAGAGAGAGAGAGAGAGAGAGAGAGAGAGAGAGAGAGGCAGAGAGAAAGGGCGACACAGAATCTGATCTGAACCGGGCTCCAGGCTCTGAGCTGTCAGTGCAGAGCTCATCTCAGGGCTCAAATCCACGAATGGCAAGATCACGACCTGAGCCACCCAGGCTCCCTGATTTTCTTTATATATGGTTATTTTGTGTCACTATATATATCATCTAATTTAATATTTACAAGAATTCTATGGTAAGCATTATTATTTTCTATTTAGTATGATAATCTTGTTTACCAAGATTAACTAAGTTTCCATAGTCATTTAAAAAGTAAATAGAGCCTAGACCTAGATAGCAAGGTCTAAAGACATTTTTCAAACCACTAGATTCTTTTCTTGTTGAAAGTTATTTGAGTAGCATCTAAATCTGAATCTAAAAGCCTTTCTGTGTCGTTTTTCTTTCTTTCATACACAGGTATCCAGTTTAGTCAGAACTGGTGCCAGGCTAAATTGCGAACTATAGAAGTTTCTATTTCAGGGTCTTCTCACTCCTGCCCGTATCCCTTTTTTCCTTTATCTTGTTTCTCTACTCATTTTTCCAAAGCTCTATTTTATTTCTTGTTTCATTCCAACTAGTCCACTAAGATGATAGTTGATAAAAGATTAAGGCTCTGCATCTCCCAGGAGTATTTACATTTTAATGGGGGTCTCATGCCTATCAAAAAGGCTCCAAGATGCAGAGGAGTAAATTCTAAAGGTAACAGGCAGGAGAGATATTTTTAGATAGGAGCATCTGGCTTGCCCCTCTAATCACATCCCATAAGCTGCCTACTCCATTTATTTGTAAGACCTTGGCTTTGCTGTTTACGGTGAGAAGGTTCTCTGTAATTGCACATGCTTTTTCAAAGGTTTGAATCCTGTCTCGGAGATGGTGTGATATTGGTACCTCAGTGTTTATTCTCTCCTCGTTCCGCATTTTTGATGACTGGAACAAATTCTAAAAGGCTTTTTAACGATGATGTAAGGCCTTGAACAAAATGAAAATCTGTTGTTTTAGCATATTTGGAAGAGAATAATTCAGCTGTCACAGGATGAAAGACTTGTCTGGAAATGCCATCTTTCTTTCGATGTGTTACGATGCACACCTAAAAGGGAAGTACCATTTTGTTAGAGTCCTCTTAGATATAAAGAAATGAATGCATAATAAAGCACCCAGCAAGCTTTTGTCACTTCACCTGCAGAAATCTCTCTTTAAAGCATATTTAGCCAAACTAGTACGCCTACTTGTTTTATTAACTGAAAGAACTTGAAAGATTAAGAGAGAGTTTTTTTTAAGCATTGATTTAGCATATATGTTAGATTAAATTGGGTGTTCTCACGTAGTAATTTTCTGTGCAAAAATAGACACCCTACTGGGTAGTTTCAAACCCAAAATGCTGAATAATTTTCAAAAAGGCTTAGTAATTAAGTGTGATGATAACGCATTAAAAATGGAAAACAATTAAAGGAGGCTTTCAAACACATTCTTGAAATGAAGAAAGTTGGGGAAACATCCTGAAAAACTTGGCTTTCATTTGGTCAATTAGTTAACATCCTAGTTTTTAACTGCCAAGTAGAGCATTTTTTTTTCTTGACAAAATGTTAAAATTTGCCACTCATTTTAATATTTGTATAAAAATCTCTAGGCATTTACCTACTTCCTGCTTTATGTTATTTATTTTTCCGAACACTCTGAGGATGCTTTTGTAACATAGAGCTTATAATTAAAGATAAGCTATTCGGTGTCATACCTTTTTTTTTCCTGCATCGCTATACATACTCAAGAAAGAAGCAAAAAGAAAGAGGCGTATAAATCTGAACCCTACATACAAAACCAGCTTTTCAGCTTCCTTCCCAAGAGCAGGATGAATAAGTCTGAGAAAGGCAAAACATCACTATAATATCTTAAGTAGCAACTGATTTTTTTTTTCAGAGTCCCTAACTATTACTTTGATTTACCGGTCAGTCATTAATCACCAGTAATTCCTTAAATTTCTGTGGTATGCCAGGAGCTGTACCCGTATGAACTGCGTCTACTTCCTTCTGAATAAATATCAACATTTATGCAGTTTGAGGTCTCCAGATAACCTGTTAGTATGTCCTAATGCATGTGGTAAACCAACCATTTCTGCAGAATTCCCAGATTATGTCAATGTCACCACTATTCTCTGAATCATACTTCAGTTTATGAAAGTATCTTTAAAAAGTCCATTAGACTCCATGCTCCCACATTCGTTAATAAGTCTTGTCACTTCTACATCTGTACTATTTCTCACAGCAATTTTCCCCATTAAAAACAATTCCCCACCATATTTTATTTCCCTCTAGGTTAGGTGGTTTCAGTAGCTACTTGACTTTCTTCTTAATCCAGTGCTTTTTATTCAATCCAGACAACTCCCTAAAGACAGATTTACCTTGTTAAAGAGTACCTTTAATTACGTCAGCCCTCTAACTCTGCTGTTCCAAAAAAGCATGAACACATTTGCCTAGCTGCGCATGGGCCTTTAAAATTTCACCGACCTATCTTTCTAAATTTGTCTCCAATAGTTCTCCTAAACATAACCTAATTTCAAGCTAAAATGAATTATTTATTCTTCTCTAAAAAAGATCCCAGACGTTTCTACCTCTAGATGTGTACTGCTGATTCTGTCCTTCTGTTACAATTCTTTTTCATTTAACTCTGTCTCCCTGAAGTCTTTTCTCACCAACACCCCTATCTACCATTAACAAAAAGAAAAAAAAAATCAGTATGTTATTTCTTTAGCTTCTTAGGGCTTTATCTTCATTTTTCCTGTAGCAATTATATTTTGCTTTGTACTTCAGTAATCTGTGTACTTGTCCTAATACTCATACTGGGAAGTATTTTTTGGAGGGAGAAGGTGTTTACCAGTTTATTTTTACAGTGAAGTTCATTTTTTTTATAGTTAAGTTTATGCTAACAGCTATTATCTCTGCCTCTTGGTTTTGTCACCTTTAAAATGGAGATAATAATGTTTTATTGGCAGGCCTGTTTTGACAGATGAATAAGGTAACACTGTGTGGAAATAAGTTAGCATTGGTGTGCTTATTTTGCCCCTCATTACAGGGTGTCAGAGATGGATACATACAGTATGAAAATTTCAGATGAGTTGTCTAACCTGGAACATTCTGATTATTGTACACTGCCCTGCTGCTGGGCCAACCTGCTCCCCAGCAAAGAGGTGCGTCATGGCGGGCAAGCTCTCCCTTCAGCACAATTGAATTAAATGCCCTAAAAATCAACCTAGTCAATATTACTTAGTTAGCATTTTACATCCTTATGCTAAAATGTGACTTTGAAGCTATTTCTCTTTCTTTTAAAGTTAAGGAGAGTATGTGCATTAAGGATGAAAAATTCATGACAAAAACAGCACATTTATTGAACATATATTTTGTGCAAGGCATATGGTGGCTTCTTTTTACATAAAAGTGTCATGTTTTTGGAGCGGTTCTTGAAAAATCCATATTGACTACATATTATCTCCTTCAGGCTACTAAAATTCCAATAAGAATTATTTCTAAAGGATATACTCTTTGTGGTAAGGTCAGAGATGGAAGAAGAGATATTTTTGCCATAAAATCCATGAAGACTTTATCATTTTGAGAAAGCCAGTGACCCCTAGATTCTCTAGTTTTCACAAGGTGTTACAATTTAGGATTATATACTTATGGCCTTTGCTATGACTTTATTTAATTTAATTTAATTTAATTTTTACCATTGTTGCTATTAAAAACTCAGTGCCATAATTGGGGTACTTTTTTCACAGGTGTTATATATGACCTTGGAGAAATATTTTTAAGGCAGCAAATGAAATACAGTATGTCTCCATAAATGTACTAGCGTAATATTCTCTGTATTTTCTTATGCCTTCAATGTGATTTTAATTGTGCCACTGTTTAATGAGTATCTGTTTTGTACTCAGCAGTTCATCACTCTAATCATGACCCTTTGGTCCCCTTGGTTAGCATTTATGCTAAAGTGTGATTTCTAAGTTTTTCTTAAGTTTTAAAATTAAAGAGACAGTCCTATTAAAGGAAGAAAGATTTATGAGAAGAAGAGCATTTATTGATAGGTATTTTGTGTAATATATATTATATATATAATATATAATATAATATTATAATATATATAATACATATTATATGTAATATAATATATATTACAATATTATATATATATATATATATATATATATATATATATATATATATATAGTGACTCAGTCATTGAAAACTATTGTGGGTTTGAGCAAGTTTTGAATTAATTATAATGACTGCTATTTGAATATTGCTTAATAATTTTCTCAGTCATTTAATAGTCATTGTTTTATTAGATTCTCACAAAAGCCCTAAGATACAGACACAGAATCATTATAATTATTAAAATCTGCTATTGAGAAGAATGAATTGCTGAATTTTTAAGAGATAGTCCCAAGGTCCTGCAGTTTATATTTAGGAAAGCAAAGACTCAAAGTCTATTCATGAGTCTGTACAACTCACAATTTTACATGGTCTCAAACATTTTCTGGCCCACATTGATGCCATTCACAGCAAGAAGGTCTTATAGTCTCCTTTCCGTCTTCCCACTGGCTGCATACTGTAATTGCTTAAGGACTTCTATTCCTATACTGAAATAAAAATTATGCCAAGAGTCGCTCTTCTTTGAATACAAAGCATGATGATAGATATGGATAAGTACAAGGTCCTTTGAGTATAGAGATCTATATTAATCTCTAGAAGTCTCCAGAGAAAGCTATAACATGACAAGTCTGTAGTTAATTTCAAAAAAGTTTCCAAAACCTTATAGTAATTGTGTTTGAATCTAATGGAAGTAATTTTCATGTGAGTTCAAATTTTCCAACTTAAGTAAACAAAATTTCAAGGAACAAGAATTGTCACTAGAGAAATTATTGGCAGTAGTGGAGTAAAGCAATGTCAGTTCTCTGATTTCCACAATCATTGATTATCTATTTAGGCAATTTAAGGTAGAACATTAAAATAATCTTTGTTAATATTCTTCAGTTGTCCCATTTTGAGTAGATTACTGTGCCTATGACAAAAATAGGATCTGCAATTAATTAAATGAGGGCACAGTGGGGCCTGGGGAGCAGGTCAAGGGAGGAGTTCTTGATGACAGAAGGAGCAAAAATATACTATTATAAAATTATACACAAGTTGTAATGTAAAGGTAATGACTTACCATGATTTATTTGGTTTATGAATGCAATAAAGAGGAATGTTATGATAACTACCTTTAATATGAATCAGTACTAGAAAATGATGTATGAACAAGGCTTAATATAAGAGAGTCATGATAATGCTTCTCAAACTAGCAAGTAGGGTTAATTAAAACCTCTTAGTTTTTTTTTTTTTTTCTTCTACTTGTGAATTTGATGTAATAATGGGAGAGATATATCAAATACCCTTAAGGGAAGGATGTGAGGTTACAAGTAACTCCGTTCTTCAAAACTTGCTCTCCAGCCATTCTTTTTATTATTATTTTTCAATGTTTGTTTATTTGTTTATTTATTTAGAGAGAAAGACAGAGCAAGCGGGGGAGGGGCAGAGAGAGAGGGAGAGAGAGAATCCCAAGCAGACTCCGTTCTGTTAGCATGGAGCCCTGTGTGGGGCTTGATTCCACAAACCGTGAGATCATGACCTGAGCCAAAATCAAAAGTCAGATGCTTAACTGACTGAGCCACCCGGATACCTCACTCTCCAGCCATTCTTAACCCATTACCTTAGTGGTTAGTTTCTCTAGGGATATTCGTATTCTTGGCTCAGATCAATGTTAAACCAGAAAATCAGTTCCATCATTTAAATTAAGAAATTCAGATTCCATTTTAGGTCTTTACTAGCTTGCTTTCAACTCAGAAATTGTGCAATCCTGGTTGATTAAACATGCCTATTGAAATAATAAGAATGATTTTAGAGAAGCTTGAGAACGGTATGTTTTGTTTGCTAAGGAAGAAAAGGCAGCTAAGGCTCCAGAACATGTTCCTGATCTCGGGGGATTATTGGTTGAAGCGGAGTCTTTATTCCATTTCTTCATCCTCCTCATAAAGCCTTCAAATGTGTATGTGATTGCATAAAGCAGATAGGGAGAGCATATAGTTTTCATTTAAAATATGGCTTAGCTAGCAAGGTCACTCAGAATAGTTCCAAAAAGAACGGTACAATACTTCATTATTCCAGAATGATGAAGAAATGGTCAGATGAAAATTTCCAAAACAGAATTAGATAATATAACTATATGCAGTGAATTGCATCCTCACCCAACCTCAACCCTTTTGTTCATTTTTTGGTGGAGGGGATTGAAAGGTGTAGGTTTATTGAGTAAAAATCAGAGGCAGTAGTCATTTGAAGTACATCACAGATGCATATGCAGGGATTGACAGAAATGTTGCACTAATGTCCCATTTTATATATATATATATATATATATATATATATATATATATATATATATATAATATAATATAAATATATGTATAAAATAAAAATAAAAATAAAATATATGTATACATATATATCCTATTATATATATATATAAAATATATGTATACATATATATATCCTATTTATTATAATTTGTCCAATTCATTGAATTATGCATTGCTAATGAGGACAAAACATCATGATGTAATGCCATCGGATATATCATGTGTTGTAGCATAATATTACTAATCCATATATTGTACATATACACCCATGTTTCCGATAATTGTTTTATATATTGAAATGCCAGAATTTCTTTGCAAAATCTATCAATACAGAAAATTCCTTTTATCAGAACGTATCTTGAAAATGATTTTTTTAAGAGAGAGAGAGAGAAAGCATGTGAGGGGAAAGGGGACAGAGAGAGAGAGAGAGAGAGAGAGAGAGGATCTGAAGCAGGCTCTGTGCAGACAGCAGAGAGCCTGATGTGGGGCTTGAACTCATGAAATGTGAGATCATGACCTGGGCTAAAGCCAGACGCTTAAATGACTGAACCACCCAGGTGCCCCCCAAATGATTTTTTAAGTCAAGCTCTTGTAAAGATATGTTTTCCTGAAAGAGGAATGTTATTGAGATTGTGTTCTTGACCAAAAAGTTGGAATAAAAAAATAAGCAAAAGCTTGGTTTGCGAGCATATTTTGTTCTGGAAACATGCTTGTAATCCAAAGCACTTGTATATCAAAGCAAATTTCAATAACCATTGGCTCAGTTGTGGCTTAATGTTCAGCATCATACTACTCATATTGCAAGACATTGCTCATTTATCAAGTTAAAATTTATCAGAAATGTTTTCTTGTCTTATGGAACACTCGCAGACCAAGTTATTCACAACCCAAGGTTTTACTTGTATCAGGTTATGACAAACAATTATCACAAGACAGAGATATAATGTTTATAAACTTTATTATAATTTGGAGTAGAAAAATTTTGTTCCAAAGCATCAGCATGGTTTAAGGATGCCTAAATATTTCTTCCTCCTCTCCCCAAATCCATATTATTATATGAATGGACTCAAGACTAATGTGCATTGAAACTTTGTAAAGAATTTAGAATTTATTTAGATATAAATAGTCTGTATCTGTGCACAATAATATGTTTGTAATTTCAATAGTATAGTTTTGCTTTGCAGATAATACCATTTATACTTTCTTTTTTACGTTTAGACTCATTTTCTGCCAATCTTAATTTTCCTATTATTGAAATGCAGATTGCAGATTAAATTTTCATTAATGATATGTACCTTGATTTTATGAAATGATCTCTCCTTCCTGCCAATCTTCACTCTTTATTGCTAAATCTTTTATTATATATCATCTGGTTTATATTTGAGTTATCTATGTATTCTATGATTTAACTTATGATCTCAGTTATCTATGATTATTACTTGTTTTGAAAACAGAATCCATACAAAACGGAAGAGACCTGGGTTGTATTTTTAAGCATAACTTCATTAATTACTAACTTTTGGAGTCTGTGATTTGTTTTATTATAATATGGCATGATTTTATGGAGATTCTGATAACCAAGATTCCTTAAACTATACAACTACATTAATTAAAATTAAATTCTAATTAAATTAGTCTTCTTGGTATTCTAAGTGATTTCTTGATAAATAAAATTCTTCTTTATGAGTCAGATATTTTAAATGTATTTGTTTTGCATAATAAAAGTAGCCAAACATTTACAAAATTTTCTTCAGAGGAATTCCTGAGAGCTCTATTGCAAAATCAGTCCATTGGTTTACTAAACTTTCTTTGAAAAGATGGCACCCTTTAAAAAAAAAAAAACTGTATGTTTTCTCCTCTTTTGCTCTAAGTAGAACACCAGTGAGTTGTTAATTAGATGAAATACAGCCATAATGGTAACCGCCTCTCTAATCTATTGATTTTTTTTTTTTAATTTTGAGCATGATATTACCTTAAATAACTCCATATTGATTCAGGGACATATGTTACTAACAAGAAGGAAAAAATGTGTTAATATCATTCTGAATGACTCCACGGATGGGGTACGATATATCCTATACAAATGACAATGTCTGTCTATTTAAACTCAAAAAGAAGAAATTAACTGGAATATTATTGACAGAATAATATTTATTGAATGTCCAATGTCAGTAAATGTTTTAAGTAGTTTAAATATGTTCACTTATTAAATATAACTTTTATAAGGTGATGTAAGTATATCATTAGCCATTTGAATGACTCAAAGTTAAATACAGAACAGCTTGAATAAAAACCGTAGTACCCAAATGCAAGCAAAGACCATTATCTCATGGTAACTAACTCATTACATTTTAGTTGAATATGTAAAACTGCCCCCTTTTTTTACAAATGTTCTGGTATTGTATCTCAATATTAAGAAATAACTGATAGATATATCCTCAATTAAATTGAATACTATATAAATAAATGCATTTTAAAATAATTCTATTGGAACTTTTTGCTTGTCATATGTTTGCACATACAATTCAAATTAAAGTGATTGCATGTGTGAAATTTGCATAGATAGATGCATAAATAGACTCATAATATAATACATCTTACTCAAAGTATAAGTGATTACATTAATCTAACAAGAATAATTTCCTGGATTTTACCATTCTTCCAGTGTTGTTATGGTGATGAATTTAAAGTGAAAGAGAAAGATAAAGAAGAACAAAAAGGAAATAGTTACTTTTCTTTTATTTAAAAGGATGATATGAATGATAGTGGTTTCTGGATGAAGTTAGGAATTGTTGAAGAGAACATTGGAACCATAAACAACCATCACATGGAAAGATTGCATTTTGATTTGTAGCTGCTGCAGGGTTTTTTAAGGTTTATTCATTTTAGAGAGAGAGTGGCACTGAGTGAGGGGCAGAGAGAGAGAGAGAGAGAGAGAGAGAGAGATTCCCACAAGGGGCATAAAGAGGGAGAGAGAGGGGGAGAGAAGGAGAATCCCATGCAGTCTCCATCTGTGGAGCTCTGAAGCAGGGCTTGAGCTCACTGGAAGCAGAGCTCCAACTCAGACCCTGAGACCATGGCCTGAACCAAAGTCAGATGCTTAACCAGCTGAGCCACCTGGCACCCCATGGCTGCTGAAGTTTTTACAGGGTTTCCATAGTTTCTTTCAAGATCCTAAATTCAGTCAAGATTCTCCATTCAAAAAGAGCCATGACTCCTAGTTTCATAGAAGTTCACATCCAAATTGCTACAACTAAATTAATTGATTAGTGCAGCTTGCAAGCTTCACTATATTCTAATTCTATGGCATCAGTTTTTAATCAATACTTAAACATCAGTGCCTACTTATTCTGGCCTATCACGTAAAGGAAATTATTTCATTTAAATTTCAGCTTTGTAACTATGATCATCTTAAATAAGCCCTACTGATACTTTCCTCTTTTATTTTTTCTAATGGTAACTAATTATACCTTGGGTAATTGAGGACTTCTTGTCAAACTGCTAATTATCTCTCAGAATTAAGGCTAGGAGCACTCTAGTTTGGAAGACTGAAATGTCTACTACTTATAGAGAAGTTGGTAAATTTTATTTTGAGTCATGTGAATGAGCCATACTTTTAGAGTGTTGAATGATGAACCACACATAGTTTTACTCCATCTGAAAGATTATTTATTTACATGTATATTCAATAAATACTGAGTTACTACATATACAAGGGTTATACCAAATGTGAGACATAAAGCAATGAACAGATGATATATTTTCTGCCCTCATGGATCTTAGGAGCAAGTTGAGGAGGCAGGCATTAACAAGAATAAAGAAGTAAGTATTTAACTTCAGGTATTTTTACAATTGTCCCTTGAATAATAAGGGTTTGACCTACATGGTCCACTTATAAGTGGATTTTTTGATAAATTCAGTATAGTACTATAAATGTATTTTCTCTTCCTTATGATTTTCTTAAAATTTTCTTTTCTCTAGCTAACTTTATCATAAATATATAGTATATAACATTATAGTTTAGGAAGATTAAGGAACTTGGCTGAGAGTTCGCTGTAATTACTGGTAAAACATTGCAATTCAAACGAACATGTCTTTGAATCCAAAGATATTGTTGCTTCTATTATGATATTATTGATATATCTTTCTCACCTGTTTATTTAGCAGACAGACAGATAATGAAAAAGCCAGGTATAATGTAGGGTTTCCTTTACTGTCTGTGTGAAGAGATTTCTCCTCCAAGAACTATTTTACTTTACATTAGTTTCAACCTATAATTTCTACTTGTTTAGATTTCTTCAGATTTTTAATTTTGTCACTCAACATGATGACATAACTGTATTTAATTTACGTTTCCACAAATCTGGTTAAATATGCCATTAAAAATGAAAGCTCTTTAAAAATAGTCCTTTTATTCTCTACCTGCACCTAGTTTTTGGACCCACATTATTAACTGGAAAACAAAATGAAACAACAAAAAAACTGAAGCTCAGAAACATACTATAAGTTATATTGTCAAATCATAAAATGGTTAAGAATAGAGTGTATAGATCCCCGATGCAAAGCTGTGACTATGCATGCTTTCTAAACAAAAATATTCCAAATGAGATTCAGCCTTCTAATACCTCGAAAAATAACGTATATAAGATATTTAGGAAAAACCAGGTATCATTTTAGACCCCAAAGAAATGCCTATCCTTTATTACTTTTACAAAGTAGATTTCATTATATTCCAAAGGATATTCTATAACTAACATTGACAGCATTAGGATTTTTGTTTTTAAATTTTTAACGTTCATTTGTTTATTTTGAGAGAGAGGGAGAAAAAGAGCATGAGAGGTGGCGAGTCAGAGAAAGAGGTGAGAAAAATCCAGGCAGGCTCTGCCCCCTCGGTGCAGAGCCCCATGCGAGGCTCCGACTCAGGAACTGCAAGATCATGACCTGAGCTGAAATCAAGAGTCGTTGGCTTAACTAACTGAGCCAACAAGGCACCCCAAGGATTTTTAAAATCATAACATTTATTTTTGTGTTCTTTATTTCTAGTTAAATACTCTTATTTTTCTGCTGTTTCTCTACTAAGGTCTACTTTGTAATCAAAACAATGCACCTCCAGGTGAACAACTGTTATGTAGTAATTATCTACAATAAAGATTTTACTTTTCATTATTTCATTGGAGTTAATTGTAACTATTCACCTTGACAGAGTTTGTTCCTTCATTTTGTTTGTACCATCTGTCACTATATTTCTATTTGTATAATATACATCTAGTTTATTACACTATACCCAGTGAAGCAGGCACTACTGAGTTCAACTCAGTATAAACTTAACTTGATAAACCTTAAGTGCTCAATTAGAAAAAAAACAATAACTAAATGAATTAGTGAAATGTAAAAATGCAAACATATTAAAATGGAGAACAAATATCAAAAGGAAATGTTATCATCATGAAGTACTCATTACAAACTCCACAGCATGTAACTGATCTGCTTTTTGTTGTATCTGCTTTTTTTTCTCTTATGGCTCACAAGCTTTTACGTTTTTCCCAGATAGCATAGGTTAGTTAGTGATGACAACTGTGGTGCAACTTAGAGACGTAGCTGCAAAGCTATAGTCTCAAGTCTTTCTGCTGAGTCAGTGTTGAAATGAATTCTGGGACAACAGTAACAAGGGCAGTGGGCAGGCTGGCTTTAGGTACTTTGGGTATATTTGTTTATCAACCATGATTTGTATTTATATAATTTTTACATTTGAAAATTGATAACTTTTGGTTGGGATCATTACATCGTAAGTGGATCTTCGTCTTCCTTTCTTAGTTCAATTGAAACCCAGTGTCTCTTCTGCCCCAAGATTTTCTGTCCAGTTTGTATTTTTTTATAGAATTACTACATTCTAAATGTTTCGTATAAAAACATATGTCATGTTTTGAGCTGCTTAAGTAGAGCTGAGGCAAATTAATACAAATTTCCTAATTAATATTTACAGAATCCAAGACACTTCACAGGATTCTAAGATTGATTGGTAACTTTTTTTTTCCTTGTCTGCCTGACATTCAAATGGCTGAAATCTAAACAGGAGAACCCAATGTTTTGTCTTGGCAGGAAAACAACAACTGCAAATATCTCTTACCTTGGATTGAGTAAAGTACGCTTATGAATCTAATCTGTGAACCACTGGGCATTCTTATTCCCAATTCAGTTACTGGAGTCTAATAAATCAACTTTACTATTACAGTAGTACCAGATCTTGAAACCGTTTACCTCAGTGGTTGCCAAATTTGGCTGTATTATTTGAATAGGAAAGAACACCACCTACAACACGATGATATTATATGCTGTTCACAAGGCATCTTAAGTCTTTCCTGTTTTTATAAGACAGTGACTTACCTTATTTGGCCGAGTTGTTGAGAAACTTATTTTCTCTAAGCCAGTTCTTTAATATTCTCCTGATTAACAATGTTGAAAATATAGTGATGTCAAAAATAAAAGGCACTTTATTTCACAGATTATTAAGAAAATTCCTTTATAGAAAGGGGACATTTGCTTTCAGACAAAGAAAGAGTTTTATACAATAAGAAATCACACATATCTCAGGACATGGGTAGAATGTAGAAAGGCAAAAATATTGTGTTAGTTTATTGTGAAAATGAATAGTATTGTGGTTCTCTGGGTAACAATAAAAAGAATATGCAGTATTTCTAAAAATTTTGTTATATTTAAATATACCTCTTATATGGCTTAGAGAATAATGTTCCCATTAACCTAATAAATTTTATTATTTTAACTATTTCTATACCAGTGTATTACATAATATATAATGTATTTTATATCAATACAAAAACTATACTATTTCTAAATAACTGGCTGTTTTCTAAACCTTTGACATATTAGATAGTCTAGAAATGGTTTTATGGACATATGTTTTCCCTCAGTTATACTACTATAAATATACTATATTTTGAATTTGAAATACATAATTTAAAAGCCTCATAAGTCTATTCTAAAAAAAAAAAAAACTAGAGTATTTACACATTGGAGTGAGGACAAAAATGGAAGTTGTTTTTTTTTTTTTCCTCCTTACTTTCCAAAGTGAATGATGTAGCTTTTCTTCTTATGAATGGAGTAAATAGAATATTTAATTAGAATATACTACTGTATCTAGAGAAGTCATTTTTTCTTTCTTTTTTTGGGGGGGCAGATGTTTTTGTTTTGCTGATATATGTTTTGAATATTCATCTGAGTTTACAGTCACAGCAGAAATATTTTAGAAATCACTTCGGAATCAAAGAACAATGAAGGGTTTCAAAAGTTAATTTCTTTAAAATGATTTAGTTTTGAAAGACAGTTGAAGGAATGTTTTTAGCTAACTTGATATTATATGGAGGAAGAAACTGAGACACTCAAAAGCTAAGTGAATTTACTTTAATATTAAACACCTTGCAGTGGCAGAGCCAAGATTTTTACTCAAGGCTTCTATATCCTGTGAATCAAAAGTGCTCTGATAACTCTTTCAAGAAAGAGAGATCATGAATTATTCTTTGAGGTCTCCCAAAAGAGAGACTCTACAATTTCCTTCCTGTTATGATAGTGCGTACTAATATTTATATTCAGTTGACTAGTGGCTTCCCCTCACAAATCTTCCATGTACTTCATTCCTAGTAATGTTAACAGTTTCATTCAAACAAGAGGAAGCAGCTATATACACTTCCCATTCCTCCCCATATAGATAGATAGATAGATAGATAGATAGATAGATAGATAGATAGATAGATAGACAGACCTTATATAAGTTCATACTCATCTGTTCTTAGTCATTTCAAATATAAATTCTCTCAGCTAGCTACTCCATAGTACCTTGCTGTGTAGTCAAACATTTGTGAGGAGAGGGATGTTGGTAATCAAATTCTGTCACTTTTACAAAATCTTTATGAGAATTAAAATAATTAATAGCATTAAATCAGGGTATAATTACTTGGGTGGAATCAATGGCTGATGATATCAGGTGTTAAGGACTTGAGAAAGGAAACTTCTCTCTTCTAGGAATATACCGATGGAGCAGAGAATTCATGCCAGCTGTTTGATGCTTTCTACTTTTGAAAGCACTGGGAATACAATGCATTAGAAATCCAATGGGTAAGGGCACCTGAGTGGCTCAGTTGGTTAAGCATCTGACTTCGGCTCAGGTCATGATCTCACGGCTTGTGAGTTTGAGCCCCGTGTCAGGCTCTGTGCTGACAGCTCAGAGCCTGGAGCCAGCTTTGGATTCTGTCTCCCTCTCTATCTGCTTCTCCCCTGCTCGTGTTGTCTCTCTCAAAACTAAATAAACATTAAGAAAAATTAAAAAAAAAAAGAAATCCAATGAGTAACAGCATTTTTCTTTTTCATTTCCATGTTGTGTATGTGTGCTTGTCCTCTTTCTTCTAAAACATCGTTAGCTTCAAAATAAAATTAAATAGATTAAATTTTTCTTTAATATCAAACATATCTATTTATACTTTCCTGAGGATACAGAAGAATCCCTCTGATTGACCGTGGGAATTTTTTTCCTCAAGATTCCTCAGAAATATATTTATAAGCCACGGAGTGGGTGAGATGCTTAAAGGCTGGATTCTCATTATTTCTTGTTCTTAATATCTTGTTTGTTATGTAGACCCCATCCATTCTGAGAACATTTTTACATCTCATTTTTTACTACAATGTGGTTAGGTCATCTCTGAATATTAAAGAAACAAAGAAGAAAAAGACAAAGTAGCATTTATTGTTGGAATTAAGCTTACAAAGAAAATTTAAATACAAAACACTCTATTCATGACTAATACAATTTTTACAAAGCTCTAAGCTGAACCTTTTTTTGACATAAGTAAGGTGCAGTGGGAGTTCAGTGAGCTGTAGTCAACAAAACAGAGCTGGAAAACATTAGTTGATGCGGGCAGAAAAGATAGGTTTCCCTTTTGAAAATTTTAAAACCCTGAGCACATTCAGTGTGTGCTGCCACTTAATGCATTGTCCAAGTATTTCCTGCACATCCAATTTTTATGAGAACCTTAAAAGGTTTCTAGTAGACAGGTTAATCACATTTCCTCTCACCACTTGTATGTGTGCTTCTTATATGGAGGTCATTGTCATAAAAAGGAAACTTGTTTGGTTTCTCAGTTTGCCTTTTCATTTTCTTTTTCTTTATCTTTTTTTTTTCTTTTTTTTTTTTTTTGCAGGGGCAGGGGTGGTTGGGGAGAGGGTGGGGAAGCAGGTAACATTTACAAATACATGCCATTGCTTGATTTTGTCAAATGAGCTATCATTAATATGTGCAAAACACATATTTGTATGTCTCTAGACTTGGCTCCGCCTCCTTCCCTATCCTCCAAAGGAATTAATGACTGTGAACCTTAATAGATAAGCGACAGCAGAACAATTGTTCATAATCCCTATGATATATGTGTAGTCAGATGAAGTAATCTTTTAAAACTGGCTTCATGGGGCGCCTGGGTGGCGCAGTCGGTTAAGCGTCCGACTTCAGCCAGGTCATGATCTCCCGGTCCATGAGTTCGAGCCCCGCGTCAGGCTCTGGGCTGATGGCTCAGAGCCTGGAGCCTGTTTCTGATTCTGTGTCTCCCTCTCTCTTTGCCCCTCCCCCGTTCATGCTCTGTCTCTCTCTGTCCCAAAAATAAATAAATGTTGGAAAAAAAATTAAAAAAAAAAAGATAAAACTGGCTTCATAAGATTTCATGCTCATACTTCTCCAATGGCTTTTACACCAGATATCCTAAATTTACAGATCAAAGGTTATAAGGAACGAAAACAGAGCTCTGAAATGGAAAACCAAGCATTGTCCTCCCCAGGTCTCATTTTCCACCTGTAAATATTCTTTAGTTGAAGTTTTAGCTGCTGCTGTCACTGACAGGGCGTAGGAAAGTACTAAATCAAAATTACTCTTCTTGAGAGAGATTTTATAACAGGAACAATGGAAGAAATAAATTTTGGTCATTTTATGAAAACTACTCAAAATGATTTTTAAGGTCGCAAATGGTGTTACAGATTTGAATGACTGTATCCTTGGAATGAGAGCAGAATGCTAAATAGTGAAACTTTTAGGTAAAATAAAAGTGCATATTCTGTTGGTTTGCTGTAGTACTTTCAAAGTCTGTACAGGGCTAGAGCATACCATAGGAAAACAATGTAGATAAAAAGACCATGTCTACATTTCCTAAGGTGAGTACTGGTTTCTTATTAATATAGGTCATCAGAAAGCAGCAACAAAATTCTCAATTTAACCAGATAACTGCCAATTCATATTGTGAGGATATATACTTTGTCACAGGACTATATTCTACATCGCTTAGGAACGTAGTAGAACACAGTACTTCTTTTGGGTTTCTATTTATTTAATTACAGGAATTATGAAGATTTTTGTATGATATATTTAATGTGAAAATCTCCTATTTCATTATATATCTTAGTATATCTCAGTATTTTTCTCATGTGAAGACTAAATAATATAGAAAATATACAATATGCTAATTGATATATTCCAAAAGGTATACCACTATATTTTATTATATAGATGTGTACAAATCATTATGGTATAGAACAAAGTTTAAATTATCAAAAATATACAGTTTCTAAAGTTTTACATTTTCATATAAAAGGTCAAAATAAAAGGTCAAATTAATATGAATTATTCAATTTAATACTAAAGATAAGATTTAATAAGTTATAAATTATAAGGCTCAAAGACATGAAAACATCAATATAATATAAAGTATCAGGTAAACATAGTTTTTAAAAATATCAACATTTATTCTTTCAGGTTTCATCAAAATATTTTGATAGCATGAGTTTTTAAATTTTTTATGTGTAGTATTTAAGACAAAACCAAAAAACAGCATTGTTATTTGGTTAAAAAATAATCTGCTTAGGGGTGCCTGGGTGGCCCAGTTGGTTGAGCGTTCAACTCTTGATTTTGGCTTAGGTCATGATCCCAGAGGCATGGGATTGAGCCCTGCATCGTGCTCCACACTGACCATGGGGCCTTCTTGAGTTTCTCTCTCTGTCCCTCACTCCTGCTTGTGCACTCTCTCTCTCTCTACAAAAAAAAAAGCAATCTGCTTAAAGATAAATACATTTAAAATAGAATTATGTCCAGAATTTATATATTCAATACAGAAGTTATTCTCTGTCCAAAAAATATTATTAAGCATAGAAGATGGAGTCAAGAGACTTTTGTTTTAACTGTACATGACTGTGAAACTGTAGGCATGCTTCAGCCTGCTATGGGAAGGTGATAAACTGTGGAACACAGTGCCCAACTCTTTCCTGGTTATATGGCTTTAGAAGATTTCTTTAGTATTCTGAGCTTTCATTTCCTTATCAGAAAAGTGAAAAACTAATGTTCACCTTGTGTTTTGTGAGAACATGAAATTCTATACACAAATTGCCAGGGTAGGATGTCTGAACTTTGTACTAAATACAAGCTACCAGTTATTACCATCTCCATTGTCATCATCCCACACCATGTTAAAATAGATGCCATTGAAATCTCCTTTAACTAGGAGAAATTTCCAGTTTTATACTTAAAAAATGAGATAATTGATCTTAAAAGCTGAGACCACACAGTAAATGCATAGCAAACTAAGAAGGAACCCATAGCTCGTGACTTGTGGTCTGGTATTCTTCCCATATGATTGTAAGTAAGAATAAATATGATACACTTTTCTTTTCTAACATTCTTCCACCCCTACTCCTGTTTGACAAGTGTGAAGTTTAGGGTGATATGAATTCAAATAGGACTTCAAAATTGAAGAATTTGATTGATGGGGGTTACTTGGCTATTTATTTCATTTTCTACCCCAAAAATGTGCATTTACTAGATGTTATGTACTGAATTGTATTCCCCCAAAATAAATATGTTAAAGTCCTCACCTCTAATATTTCAGAATATGACTGTATTTGGAAATATGTCTTTAAAGAGTTAATTAAGTTAAAATGAGGTCGTGAGGGTGTGCCTTAATCTAATATTGATGGTGTCCTTATAAAAAGAGGAGATTAGGACATTGGTACACACAGATGGAAGACAATGTGAAGACAAAATATGATGTCTATCTATAAGTCAAGCAACAAGACCTCAAAAGAAACCAACCCTTTGGCACTTTCTTTCTTTCTTCCTTTTCCTTCCTTCCTTCCTTCCTTCCTTCCTTCCTTCCTTCCTTCCTTCCTTCCTTCCTTCCTTCCTTCCTTCCTTCCTTCCTTTCTTTCTTTCTTTCTTTCTTTCTTTCTTTCTTTCTTTCTTTCTTTCTTTCTTTCATGTTTTATTTATTTTTTGAGAGAGCAGGAGCAGGAGAGGGGCAGAGAGAGAAGAGGACAGGACCCAAAGCGGGCCTCGTGCTGACAGACTGACAGCACAGTGCTTGATGTGGGGCTGGAACCCATGAACCACGAGATCATGACCTAAGCTGAAGTTGGATGCTCAACCGAATGAGCTCTAATGGATGGCACTTTAATTTTGAACTGCTAGCCTCCAGAATTGTGAGAAAATGAATTGCTGTTGTTTAAGCCAGTTTGCGGTACTTTATTTTTTTATTTTTTTAAGGGTTTATTTTTTTTTGAGAGAGAGAGAGAGAGAGAGAGAGAGAGAGAGAGAGAGAGAGAGAGAGAGAACGAGCAGGGGAGGGGCAAAGAGGGAGGAAGACACAGAATCTGAAGCAGGCTCCAGTCTCTGAGCTGTTAGTACAGAGCCCAATACAGGGCTCGAACTCACAAACCAAGAAATCATGACCTGAGCCAAAGTCGGACACTTAAATGCCTGAGGACACCCTGGTGCCCTAGTTTGTGGTACTTTGTTATAGCAGGCCTAGTAAACACTACGCACTAGGCACTCTTCTGAAAACTTGGTGTACATTATGTCATTCAGAGCTAAGATTCAAAATTAGTTATTGCAACTCTTGTGGTAATGTTAAGGTCATTTATCCAACTGAAGACTTTATTCTTTCTTGAAAAAAAAAATTATGATCTGAGTGAGAGTCAATGGAGAAGAGTGGTACCGAGAAATCTCTCATTAGAAAGCCATCCTAATGTTCCTTGAACATACTTTCCTAGTCCAGTCCTGTGAATCTACTTTAGTACCTTTGTGTGAACTTCTTCTAGGCAATTCTTTATATTGTGTTTTACTGATTTTTATGTGTCTTTCACTCCTAAGAGAATGTTTGCTAGCTCATATAAAATAAAGACTCTATCCCCAAGCACTTAGCACAGAAAAATGTAGTGTGGGGCACACGTAGGTACTTGATAAATGCTCATGGAATTATACTGAAACCACTTCATAATGCTGATCTGAATACCTATGCTATGTAACTGTTTGCCTTGGTGGTGAAACAGTCTTATAACATGATCTTTAAATACCTCAATAATTAAATTTACATGGATGATCTCCAGGAAACACCAGCTCATGCCAATGTTATTACAGCAACATTCCAGAATGGTGATTCTGGTTCTTGGTTGTAGAGATCATCCTTGGTACCTAGAGCTAATTAACATAACAATACAAATATTAATCCATGCAGCTTACAAATGGAAAGCCCAATTAGAGTGATGTGATATTAATTAGAAGAGAATAAGAAGTTTGGATTGAGAGGGTGGTGACATAGTATTGGTTACCAATAGGGGCATGTGTGAGAGGGAGGGAATGAAGGAGATTGTATCAACACAAAGCATGAGAGCTTCAATTACTTGAAATATTGAGTGTTATTTTTAGGGTATTTCAAATGTCTTTTAACTTACCTAAAGAAGAAAGATATAACATAAAAAAAATAATGAATTTTTTTTTCATAGGTAGTACATAGTAGTCAAGAAAGGGAACAGGATATTGTGTTCAGGAATTATCAGTAAGGAGCACCTGCCTCCAAGTGCTCAGACAAGATGGGAGCCACATGCAATGATAAAGCCATATAAGGGTACTGTTTTTTGGGGAAATTCAGTATGTTAGTTAATGGTGCTTCTCTAGGAAAATAAGGGTTTGAAAAGTAAAATAATATTTGGAAATATAATAATGCAATTCAGGTATTGCTATTGCCATGGAAGTTTTATTCAGATCATTATATATAGATAATAAATAAATTAAGCCCTGCAAAATAATTAATTATAATTAAGTTACCATATCCAGAGACAAAGCTTTATTTTAAGGATTACCACAGAAATTGTTAGGAAAAATTTTTTATTCTGTTATCTATTTATTTTACTATATATTATTATATTATAATGCATTTGTATGATAGAAAGTATTTGATAAAGGGAATATAAATAATTTTAAAAGCATCCAAATATGTCATTAACAAAAGAGGCATTGAAGATGTAATAAGAATAAGGAGAGAACATACAATCGACTTAACAAGTTAAATAGAACAACAGATAACAACTGATGACTCTGTCATCGTGTCAAACTCAAACTCAAAATAAACAGGGAATTGAAGTTAAAGATTGTGTTCAGGGAAAAACAAACTTTTAGATTCCAGTGTGATTTAGTTAAATTAAATCTGTGCATTGTGGCCCCTCTACATAGGACCCCAAAAGGAACACATACAGAGTTATCAAAATATTAAATGATGATATATTAGGCAAAACATTTTATGAGGTGCATATTAGAGATTTGGCATAGAGACACAAATGTAAATTGAAGGCTTTTAGGACTGTGAACATGGGAAAGTGAATTATTTTCACCATTGTAAGACATTTTTGATTTTGAAATAAAATCAAATAAAAGAATATTTGGAAATCATATTTTAAAATTTTTGAATAGTCATTTATCATAACAGTATTCTTAGCTCATTTTAAACTATTTGAGAATATAATATTGATAGTTGAATCAAATTGACAAAGAATAAGTTTAAAGTTTATTTGTAGGTCATTTATCCCTTTAGTTTTATGATTTATATTCTTCCTATTTCCTGTTTGACAAATTCATATCATTTGCTGAGATCTTTCGTGTCTCTTACAAAAATTTATGTTTATATTTGTGCCATTCATTCATGTACTCATCTCACCTTGTGAGTTTTAAAAAGAGGGGTGCCTGGATGGCTCAGCTGGTTAAATGTCCAACTCTTAGTTTCAGATCAGGTCATGATCCCACAGTTTCATGAGTTGGGGGTCCCACGTTGGGCTCTGTGCTGACACTGAGGAATCTGCTTGGGATTTTCTCTCTCTCCCTCTCTCTCTGCCCATCCCTCACTCAAGCTGTCTCTGAGTCTCTCAAAATAAATAAATAAACTTAAAAAATGTTAAAAAAAATCAAGGATTTATATGCTGTATCACAGCATGCCAGTTTGCCTTGTGGCATTCTACTGATCCCAACCCCTATAGATTTATATAGTTATTTAACTACAGAAGCCAACCTGAGATTCTAAACACTCTGAGCAGTGAAATTCTCTAATATTTATCATACCTGTAGGTATTTAAAAACATTTTTCATATGTGTATACTTTATGTATGCTCATGTATGTGTACTTTTCTATTCATTTGTATTAATAATATAATTTTCAAAATATTTAAGAGACTGGTTATACACATTTCCAGATTGTATTTTTATTTGTTTGCTTTAATTAGTACATGATGAAATTACTTATGGATTTTCTTTAAATGAAGAGCTTCCCTAGTACATTTGAATACTGGTAGAATCTCATTTTAACGAGCATTACTAAGATCATCAAAATTCTTACCCTGTGTTTAGACCTAATTATAAAGTAGTTGATTAAGAATATGTACAGAGTACACATACTATATGTTTTACATTTTTCTCTCCACACAAAGCATGTGGTTACCTGTATAATATATTTAAAAACAGTAACATGGTGGGGAGAACACATTGCAATGGGGATCTTATTATGTTCAAAGAAGTACTACCTGAAGGGTAATTGTTTTTTAATCCATTCTGCTCGGTCTGGATTTGAGGACTGCCTGAGATAAGGTGTGAATATATTTTAAATGTAACATTATTTGATTTGATGAGAGCTAAGAAGAGTGATTTATAAATTACATGAGTTTTTAAATGATGCACTTCCTGTGAGGGGGCAGGTGGCTACTTGTTCATGGATTGGTGACCACACTGAGTTCTCACCCAAAGAAATTTTCAGAAAGTTTTATGTAATACAAGTTGAAAAACAAAATTGAAAGGGAGTAAATAAGTGTTTTTCAAATATGTTAAGGATAAAATAAAATTTAAGAATAGCTGTCTTTTAGGTTACAGGACTTAAGAGTAGGTGGTCTCTTTATTTCTCTTATGTTACTTTTCTTGGCCCTCTTCCTTCCTGCTTTAATTCTGTGCCAACATGACTTCATGCTTTTAGAACCTCAGGCTGAAAGCTCATTGCAGGGAGTAGATGAAACAGGAGGATCCTATTTCTTTAAACCTTTTTAAAGCATAAAATTATGAAATTGCATTGATAGGTTAAGTATTGTATTAAAGCACCAGACAACAGTTTCATGAAATAGGCCATAGCTAGTAAAATGGAAAGAACTATGGAGGTGTATTAATAACTTTTTGTTGATTCCTAGAATCTACTTCACCCGCATTAAAAATGCTGTGGCAGAAGAGTGCAGTTGTCAACATTAGGACCCTATCACTATGGCAGAGAACTCACAAGTGGGCTTTCTAACCAATTAGCTTTGTGACACTGAGAAAATTACTTATTTACTCTATGCCTAGGTTTCATTACCTAATAAAATGAGGATGGAGAGTGCATACATTCTGTTGGGTAGTTATGAAGATTAAAAAAGGATGATACATTTGAATTACTTGGAACTATATTTGGCACATAGTAATGTTGCCTATAATTATAAGCTTTTGATTTTAACTTGGATATTAAAATAACCCCAATCATATAGAACTATACATGTTGATTATCTTGATTAAAATGGAATCTTTATTCAATTTATAAAGTTAAAACATTTGAATACAAAATTTTCAGAAATAACTCTGTTATGAAACAAAGTTTACATATAATTATGTACATGCCTAAAAGACGTGCTCTTTTTCGCATCTCACTTATTCTTCATAGGAAAGATTTGGTAACATGTAATTAGTTATCAAATGTGCCAATTATATAACTGCATATGTGTGTTAGCCAGGTGTAGCATACCTTAAATATTAGTTCTGTGAATCTGGAAAAATTGTATGAATGATGCCATTTTCTGCTCTTCAGGTAATGGACATACAATAATACACCTATTCACTAGTGATTTCATCTTTTCAGATTTGTGTGTATTTTTTTTAGTTGTCTGAATCATGGTACATTGCCATATCATAGTCTCAGGTTCTCATTGCGCATAAAGCATCTCCTCTTTTCATACTCTAGTGATGCCAAGAGAATATTAGATAAGATATACCTAAAAGCTAATAAACATACACTCCTAGTTCTGTTTATTTATAAACATTTACTAATGTAATAAGATTTTTAATAAGATGAAAAACTAAATGAGTTAGAAAAATATGACCATTGCAATAATAGTCTTGGTAGCACTATCCTTTCCCTAATGAGAATCGAAGGGAGATGTATTTTGAGTGGCTGTATCACCTAAAGAAAGGCTAAACTGTAAAACTGAGCAGGACTGTCAAGCCCTTCATACCTAATACAAAGAGAGGCAAATTAGAGTTATCTGCAGCACTAGCATTGGGAACAGATTGCATTATAAATCATCATATCATTGACAGACAATTACATTCAGAACTTTCCAAGCATGAGGCAGTGGTAATGTTTGTCCACCAACGAAGTTATTCAAGCCAAAAGCTCAGTGAGGATGTGAACATAAGGAAGTTACTTCTGGGTGAGTTGCTGGAATTAATTTCTCCTATTACCTTCCTCCCACACATCTCTGAAGGAATAATGAAAATTAAAGATAGAAAATGCCTATTAGTGCCCATTGAGTCTGCTCTCCTGCCCATTCAGAAGCAATTTGAATGTACTGTCTTTCTCTCTTAGGTCAGGGGAAAGAATGGTCTTTGTAAAAAGAAGGCAGAGAGGTAGTTCTCCTGGAATTGAAGAAGAAATAACGGATCTTTTTATTTCCCTAGAAATGTGTCACTTGATATTTATAATTAGATATATCTTTTATATATTCTAAAACATTTGTATAATATGAAATCAACAATTTGTGATGAATTATACATTTGCATCCCATTTAATTTCTGCACAATCATTTTATCTGGGCATAGTCAATCACATGATTGAGTATAATAAATGGAAAAGATGGCATGGTCTCTCTATATGAAAGGAAGACAAATATTGATATCACTTAAACATGAAACAAGTTAACCCAGCTAGTGAGTCATATCATGGCATAGTTGACAGAGTTTGCCTAATTTTTGTAATCCTCTCCATAGTGCTGTTCATGTAACAATATTTTTAAGTTAACAGTCTTAACTGTTCTAAAATGGTTAATTTATTAAAACTACTACCAATATCATTGAATCCATTTTAGAATAGTTTAAATGACTGTTAGAATTGTTACTATTAGGATAGTTTTGAATATTTCCCCAGAAGTTTTGCTCATCACCCAACTCAACTCCAGTATACTCATTTAGGAAGCATTCAAATAACAGTCCACCTCATTTGAAATGATTTTTTTTTTGTACTGCGGTCTTCCTTTGAGGTCCAAGATTCTGAAGGAGAGGTGCTATGTTTCAGTCTTTCCAACTTATCCAGTAGGTCTGAATATGTGCTTTTTCTCTTGATTTATGCAAAGCATATATTCACGTAATATGTGTGTGTTCATGTGGTACACTTTAGGTCTTCCACTGAAGTTGATTTTCCCTTTATATAACTTTGGTAAAATAAAGATTACTTACCTGATATGAGAGGACCATATGCAATAAATATAGCCCTTCACCTTAGTTTTATCAACTGGATTAGCCAGTAGAACCTGTTCAAGTTGATTTAGTTGTCTGCCTGATAAAGAGAACTAGTCTGAATGTAATACTGGTTGTTAGTATTAAAAAAATCCTACTTACTGAGAACTGAGAACAAACTGAGGGTTGATGGGGGGTGGGAGGGAGGGGAGGGTCAATGATGGGTATTGAGGAGGGCACCTGTTGGATGAGCACTGGATGTTGTATGGAAACCAATTTGACAATAAATTTCATATTTAAAAAAAATCCTATTTCTTACATAAATACAATCTCTGCTTCCATAGTTACAATATTAAATGTAGTTAAGAATATTGAATTTTAAAATGCTTATCCAATATTCCTCATTTTTTCACTTTGGAAATCTAATCACCTGAAGCTTTTTAACTAATGTTTCCTGGTTTACCAGAGAATTCTCTGACATAACTCTATTATCTGCTCTAGATTGTGTTTTTCAGGTAGAGATCTTTGCAAGCTGAACTAAGAACTTATGTCAGTTTGTTGAGTATATACTTTATGGTCTTTATGCATAATGAAATTCAGTACAAACATTCATCAATCTTGCTCAAAGAGGAAGCCTCCATTACTAAACTCTGAGATTCACTCTTAGATAGTTTCATGTAAATGGTAGTCTTGCAGATTCCAAGAATAACCCTATAATCTGGCTTCACCATAATTGTTGAAGCATTCATATGAAGAGGCATTTTTTAAATACTGATTGAAAATATGCAAACATTCAGGAGGTTATTGTTTTAGGATGCCTTTGATTTTGGAAAGGGGTTATTTTTTTTTCTCTGAAAATTATGGCTCACTGGAAACAAGAATTCACTCAATAGAATTGATTTGGAACACAAAATGCTACATAATTTTCAATATATCTATGTTACATAAGTGCAGAAGGCTGCATAATTTTGCATTACATGGGTTGAGGATTGGGGATATGTGTTTTGTTTCTGCTTCAACAATTGCCTATAAAAAAGATGATGAATTGCGAGGTGGTTACAGGCTTTAATTTTTTGATTGAATGAAGGGATTGTATTTATAGAAGGTCATTCAGCTCCTGAGGGGAAGGTTATTAATATAAGAAATTATGTGCTGAGGTAAACCACCTCAGTCAGACAGTGAAATTCATCATTCAAGACCTGTTTAGGGACATGCAAAATACACTGTAAATTGAGTGTCTCCCTTTCAAGGAGATTAATGCTGCAGCTCAGGAATTTTCAGGAAGTTGTGATCAAAGTCCTGAGAATTAGTGACAACCAACATACAGTTAATTTTGATATTGACATCACTTAAACTGAGTTTATCTTAGTTTATCAGGAAACTGAATTCATTTTGGAATATTTCCTTAAATTCTTATTCTGCATACCTTGCTTGAAAATATAGGGGGGAAACTTTATTCCTATTATTCTTGAGTAAAAGTTAAAAGCACACATAGTAAAATATGTGGGTTCATTAAGTCAAGTCTCTTACAAGGCCAAGAGTATATAAGTAAATGCAGTATTTAGATACAAAGCACATGTCCTTCTGAACAATAGTGTGCCAATGTTTATTTTTGGGACAGTGTTGTCAGGGTCATAGACAGCATATTATTTATATGATTCTAGGGAGCAGAAATATTATCAGTTATATGAATATACTTAAAAAGGAAAAGAATGTTAAAACATTGCCCTAATCTGTTGTTTTGAAAAATGAACATCATGCTAGCTTTAAAACTGAACAAGGAATAGATGGAACATGTTGTATATAATTTTAAATGTTAATATTAATTAACAGAACCTGATTTTTATAGCCCCTCATAGTTTTCAAATTCTTTCACAATCTAATTGACTTATTTAAGCCTCTTAGCCACCTTCCTTGACAGTCAGGAAAGGGGTCATTATCCCCATAAGGACATAACCATTTGCTCATGGTGTTACAGTGAATACAAAGCTTTTTCCACGAGAACACTCTGAAGACTTTGCCTGCATGTAACCAACCTGTCTGAATGAAACAATCCCAAATATTCAATACTTCCAATTAGCTGTAGCAGATCTATGGAGTTCTGTGAATGCCAATGTATGTTGTGGTTCCAAAGTAGAATTTGAAATTGAAAATACTGAATATTTTAATTCAAAAACAGTTTTAAGAATATACAACCTGCTAGACACTATGCACAGCACTGGAACATCAAGGGGAAAATAGGCACAAAAACAGCTGATTATTATTCAGAGCAAGGAATGTTCAGAAAGTTATATTTGCTCTGGATGCACAAGGAAAAAGAGTAAGGAGGGTGTAAGCCAATAAGTGGGACTTTGGGTGAGTTGGTTTTAAGATGAGGTTTTAAGATACTCTTAGATGGAGTATTTAAGCAAACATTTAAAAATGCACAATGAAGCATAGGAAAATACTTGGTTCTGAAGCAGTGAATTTGGGTATCATCACTTAAAGGTGTATATGACATTATTAAAGATATGGAATTACATGAAGTTTCCCAGAGAGATAAGGACTAATGAGAAAATAAGCTAACAAAAAATGTGGACTTGACCAACACCAATATAGAAGATGCTTCCAGTAAGAAAGGAACAGTCAAGGATACTGAAATGAAGAGAATTATTGAGGAAAAGAGAGATTAACATTATAAGAAAAGGGAAAGAAAGAAGAGTGGAGGCTTTCCAAGTAGTTTTTGTCAAATGTTAAGGAAGGTGATGCATAATTGAGGAATGAGGTAGTTGACAATAGAAGGTGCAGAATACTCTTTCCAAAGTGCCGAACAAGAGAAATATGTGGAAAAGAGAGTGTTGAAAGTACTCTGAGACTTAGATTAATTATAAGTAAATTAACTGGCAAAGTTATATCATTATTTAGATTTAAACCCATTTGGCATGTCAGGAATACTTAGTGGTCTTATCATGATAACCTAGAAATAGTGGGGCATCCATCTGATACCTGGGCATATTCTTCTGTACTTATTTTTTTTCAAGAGGGGAAAATTAGTGAAAATTTTAACTATAACAATTATAAAAAACTGTTAAATGATAAATTAAGACACATTCTATTTTCTTTTTGAAAATGTTTCCCTTTCCTTGTCTTAGCCTTAACTGCAAAAGAAGAGTAATAAAGTGACATAAAGTAAGGTTTAAAAAAAGTCTTGGGGCACCTGGGTGGCTCAGTCAGTTAAGCGTCCAACTCTCGATTTCTGCTCATGTCACGATCCCATGGTTCATGAGATCAAGCCCTGTGTTGGGGCTCCGCACTGTCAGCCCATGCCCTGCTTAGGGCTCCCTCTCTCCCTGCCCCTCACTTTCCCTCTGTCTCTCTCTCAAAAAGAAAAATAAAATGGTTCCAATCATGTCAATTTAAAGAAAAAAAGTCTTAATAAAGTTTAATATATACAATTAAGAAAGTTGATGATGAAGACACTTGTGGTTATAAGAAAGAGAAATTCATTTACAGCAGCTAGATTAAAAATAGATAACCTGGAATCCAACGAAAGAGAATGAAGAACACTCAGATTCTTATCTAAAGTGGAACAGAGAATGATAAATGAAGTACTTTCTCCATGTATTTTTATGTGTCTCACTCACTGTCTGCGTCCCTCTCTCCTTTTACACTTGGTGCCTGTGCATTTCTGGAAACGTCTGCTTACTTTCTCTGTATGGTTTTGTCAAACTTATACATGACTGCTGCTGGGACCTTGTATACTCCAACCCTTCAATTTCAACTTCAGTCACCAACTGAGACTTTCTTTTCTTTATCTTGACATCCATTTCCATGAAAGCATTGGGGAAAAAGAACTCATTTTTTTTTTTTTTTTGAAAATAGCATATACAGCAGTTTCAGCACAAGACATGGTCATCTTAGATTTTGCTTGTCTGGGTGCCTGAGGCACTTTCCTAATGTGCAAGGTTGTATGGGAGAAGGAACGGGAGAGAGGTGAATGTGTCTTGCATGTTGGGGTGTCTCTTCAGAGTGTTTGGGTATAGTAGAGGGAGATGTCTTAAGTACTTTGTTATATACATAATTTAAAGTGAAAACATGGCACTTTACATTTACAGAATTGTTCATATAAATAAAGACAATTATTACTCTGGAAACATTTTAATAAGAGGATATTTGTGTATTTATTTAACTTAGTAATGAAATTAAAAGGGGTCTTCTGGTAGATTCTCTCTTATGTACTTTCTGTCTGTGTTGGATTCTCACACCAAGTATTTGTCACTTTTCCATAAGCTTATTTTACACTGAATCACAATGAATAACCATCATAAAAACAAATAGCATGTCAACACATTTATTGGGCCAGAACCCTCTTGAGATAATGTCTGAATTTTCATCAAGACTGTAGTGATTAGTGTTTTTGATTATGATAATCAAATAACTCATTTGTTGTTATGTTTCAAAAAGGATTTAAAATGCAAAATGTGTCTAGAATATTGTGAGTCATTTGACTCAGGCTGTTGAAGGATGAGGAAAGCTGGAAAACATTTTTGGTCCTTAATATGTACTTAATATCATGTATGAAGCAGGGGTGCCCCACTTTTATATGTGACACCTTCCCAAAGGCCTGATTTTATGGCAGTTGATGTTAACGTGTACTCTGTTTGTTTATGAAGAATAAATTGAGCAAAAGTTGTTGTCTTGTCGAACTTGAAATCAACATAAACCATCCAATGATTGGATAAAGTTTTCAACAAGTGAAGTGTATATTTTATTACTTGATGCTCAATATATGAAATAGGCAACTGAAATAGGGGAAAGTAGGTTGTTACTTTAATTTTCAAAGAAAACTTCATTTGCAAGTTTCAGTTTAATGAGCAACAGAAAATAAGGTTTTGTTTTCTTTCATGTGTACTTTCTATAGCTTATTTAAAAGTTTGTAAATATTTGCTGAATGTGTCCTTTACTGGATGTTTGTGTGTGAATGAGTTTTCCCTCCTTATGCAAAGCTTCCTTGTTGTGTTTAGCTATTTATTTTAATAAGACTGGGGCCAAATTTCTATACTTCTCCATGCTTTAGAAAGCTCACTAAGGAATAAGATCAGAAAGAATATTCTGTGTTTTGAGAAGATGTGTACAATGTCAATTAGCTTAAAAGCACAAAATACAAGTTGGGAAAATTCAGCTAAGTCTCGCTCACGATCAACCATTAACGCAAAAGGGTCTAAACTGTATGGATAAATTACACATACAGTTACAATACACAGACCTATAATTTTGGCCATATTCATTTCATAGTATTTGGTTTTTAAATTCATGAGACTCTCTTTTTTAGCTGATTTTTCAGAATATCTGATTGGCCCTTTTAACTCCCCAATTCTGAGCATGGGATATTTTGAGTTGAACTGAGAAAGATGTGTTTTATGAATACATTTGAATATTGAGTTAAGCAGATGGTTTCTTGAGATTTGGTTATAAGTCCCTTCTAGGGGGATTTTTTTTCCTATTAAATTGAATGGCCATCTGGATTGAATGAACTAGATGGTCTAAATTCAGTCTATTGATGGGTCTTTGTTATTAGTCTTTTTCGTGGGAGTGACCTAGGCAATTTGTAAGAATAGTAATGAACTAGGTTAAAAGGTCCCTTTAAACTCTGTAAGCCTATAATTTAAAATATGGTATTGAGAATATGACTGAATTTCTTTCTGCTTCAATTATATTAAAAGGAATTAAGATAATTTCTACCCTATGTCAAACGTCATCCAAAACAAAATATGTCATCTATTGGCCTCTGAATATTTGATGTTGGGTCAGTCAATCTCTGTGCCTTAATTTCTTCATTGATAATAGAGTTTAAGAAAAGAATCTTTAAAATTCCTTTCAGCTCTAACATTCAATAAGCCTATCAGATGTTGAAGTCACCCAAAGGAAGCGAATTGCTACAAATCCTTACTTGCAAGCACAGTTTTCAAGCCCAGATTCCAAGCTCTTAAAAGAGTTTCAGTGCCACTGAGGGGAATAAAAAAGAGACCTAATAGAACTTCAAAAGAGCAGAGGCTAAAAGAAAGGCAAAGAGGGATTCAGAACTACTGAGCTCAGTGTCAGGAGTATGAATCATATTTACTCTGATTTCTTATTTCTTTTCATGTTGAGTCTCAAAAGAAGCCAACTACCTTATCTGGTTGCTTCCTTCTGCTTCTCTATGGACACACAGACATGCAAACACACACACACACACACACACACACACACACACACACACACACACACACACACACACATATACAAGCTCCTACCTCTTAGAAGCTGGACAAAAGTTGTATTTTGTTTTTTAAAGTGTCCCATAACTGTTTGGATTATTGTGTAACATTACGAATTGCAAGATTAATTTAAACAACATCTTGCTACAGTGAGATAAGAAAATCAACACAATTTAGTGTTGGTGGTCTCATTCTCTATTTTAGGTTTCTTGGTAATCAAAATGATAAGAAAAATATTGTGTAAATAGTCTAGCAGAATCGTCTCTGTTATTTCACTGAAGGGGAATGAAAAAGTCTACTCATTCTTGTCAGACCCCTATCATCTAAAGTTGAATCAAAAAATCTTTATAAAAGAGCTTAAAATTGTAAAAGAGTGCTAATACAAGACCACAGGGTGCCATGCTTCAATGGTATTGAATTTACGTTAATATGCAATAATTAGGGTACGGATACATTTTTTCTCTTTTCCTAAAAGGGAACTTTTTTTTTAATCATACCTTTTCTTGGTTTGGAAGTGTATTCCTGTTATCAATGTTATTAATAGCAAGAAATATGTTTTATAACACCCAGAGGCGCCTGGGTGCCTCAGTCAGTAAATTATCTCGCTCTTGATTTTGGCTCGGGTCATGATCTCACAGTTCCTGGAATCAAGCCCCCTATCAGGCTTTGCACTGACAGCCTGATTGGGAGACTGCTTGGGATTTTCTCTTCCTCTCTCTGCCCCTCCCCCGCCACATGCTCGCTCTCTCTCTCTCTCACTTTCTCTCT
Source organism: Felis catus (assembly GCF_018350175.1). NCBI lineage: Eukaryota > Metazoa > Chordata > Mammalia > Carnivora > Felidae > Felis > Felis catus. Next base: position 42,299,028 of record NC_058368.1, on the reverse strand, counting down.
TAAAATAAATAAGCATTAAAAAATAAAATGTTGTCTATATATTGTTTAGTCACCTTTAAATATTGCCCCTCCTCCAGTACATAAAAACTATCATGAACTTAAACATTAATCTTTATTTAGTTGGAGTACAATATTTTATTTTATTATTTATTAAAAAAATTTTTTAAAGTTTATTCCTGAGAGAGAGAGAGGATGAGCAGGGGAGGAGCAGAGAGAGGGAGACACAGAATCCAAAGCAGGCTCTAGGCTCTGAGCTGTCAGCACAGAGCCCGATGTGGGGCTCGAACTCATGAACTGCAAGATTATAACCTGATCCGAAGCCAAATGCTTAACCGACTGAGCCACCCAGGTGCCCCTGGAGTACAATATTTTAATTTTTTTTAACATTTATTTATTTTTGAGAGACAGAGTGAGACAGAGCTTGAGTCAAGGAGGGGCCGAGAGAGGTGGGTACACAGAATCCAAAGCAGGCTCTAGGCTCTGAGCTGTCAGCACAGAGCCCGATGTGGGGCTCGAACTCATGAACTGCAAGATTATAACCTGATCCGAAGCTGAATGCTTAACCGACTGAGCCACCCAGGTGCCCCTGGAGTACAATATTTTAATTTTTTTTAACATTTATTTATTTTTGAGAGACAGAGTGAGACAGAGCTTGAGTCAAGGAGGGGCCGAGAGAGGTGGGTACACAGAATCCAAAGCAGGCTCCAGGCTCTGAGCTGTCAGCACAGAGCCCGATACGGGGCTCAAACCCATGAACCACGAGATCATGACCTGAGCTGAAGTCGGATGCTCAACTAACTGAGCCACCCAGGCACCCCTAGTTGGAGTACAATATTTATTGTAATACCATTATAGGACAAAAGTGTGGTATTGTTTAACAAAAAGCCATCTTTCTGTATTCTTCTAAAAAAACGCTGTATGAGGGAAGAAACTATAAAAATGCCACCATCTATTCCCTTCTCTTCAAGTTTTATTCTCTTTTACCTTCTTTTTGGAGATATGTATATATATATGAACACATTTGGGAATATAGAGGGTTCACAAAAATGACCATATTGAAAATACCGTCAATTCTTTGAGGACAAGGATTATTTCTTAAGTATTCTTTTAACAAAATCATTAAAAAGTTTTTGGCACATGGAGGTTCTTAAGAAATGTTGGTTGATTAAATGGATGTGTTTATTTGGGAGAATTTATAAAATCATAAAATTTACTGCATTTAATGTGTTTCTTGAAGACAGTATTGAATTATATGTTTTATCGTTTTCCTATTCTGAAAATAAATGTTTCCCAGTTATGCTTCACATTTATTAATATAAATTTTCAAAATGGATTTTTATATGTATATGTAATCTATTTCTGGTTCATTTTTATACCTCCCTTCACCAGAGGAACAACTTAATAAGGATAAATCAAAGAAGTGATAGTGTTTTAGAGAGTCATCTAAGTGTTACAGTTCTATGACCTGAGGATTAAAGTCAAACAGTAAAGTGGTTTTGCCAATGTTATTTTAGTTTGGAGCTTGGAGGTAAAGTAATTCAAAAGGCGTATTCTATTAGCAGTGACTACATCTAAAGATATTTCCTTATTTGTGAAAATACATTCCTTCGGGGATTCTCAGCCCAAACCTATAAGAAGAACCAGTTTTAAGACCTTGAAAGTGAGCATGTTTCTCATGTGACTTGGTTTTGTTCCTTAAAATACATAGAACTTTAATTTTAAAAATAGATTTTAAAAATGCTCTAGCCTTTTAAACATTCACAGCTAGAGAGATTCCAGACTTGCTGAAGAGTTTCCATCCAACATCACTGTGATTAATTTTTTTAATTTGGCCCTAAATACTCTAAATTATTTCAAAAGCTACCCAAAGCACCAATTCTTTTTCTACACAGAAAGTAGAAGTATAGTCAATAAACATCAGGCTTTGATAGTAGTTTTTTTTCCTCTTCATGAATAAAAAGATGTATATGGGGTATGAGAATTAAAAGTTTTCCTTTTGTTTTAATACAGCCACACACATTTTCAAAGCTATCAACAAGATGAGAGCAAATGAATCAGTGGTGAATTATAACAGAATCAGTGGCAAAGTTTCTAATTTCTTGCAGTTTATTTTATCAAGTAAATTATTTACACCATTTTATGAAGATCTAAGTTTAGAGATCAGTATTTGGGGAAAAAAACTACCAAGTTTTGGGTAACGTATATAATAACATCTCACATGTATACTGCATATTTACTTGGAGAGGTGGAGAAGATCTAACCTCTAAACTTCTCATTTTACAGATAAAAACACTGAGGCAAAGACATGCTGTCAGATGGTGGTGGGGCTGAGAGTCAAATCTAAGTCCCCCAAAGACCAAGTGGCACTTTCCAGGGTATTCTAGAACATCTTTTTTACTGTAAATCATTAAAGAGATATGTTTTCAGTCAAATTAAGATACTGTACAATTTGCATAAATGAATTAAAATCAAAACCCAAAACACTCAGATTATAAAAACACATCTTAAAATTATGTATTCAAGGGATAGCATTTGTTATTAGTGTACTATAAAAAAATCAGTGTGCTTGCTCTCTCTCTTTTTCTCTCTGTATATGTTATTAATACTATAGGTTCCAGCTTCGGGTCTGTTTCAGAAAACTTTCCAGGAAGGGGCACCTGGTGGCTCATTTGAGCATCCGACTTTGGCTCAGGTCATGATCTCACAACCTGTGAGTTCAAGCCCCATGTTGGGTTCTGTGCTGACAGCTCAGAGCCTGGAGCCTGCTTCAGATTCTGTGTCTCCCTCTTTCTCTGCCCCTCCCCCACTCATACTCAGTCTCTCTCAAAAATAAATAAACACTAAAAAAAAAAAAAAAGAAAAAGTAAACTTTCCAGGAAGAGAAGTATAATAAACCACTGAACTTATTTAAGCATTTGCCTAGAAAAACTAATATTGAAATACCTGGCATAGCCTTGAATTTTGAATTCACTTTAAAGCACTCTAGATTTGAATCTCCAAATTTATTATCTGAATTCTTTGACTAAAGGTTGACTTGAAGTCTGTTGTTAAAGACTGGCATGCAGATAGTGAAAGCTAATGTTATGGTAAATATTTACTTTTGGAAAGTATTTTTCATGATAAATAGACATAGTCCTACTATTGGAAATTACATTCAATCCAGGTTTTAAAAAATTTTTCTCTCTCTACCACAGAAGTTTCAAAATATAATTCTTGATAGGATTATTTTTCAGAAATATTTTACCCCTAAACTCTAAGATGCATTTGTGTTAGACATTATATATTAGCTTAGTATAGTAAAAATATGTGGCTTATTTATAGCACACTTAAAATTTTATAAACACACACACACATATATGTATATATTTTATATATTTAAAGGCAAAATCTTTTAGAAAAATATACTACCTGTAATATTAATGAAAGTAATTCTGTGTAATAAAGAAATACTCCTTCATATACAAATATATGTAATCATCTCTATGAAAAAGTATATGAATCACCCACATGGAATATGTATTTACAACCATGGTGTGTGTGCACACATGTACATGCAATTCACAAATGGGCCATCTCTGCAGGGATGGAAAGCCCGTCATTGTATCCCTGGGCTCTGCTACATCATAGGCTCATATGAGGCGTCATAGGCTTCTCTGTGCATTTTGATGCCTTTTAATGGAACATGTTATAAATTAATACTTTTTTTTTTAATAAATTGGTTTTAGCACTATGTATTTGGTACTGTTTCAGAACTGCTGTCTCAGGGATTTTATTACAACATATAATGAAATAAACTTAAATGAACTACACAAAACGCCAAAACAGTTTCTTGAATAAAAATATAGCATGAATGATCAAGATCAACCCTGATATTGAAAATGTCTGTTATTGTATTACTTGAAATAGGAGTTGCAAAAGCCTGTGTTACCTGCATCATTTATTTAAAAGCACAATGAAACTACAATGTGCAGTGTCAACTGGCATTAATAGGTCTTCGCCTCAGTCACAGAACATGGAATCCTTTTGTAATTTGAAACCTTTCAATGTATTATTGCTCTTGTAAAATGGGCTTTAGAGCAAGGCACAGGAGGGGACCAATGGAGAAATTTTAAAGTAGAGAACACTAGTGTTTGAAGTTAAAATTGTGAGGAATCTTATTTCCTATGCCTACCCATGTCAACTGGTTCAAAAAAGGTACATAAAATTCTAATAACATAATATCCAGGAAGCATTTAAAGAAAAGTGTTGTAATGTGCACAGAGCCGCTATGATTTGTGGTCCTCATAAAGGTGGTTTTGCATTGCTCCTCCTTCATGAGTAATGACTTGAAATTGTATCCGGTTTATCTATATTAAGTTAGAGAGCTTGGTAGTAATTGCTCATGAAGAATTTACAGCCAGATGTGAGAAAATGTATGGGCTTATTTATGTATTTTATTTACTTAGCAAAATTTTGTCATCCCATGTACCCAGCACCGCGGCACCTTGAAAAAGCTTTGGCACACTGAATGTTCAGTTCTCAGAGCTCTGCTCTTCTATTGCATATTTAGAGGGAACTGGCTAAGGAGTTTTGCCATAGGGTGTTACTGTTTGACTCTTCATTGAATTATCAAAAATTCTACGAGACTTATAAATTATTTTCCCCTTTCTTCTCACTCTCATTATATATTTTATTGACAAAAGAAGACAGAATTCAGCCTGATGCAGCATATAAAAAAAACCTGAATGATTATTTTTGGAATATATCTCTATCCATCTATCTTTCTCTCTTTTTCTGGATTTGTGTATAGCCCCTTAAGAAAAGCCTTGAAAGTTCTAGCACAGAAGGAAAATCAACTGAAAAAGCATTGTCAAGAAATGGACAATAGACAGAGTTGCTAAAACTCCATAGTAACCGAAGTTATTTATGACGATAGATTGCTCTGAAATATTACTTAAGCAATAATACATTGAAAGAAACTATTCCTCGGTTATGGTACTTGGCACCTATACATTTTATTAAATTGTTAGAATTATTTGAAAAATATCAGCCAGCTGGTGATAGAGACCATTAAATTTTGGAATAGTGTAGGAGAGAGATTTCTAAACGAAGAAAAAAATAAGATGTTTCATCTGGTGCTTGAGCTGTATACCTCTTACTGAATTTCCTCAGACTTTAATTTCACATTATTAACATTTTTTCCATTCTTTTTTAAACTTAGATTTGTTAAGATTTTTTTCTGGTTATAAAGTATTCCTTGTGTGTTGACTGGGAACAAATGGGTTTCATTTAGTGTATCATAAAGTAGTAAATTGAGGGAAAGTTTCTACAAATGCTTTAAACGTGATCTACTTGCAACAACAAAATGCACAATAAGAAATATGTTTTTAATTGTTAATTTCACTTGTTCACAAGGAACCATAATTGAATGTATTTGGCCTGTGACAAAAGACTATATGGAATCATCTTTTCTTTTCTCATAAATCCTACATGGAATGGTCAACTTTTGGCTGTTTGTTGAGCAGTAGTGACCACCTCTATCTGGCTAGTCTCTCTGCATACCTGGATTAAAAGTCAAAAGGCTTGTTGGGATAGGGAGCAAAAGAAGTACTATTGAGAAAGAGAAGAGAAGAGGTAATTTTGAGACAACAAGAAGAAAGGAGAATAGTGTCTCTGGACTGAAAGGCCATCTGGAATGGGGATTGTGAGAGGGGTGGGGGAAATTTACTCAAAGTGATAAGGGTTATCAGTCAGTTCAGGGAGTTCTGAAGCAGATCCTAGTCAACTTGCTTGCTGGGTGGTCTACTGCCCTGGAAGAACCAAAGTTGGACTTGGGAAAGTCTCCTGGGTAGGGAAATGCTGCAGGCCCCGGCAGTTGAAGAGAAGCTATTTGTTCATGTGTATAATAGGTGACTTCAAACGTATTCACTTAGGTAAGAGAGTACTGTGAGGAAGTGGCTTCCTGCCATGAGTTGCTGAGGGTCCAGTTGGAGAAACAAACCATGAAGACTAAAGCCACTGCTTTGTTTAATGTTTCTACCACAGGTACTCTCAATCTGTGCTACTAGTGCACCTTATTTTTTGATAGCATCTGTGAGACAAAATACTAATTTTGGGATGCTAATTGCAATGAATGTGTCTGTTGGGAACAAAAAAACAAAAACCAAACCAACCAAACAAAAAAAGAGAACAGCTACAAAGAAATGATCACCTGGAGAGTTAGAAGCCAAAATAATCTAGGTGAATATAAGTCACTGTAAAGACTTTCATTTATTCTTTTACTTCACTTAAAATTTTCACTTAAAATACCTATAAAACATCTAGCGCTGCTGCAGGCATTATGTTACATACTCCTGATAAATTGTCAACAGGATAATCATGTTCCCTCGTCAAGTGAAAAAAGGAAAACTATATTTAAAGAAAGTAGAGAAAGACCTTTATGCTGCAGAACTAGAGAAGAAAAAATTGCCATGTTTCTCACCTGGCTTTAGAGAAACATTCTCTACTGACAAGGGGAGAACTGACCCTGAGCCAAATCAGAAGACACCTAACACCTACATGCTCTTTACTTCTGAAGATGCACAATTTCAAGATTTTATGGTTTTTAAAACTGTTTTACAACCATTGTCAAAAATCTTGTTGAAATTTTTAACAAAGCCATGCTTTCTATGTGCTTATTCACATTCAGGTATTTGAAAAATTTAGAAAAAGTAAAGAGAAATAAGGAAAATACCTAGGTCCCTGGTACTCCGAATTAACATATGACAATTAACATGTAACAATATTAACATTTTGTAATATTTCTGTCTCCAATTTTTAAAGAAAAAATACTCTTTTCAAAAAGAGATTGGTAAAACAAACAATTTTTTAAGTTTATTTTTTTTATTTGGAGAGAGAGAGAGAGCCAGAGGGAGCATGCACAAGCCAATGTAGGAAGGGCAGAGAGAGACAGGGAGAGAGGGAGGGAGGCAGGGAGGGAGGGAGGGAGGGAGAGAGAGAGAGAGAGAGAGAGAGAGAGAATGAGAATGAGAATACCAATCAGGCTTTGCACTGTCAGCGCAGAGCCCGATGCAGGGTTTGAACACATGAACTGTGAGATTATGACCTGAGCTGAAAGCAAGAGTTGGACGCTTAACCAACTAAGCCACCAGGTGTCCCAAAACAAACAATTAAAAAAAAAATAAACAGATTTCCTGTATACTACAATTGATATTCCTTTTGAATCCTTTGATGGTTTATCTTTGTTTCTCATCTTACTTAAGTAATCTCTACCTTGAAATTGATATATATTCTGGCCATCTGTATTTCTGTGATTTGAATAGCTATATGGCATTTGGTTTTAAATTTTATTATACTGCATTTTTATTTTATTCTGTTTTATTTATTTATTTTTAATTTTATTTATTCATTTTGAGAGAGAGGGAGCAGGGGAGGGGCAGAGAGGGAGAGAGAGCATCCCTAGCAGGCTCTGTGCTGTCAGCACAGAACCCCACATGGGGCATGATCTGACAAACCATGAGATCATGACCTAAGCCAAAATCAAGAGTCAGATACTTAACCAAATGAGCCATCCAGGTGCCCCAATTTTAAATCAAAATACCTATTACCCAAGATGAATACCTTTGTGTTCACCACAGTTTGACGAACATTTTAGTTTTGTTTTCTAATTATATTTAATGATGACAAGAAAATAAACCATTGGAGAAAGATATATAGAAGACAGTAGAAGGCTGTCGATAGCCAGGCTCAAGGCTTCCTAATTTGAAACATGGTAGGCTTCAGGACAGTAAGCGATTCGACCACATTTTCAGAAATGGTAAGAATCTACCCTACAGATCTCTTAAACTATAAATTTTCATCAACTTCTGGAAATGCTCATAAAATATCTTCTTTCAAGTAAGCATGTTTAGGAATATTCTAAGAGTCCTTCCCTTGTTGGCTTGTAAATAAGAAATTGTTCATGTGTCTATCTGAGAAAGTATTTTAAGAACCCATGGAGAACACCATCAGAGAGGATACTTTCTGAGAAAGTACTCAGACCTCATTTTCTCTATGCTTTGCAATTTGTTTTTTACATCAACAATAACAACATGAACAGTTAAATGATTGCAGAGAGAGAGCACAAGAGGTAAAAAGAAAACCATGAGTGTGTGGTGTCCTGGAAGGCTGGAGACATAAATATGTTCGGAAGAAAGGAGTTATCAGTTGTGTCAATGAGATGAGACCTGAGAATCACTCTTTGCGTTACTAATGTGGAAATGATTGGTGGTTATGACAGAGCAGTTTCAGTGGGATGGGTGCAGTGAAACCGGACACATATGGGTCCTCGAAAGGAATGTACAGATGGTGAAGACACCAAGTACAGACAGTTCTTTCAATTCTTTTCTGTAAATGTGAATATCTTACTAACCTCAGAGCTCTTTTTAATCAAAAGTTTTAAGACTGTTTTATAATTCTTCACCAAAATAATTTCTTAAAATGGGTAGGAATAAGATTTTCAGTGGGAGTTTTTAACAAATGGAATTTTTATTTAATGAAACCTATAGCACAGAATTACAAGCTACTGCCTCTATAATGATTGCATGAAATTTATAACAGTGGCATTGAATTTTAGCAAACTACCTTGATTTTATAAGAAGGTAGGAGGAGGAGTAGAATAAAAGGACTTATTGTTGCTACTATAGACTTGGGTAGAAAATGTAAAAAAAAAACACAAAAAACAAAAAAAAAAACCCACAACAACCCTTTTTTGCAAAGAAAACAGCTGTGCCTTACTTACGTGATTTTTCATTAAACTTTTGTTGCTTTTGCTACTGTTGATATTCTTTTGATATCATGGCTCTGAAGTCCCTTTTCAGAAATTTGTCAAAAATGAAAAAGCTAATATTCCTGATTATGAGGCAAGTTTGAATAGGTATTCCCTTTCTTGTTTCTCTTCTCATCTCTTCTTCTTTTCTTTTTCTTAAAAAAAATTTTTTTAATGTTTATTCATTTTTGAGAGACAGAGAGAGAGCATGAGTGGGGGAGAGGCAGAGAGAGAGAGGGAGACACAGAATCCGAAGCAGGCTCCAGGCTCCAAGCTGTCAGCACAGAGCCTGACGCGGGGCTTGAACCCACGAACCGGGAGATCATGACCTGAACCGAAGTCGGTTGCTTAACCGACTGAGCCACCCAGGGGCCCCTCCCCCCACTTTTTTTTGAGTAGGTATTTCTGTAGGTAGTAAATGACAATTTCCCAAGAACTACAATGGGTGTTTTGGAGAAGCAAACTTTATGCACATATTAAATTGAGACTATTAACTGTAGGTAATGGTAAACATCAAATGGATTCTAAAGTATAAAACAAATGTATTTACAGTGATTTCCATATACTATGATTGTTGTTATCAAGCTCTAGACCTCTCAAGTGATTTGTCTGCAGTATCAAATCTGATTTAGCAAATTCATCTTAACCAAAATTCATTATATAGTTATTCATATCAAATTTGGCAAAAAGTTTTTAGTGGGTGAAATCTTGAGACACTTATAATAAATCTTCTTTCCATTTCAGGCTACAGCTCTTCCTGAAATAGCAACTTGTTAGAAAGGATTCCTGGTGATTAAATTGTTCTTCACTTAAGAACTTGTTTTCTTAAAGTTTTGGCTATTTATAGTATTTGATCTCAAAATATTGTTTAGAGTGTTATTTTAAAATTTCTTTTTTTTCTCTAGCTCATAGACTTATAATCCCCAGAGGCTATTTGCATCATAACACTCAAAAATCTTAAAAAATGAGGCAGGAAAAGTGAGTTAAACTTTTCCTTTGATACCATTTGCTGCTCTACAAACAGGCTGCTCCAGAATTAGACACAGAGGCTTAGGGTTGAGTGAGATCTTGTTGGGATGGAGAGACTTGCTCAGGCATCACGGTCCTATTGCAAACACACTCAGTTTGTTTATATTTCTTTATTGGATTTGGGAGAGAGAGGATGGTGACTAAAGTTCATCCGTGACACCACCACCATGAGGCACCTATCCCATTATTTGGTAGTCTTTCCTAATGTTAAGCCTGATTCTGTAACTTCTCATCATTGGATCCACTGTTAAGTAAGATGTTCTAATAACTTCTGTCCCTATCCCCAAATGAGTTCTCACAGGGTCCGTGGTTAATGCACCATCAAAATCCTTGCAGTTTACAGAGTCACAAGAATTCATGTCTTCTAGCCTTTGCATATGCTGTTTGTTCTTTTGTGACTATGTGCTAACCATGATTCCTTCATTGGCCCATCTTTCCAGATTCTTCCCATGTATCAAACCCAGGAGTCTAGTCATTCTATCTGTTTTGTCCCTTAGCAACTTGTGCATACATTTTCATGTGGCAATTTCACATATCATTATGGTTATTTCTATGTGTGGTTTCACTGCCAGAGTGAGAGTACAGTATGCACTCAGCAAATGAACAAACACACCAAATAGAGTATGTGCATCAGTGAGCAAATCAACGAATTATGTAAGGGAGATATGGCAGAGGAGAAATAACCCAACTCTTGTTACTTAGGAATTCTCTCACTTGGCAAATCTTCACATGAAGGGCATTGAATATATCTGAACCTCTGTCTTTCTCATCTGTTAAAGAAGGTTTATGTTTCTACCTTTCTGCAAAGGTTTCTGGTAGATAATACATAAAAGCTCATATGTAAAGGTATAAAGTATTATACAAATATGAGATATTTTTCAGGTTCAAGGCATTATGATATAGTCTGTGGGGAAAAAAAAACCCTAATTATATGACTGATTATATCAGGAAAAGGGAAAACAAATACTAAAGAGCAAGAGATTAGATCAAAAGAGGAGCGAGGCCAAAATTTACTGTATTGTCATGAGCACCAGACAAAGAAATGTTAACCCAGGGATTCTAAACTCTGGGTGCACATTAGAATTACCTAAGTATTTAAAAAATGTTTTTAACTGAGCTCTAATTTATCTGGTGTGAGGTAGGACTCAGTTTTTGGTATTTTTTAAAACTTCCCAGGTCATTCCCATATATAGCAAGGGTAAGGGCCACTGCCAGGCCACAAGAATTGAAATGATTCTAGGGAGAAAAACTGCATAGCACAAACATGAGACGTTTTAAAAAAGATTAAACAGCATGAAAAGTTAGAAGGACTAGGGAAAGGAATTGAATGATTAAAATGTTTAGGAACATCACAAATGAAAATAACTGTTTTAAGGTCTAAGCTTTTTTCTTTAGAAAGCTAAGGGAGCCACTGTGGAGAGATATGAGAAACAGTCAGTACTTCATAATTAACAGGGAAGTTGTTCAGACAAACTTAGGCACAGGCCAGGAATTAACACTGGCAGGGCAGCATTTTACAGAGTACACCTTAAAGTTACTTAGGTTAAAAGCAGAGTTTAAAATGGCTATTGCTACCTGTTTACTTACTCATGAAAAGTTCCTAGAGGAGGTAAGTTTTGAACAGGGTTGAAATGATACTGTTTATACAGAAGACAGGAACACAATAGTGTTTTTCATGCGAAAAAGTTTGGGTTTGGGTTTGAGAGTCATGTCTTCCTAGTCTGTCATATTGCTATTTCCCTTAAACCAACCAACAATGAGGTAATTAACTGATATATTTGAAATTGTAATGAAGGGAATCCTGGAAGTGTTTTTTGGTGTTTATTCCCCACCTTTTCCGTGTTTAAAATTATTTCAAAATAAGAAGTCTTAAGGAATGTAATGTGTTTAAAAATATATTTAAATATATAAAATGGTGGTCTTGAGGTAAAAACATACTGAACTTACACTAAATTCTAAAATTAACTTGCTTTTAAAATGTATTTAAAAGTCATTTTCTAATAGATTATTCTTTGGCATGGGAAAAGTAAAATTTCATTAGTTAATTGAAATGTGGCATACTAGTGTGAAAAAATAGTATCTTCCCTACTTATGTCATACAAATCTGTGCATATGTTGTAGTCATATAGGAGAGGAAAGGTTATATACCAATGGTGAACCTTTTTTGGAGGCATTACGGTATCTTTTATTAATGTAGAAACCTTAGAAATCCCAATGTTATGTTTAATAAGTGGCCAAACAGCAATACTTATAAATATTCCTTGCCTTGAATCTAATAAGAGATTTAGGAAAGAAGGAAGCAAGGATAACAGGAAGTGAATAATATCTTATTTTCATATAAAAATTATGTAAGGAATATGGAAAACAACCATTTTAATATTTTCATGGAGAAAGCCCAAGCCATAATTCAATATTTTACTTTCCACAATTCACATCCTTTTCCAAGTGAATTATTTTCGTTAACTTGTTTCAAAGAATCTTGATATTTGGTACAGAAGAAAAGTGACGTAATATTTTAGGACCTTAAACTTTTAGTTTTTCAATTTTGTCTGTTTCAAATGTATCATTTATAAAGGCCATGCATGTAGTAGAGAAGGTATGGGGCTTGGTCCTAGAAAGCTGGGTAACAACCCAACCTTGAGAAGTGTATTTTGTACGCCTAATCTTCCTCATCTGTAAGTGAGAAAAATAATAATAACTCTGTTACCATGTGTATTGTATATATCAAGCACTTGAATAATATGTCACACAAGGAGTAGCACCATGTAAGATTTAGTTACCCAAATCATAAGAACATATTGCTTAAAAAAAGAAAGGGTAAAAATAAAATAACTACATTTGAGATTTCTTTAGCTTCGCTTAAAAATTTTGACGATTTGTGTATCCTGGGGATTTTTTTTTCTTTTTTTGGTAAAGGCTGCATATTAATGCATGTACCTATGAGTATAGATGCTTGCTAGTTCAAATGGTACTCCTTTGATTAGACTCTTAGCAAACAGCCATGTCTCTCAATAGACACCCTGAATGTGGAGTAGTTTGTCACAATTATTTGGTAATCTCTTTCAGTGTAACTCACACAGCAAAAGTGACAATATTCCTGTCACTCCTCAGAAATGTCCCAGCTCTGCGGGTTTCCACATTCAGGAGAATGAAGAAAGCCATTACGAGGTATGCCATATCTCTATAGAGACCATGTTAGTAGTGAGCAATTTGCATTTTCCTAGTGATTGTATATAGTCTGAGTTAACTATTATAAACATTTTCTTTGCCATCCTCTTTTATGTTCATATTTTTATGCTAGTACTTTTTTAAACAACTTAAATAAAGAATTTTAGAACAAAAAGCAAACAATAATATCTTTCCTCTTTGGTAATAGTGCAGCTATTAAATTCAATATTCTTGCCATTGAATGCAAAGTGTTGATTATTACCTATTTTTGGAGAAAGTAATGAGCAACTTTCTTTTGGAGTTAAAGATTCTTAGTTGATTCATTTTTATTAGTTGAGCTAAAAGATGTGAACATGTATTTGTTGAAAGATTTATTTGCTTCATATCCTACAGTTAGGGAAGATAGAGAAGACCATGTTGCTTAATATGAACAGGGTAACTGGAATTTTTATTAATCTTTTCTCTTTCTTCTACCTTTTCTCAGCTTGATTCTTTACTTCCTCATTTTTTGAACTGAAAATAAAAATTACCTTCCTTTTTGCTTAACGAGTCCATCCACTGTAAAATGTAGAAGATCCACATTTTGTTGTTTTTTTCTTTTATCTTTTCTTTTTTTATGTCGTGAGGGCTATTCTAGTACCAATCGTTCTAACAGGACTGGTTGCAAAAATCTATTATATTTATTTTAATTTATTAAAATTGTGGTATAAAACACATAATATTTACCATTTTAATCATTTTAGAGTTACAGTTAGTAGTGTTGAGTATGTTCACATTATATAATAGATCAATTTTTTAAGATCAATGTTTTTAAGGAATTGTGTTTCAATAGTTAACTCTAATATTAACACACACATATTTGTTTCATGTATTTCTGCAGTCATAACATATGGATTGCAGAGAGATGATGAATAGATAGATAATATGTATATGTATATGTGGTTAATAGCATGTATTCTATTTTCTCATTGAAGCTAGTTTTTTCCCCAATTTCCTTAAAGTTATTGAAAACATTTTTATTATTAGTAGTAGTACAGAGTTGCTTTTTAAAAGGTATTTATTTATCGTGAGTGAGAGAGAGGGTGGGGGAGGGGCAGAGAGAGAGAAAGAGGAGAGAGAGAGGGAGGGAGGGAGAGAGAGAATCCCAAGCAGGCTCCGTGCTTAGTGTGGAGCCTGATGCAGGGCTCAATCTCATGACTGTGAGATCATGACCTGGGCTGAAATCAAGAGTCAGACACTTAAATGACCAAGCTACCCAGGTGCCCCAGTACAGGTTTTTCGCACTAGTTTTTGCCAAGTAAAGGCATCTGTCATTCTCAAAACTCCCAGTAGTAATGTAGGTCAGAGAAACTATTTTGATTAATAGAAATTTTACTGAGTAAGCAACTTCTTTCTAACAAACCATTAATTGAGATGGAAAAATGTTAAAGTGATATTTTGGACCGTTTTATCTCCTAATACTTCCTTCACATATTTTATTTTTCTTTGTGTGGATCTAAGTATTCAGAAGCATCCTTCTTACCTAGAACATATATTCTTCTTCCTATTTTGCTTTTATTTCCTCTCTCTTTCTCCAAAATCTCAATCACTTGGCAGTTGAGAGAAGAATGATAATTTAACCTCTTGATTTATCATCATTAGTGTGTATATTTCAAGTGTGTAGAACATGGAAATTTCTCCCATGAATCACCCTTATTGCATCCAATAATAACACAAGAACAGTTATTTTATGGCATAAATAAATAAGTTTTATTCATAAATAAAAACTCATGTAAATATTTACAAAGCCCATGCACAACATTCTGAAAGCCACTGAAATCCCAAAGATTTCCTTATTTTTTGTAGAGAATTTAAATAAGCCAAAATTAAAATAGTTTTCTGTGAATGGTATTTTTATTCTTCCCTGGATATTTTATAAGGCCCAATGCACAAGAGCACAGTTTGTACAGGGTTTATTTGTCTAGAGAAGATAGGTAAGAAAGAAAAAATGATACTCCAAGTTATCATGTTGACTTATGATTCCAATTATCAAAGAACGGTGAAAGTAAATCTGTGTTATACTTATAAACAAAAGAAAGTAAACAAATTATTTTTTAAAAATCCCCAAATTCTCATTTAACCATCATATTCCAGGCCCATTGTAGTCTGAATGGTTTCAGATTAGGTCATCTCTAAGGTCCTCTCTCTTTCTAGTGGTCTATGATACTAAATAAAGATAATGACATTGACAGCTGATATTTTTGTGGCACTGATACTCAGTGCTGGGGTCTGTTTCAAGCTCTTTATGAGTATGTTTGGCCATCATTTACATTTTGTCCTTTAAATAGTTTTTCATTTTGTTATTTGTTAAATGGATTTTCATCATAATATACCTAATTTACTGAGTGTACTTTTTTTTTTTTTTAACACAGAGAGAAAATCTCTGCTGACGTTTCTTAGAAAATAAAACTTGGAGACAGAAGTAATGCCTGTTTTGCAGTGTTATAAAGCATTCTGTAAGGGACACCTGGGTGGCTCAGTTGGTTAAGTGTTCAACTCAGGTCATGATCTCAATGTTCATGAGATTGAGCCCTGCATCAGGCTCCATACTTACAGCACAGAGCCTGCTTGGGATTCTCTCCCTCCCTTTCTCTGCCCCTCCTCCACTTGTGTCTGTCTCTTTTTGTCTTTCTCTGTCAAAATAAGTAAGCTTACAAAAAAAGCATTCTGCAACACAGGGTTTCTGTATAATGTTTAATGTCTATAGAACAATAACAAAGGGGGTAGTTTCAGTAACCGGTTCCTTAAAAGTTCTTGATCTAATATTAATCATTTTTGAAAATTAATAATGGAAAGTGATCATAACCTACAAAGTTGGTTCCTGTGCTATGCTGTTATTATTTTTGCTTTACATCGAATAATGTGGTAAGCCTGGTAAATATATTACTAATTTTTTATTTTCTCACAATTTATACTTTCCCACTTTAATCACTTTACTAAAGCAAAAAAAAAACATGTTAGGTCTTTTTATCATAAAAATATTTAATTGAGGGGCGCCTGGGTGGCTCAGTCGGTTAAGCGTCCGACTTCAGCTCAGGTCACGATCTCACGGTCTGTGAGTTTGAGCCCCGCGTCGGGCTCTGGGCTGATGGCTCAGAGCCTGGAGCCTGCTTCCAATTCTGTGTCTCCCTCTCTCTCTGCCCCTCCCCCGTTCATGCTCTGTCTCTCTCTGTCTCAAAAATAAACATTAAAAAAATATATTTAATTGAATAAAGCCATACTGTTCAAGTAGAAAGTCATATTTTTGTCAACTAATATGATTAATCTGAATGAAGCTATTAAGTTTGTATTACAACTTTAGATACAACACAAAACCAAGGCTGTATGACTAGCAAAGTTTTAATCATTCTTAAATTATCGGACTTTGCCCATCATGCTTAACTTAGATATAACAATTACTGCTCACTCATAGAGGAATGCTAGTATCAGCTAATGGGTAATCTTTTAGCAGACATTATTCCAGACTCTTCATATATATTACCAAATTTTGTCTAATCTATGATGTTAAGATGTTAATGTATAACAGCTTAGCATAACCCATGCTATAATTTCATTTACCATTGAGAAGAATTGCTGTTGATTAAACTCTGGTAAGTGCTTATATATGATTTCCTTAATATGTATCCCACTTTAAGTTATGTTAAAGTATAAGAAAGCTTACATATTAGAATCATTAAAATGTAGCTCATTTTAATTCTGACAGCAACCCCATTATTCCCATTTTACAGATAGGGAAACTGAGGCACACGGAAGTTACGTAAGTTGCTTGCATTCACACAGGTAGTAACTAATGGAGCTGGAATATAACCACAGGAACTACAAGGTTAATTACCCTAAGATAGTATTGAAGTCAAAACAAATTCGCAAGCTATTTAGTCATCAGAGACCATGGAGATTATATATTCATATTACTGAGGCATAAGTTGAAAACAAGAAAGATGGAGGAGCTTGCCCTAGGTCACAGAGCTAGCTAGTGATAGCACTAGGATTAGATCCAGGGTTTCTGATCCTCGAGTGATCTAATGACTACTTCTAAGCTACGTAAAAAATTTCTATGCAAATGTTAGAGAAAATAGTTCACATTTGAAAATTTTTCTTAAACTAGATTATAAATAAGGTCTGGAATTTAAACGAATTGTCATATTTAAGTTTTCCCGACAGAGCTCTGTCACTGGATACACAAAGCCTTCATAGTTAAAATACAAGCATAGAAATGAATAAGTGCACATTGTTTTCATGCCATAAATGCATATTACCTTTACTAAGCCTCTTTGATCCATAAATTTTATTGTCATTTCCCTTCTATTATGTTCAGTTCCCTTTACCCATGAAATAGCATAGGATGCAAGTGGATAGAGCTTTCAGTGTCTATATTCTGCAATCTGTAGGAAAATGTCTCATAGTTATTGGAATTCACACAAGACTGCATCTCAGTATGAGTAGCTGTTCCCTGTCACTGTTTTTGATGCTTGAGCTAAAGTATTTTTACAAAATGGTCTAGTGTTCAGTGTATGAATTTTTGAGATAAGACTTTTCCCTTGTAGCAATGAAATCCGAAAATCAATGTCAGATGAAAATCTTAGCTCTAAGAGTTAGGGAGATTGGTGGAAGACTTTTAAAATAAGTATGAATTTTAGCCGCCAGACTTGGAAATGTGGCAGTTATCACAAGTGTGAAATTCATGGGTACAGATGGTTGATCAAGATATCCCAGGATGGACCACTACTATAAATCTCCAGACCAAAACTGGGAAAACAGTTTTGATAAGGAAAATGTTTTTAACCTTTTACATAAATTTGTGACACAGGGTTTGCTGGTCAGAGATACATAGAAGTTAAATTATCATTGGCTTCACAAACATTCCAATGGTGTCATTTGATGGAAATATTTAACAGAATAAAAATATGTCAAATGGAGAGTGAGAAGAGCATGTGGGAAGAGAATAGAATTAAAATGTATTAGATTATTACTATTATTTTGTGTGTTGCATTTCACATTCATAACCTCATTTAGGACAATAAGTCTTCCAGGTAAGTATACTTTTCCCACCATTAAAGATGGAGTTACAGGTATACCTTGAGCTTGGGTTCACCGAAACAAAGGCACACTGAGAGCTAGGAGAACAGTGGTTCTCCATGTTTGTAACCATAGCATAGAACACTCTAATTTAAATTAATAATATCAAATGGAGTAATAGCAAAATGATAACGTTATCTGTTACGTTCAAATAAAAAGGGAAAGATATAAAGCCAAAAGGCTTTTACTTTTGTCTCACTTGATCTTGGTCTTTTCTTTTTTCTCTTCTCTTTCCTTTCCTCTTTTCTGTATTTATTACAGATTAACTTTGACTTAATTAACTAACAGTCCGGATCTAAATAAACAGAATCTAGTATATGAAATATTATACTACATACTTACATTTTCCTGTTTTTGGTGTTTTATATAGTTGTGTGACCCAAGCACATTTAATTTTCAAAGAATAAATGTGTTCTGTCCTTAGAATAGAGATTACAGTTGATATCAGCTTTTAAGTTAAAGTAATTAATACTCACATCATTTAGCAATAATTACATGTTATAATATTTGGGAGTAATTTTATCTAATAATGCCAAATTAATTCACAAGCCAGTTTGTTTTCATTTTTTTTCTTTATAAGAACAACCTTTTCTAAAATCCCAAAGGTAAAAACATTTAAGATATACACACACACATACACGCACACACACTCTTATTATATACATTGATATACATATATATTTTGGGAATAATTCTCAGTATATCAAAATATTTAAATTCTCAGTAACATCTAAGATTACCCACCAAAATGATAAAAGCTGTGTTACACTTCAGTCACTTATGGTGAAACTTTGCATATATTACAGTCAGTAGAGAAAGGATGCTACATGACAGACCAGCTCACTCACGAGATAAGGATTTATTCCTGTTTTCATTCTTTTATCATTAAGGACCCAAATCTGCACTTTAGCAAAATAACAAAAAATACGTATCATGGTTTGCAGCTTGTTAGGGTTAAGTTCTCACATGCCCAACTGGGAAAAGTCAAAGATCTTACTTGCATGCCATTTTATGTAAGATTAGCCTTGTGGACAGTTTCTAACAAATCCAGGGACAATTGCTGACTACCATTTTAAACCATACTTAATGACTGATTGAAAAGTCTCCTTGATGTGTATTTGTCATGTGTGGTTTATATTATATGGAGATAAATTTCTCCTATATCTTTGCATTTTTGTTAATTACCACTTATTTGCTACCAAGTCAGTATAAATTTGAAACAAATTACTAAGAAGTCAAAGAATTTATAGTACAATAGTACACAGATACTACATACATTCATGTCTAATGCCTATGTATGATGTTTTCTACAAACACATTAATATTGTTATTTCACAGTATAAACTTATGTTTGAAAATCATAGGAGGTATTAGCAGTATGGAGTAATATAAAAATATACATATTTCACCAAATCTCTCCTACTTATCTCTGCCTTCTGAATGTGGTTTGATTTAATGTTTTAAATGGAGCCATAAATACATCCCCTAAGCCAGATAAACAGAGATTGGGTGCTAGACATTCTTTCCTTTGTTCTCACCCATAAACATGATGTTGAGACTGTTCTGTGGAGTGGAAGCAAATTACCCATCTTCCCCTTGTTGACCTTTTCCATAATTGTACTGAAGCCAGTCTGTAAATCCTACATTAATAATCCCTGTCTGCCTGCCTGCCACAAATATTCATCCAACAAATATACCAAAGATTCTGTTACATGATATGCTAAGTACATCATGCTGAGCAGGCAGGCACACGTACTTCTTTTTGTCTCAGGTATTACAGGGGACACATTTTTATATTCAGCAAGTTGCCATAAAGTGCAAGCAGTGGTACAGTAAGATATGTTCAAGAATCAAGAACACATGGCAGGAGCAAATTTAACCTAGGAGAGGAAAACATAATAATGTTACTGTAAGGCTTGAACGAGTCTACCAGGTAAATGATCAAGAGTGGTGTGATTTCTGTGGTTGTGGACAAATGAGAATGTTTCTCAGAAAGATTGCCTGTGTGAAGCCTAGGTGTTGGGAAGAGGCATCACAGGTTTGAGGAAATTTCCATTGGGTTATTTCTCTTCTCAATTCAGATGTCTTTCGGCTCTATTATCAAGACATCATCCTGGCTCATAATACAGAATGGCAATAGCTATCAAACTTGTAATGCAATATCCACATATACTTTAAAAAAATTAAGTTTATCTTGAGACAGAGAGAGCAAGCGAGCATGAGCTGGGTAGGGGCAGAGAGAGAGGTAGAGAGAGAATCCACAGCAGAGAACTGATGTAGTGCTTGAACTCAAGAACCATGAGATCAAGAACCTGAGCCACAATCCAGAGTCAGATGCTTAACCGACTGAGTCACCCCTGTGCCCCTCTACATATACTTTTGATTATTAAGAACAGTGACTATATAATGTTTCTCAATGCGTGTTCAATATTGTTGTTTTAAAAACTTTTGAACAATTGTGAAATCAGATATGCATATTAATAGATGCATTCCTACAGATTTGGATTTTTAAGTGAATTTTATATATAATAATTGTATATGCTGTATATGAATATATGTAATAGATATTACTTAAGGTTGCATCTGTATGTGGATGTGCAAATCTGATTTTATATGTAATAATTGATAACCCCCTATTATTTATTTATTTTGATTTTATTTATTTTTTATTAAAATTTTTTCGAATGTTTATTTATTTTTGAGAGAGACAGAGTGCGAGTAGCAGAGGGAAGGGAGTGGGAGACACAGAATTCAAAGCAGGCTCGAGGCTCTGAGCCGTCAGTACAGAGCCTAATGCGGGCTTGAACCCACGAACTGCGAGATCATGACCTGAGCTGCAGTCAGATGCTTAACCCACTGAGCCACCCAGGCACCCCAATAGCTCCCTACTATTAAGAAAGTGCACATTAATGTTTTCCAGAAGCTAAATAAATATACTTGATCCATTGGGGATTGTTCCATTGGAAATTCATGGAGAAGATTTCAGTTTGATTCCCTGTATTCCAGCAACAGCTATAAATCAGTGATCAAATTTTCCTCTAACTTAAGTTTTTTTTTTTTTTCATTACTTAACCCTGTGTAAAGGTGGCCATCACCCTCTTTTACTTTTTATTATACATGTTCTGCCAATTTCTTCTTCACCACAGAGCAAGTGGCCTTGGGTTTATTCACAAGAAGAACCACATTTGACAGATTTGCTGATGGTGTCAGCCATGGTTGCATGCTTGATGGACAGCACCAAACCTTGCTGTGGCCCAGCTCCTGCTAATTAGTCGTTTGAAGCCACTTTGTGTGCCACAGGCACATAGGCTTATCAGCCAAAGACATCTTTGCCATTCAGAATGACAAGTGTGATGCAGCTGTTTGTGGAGAGAATAGAGTGTACAAAGAGAGAGAAGGGCCTTTCAAACAAGTGACAACCATAGTACCTTTCACTGAAGGATCCTGAAATTATAACAAAACAACCAAAAGGTAGAATACAAAAAGGTGTAAATCAATATCTGTTACATCGGCATGGAACCCACACATGAAATGACAATAAATAATATCAAACTGTGAGAATGAGAGAAAAATATCCCTGCCTGACAGTACTTTTTAAATCAACTGAGGTTGCATGTTGTGATTAATACAGGCCGGGCATTTGCATATAGAATTAACATAGATGTGTGGAGTTTTCAGAAGGTTCTGCATATATCTGTGGATACTAATAGAGAAGCCTGACGGAAAGCTTTGTATTTAAAGTCCTATAGAGTACATGGTCATAAATAATTTATTGGGACACTAAATATCTCAGGACATTGAAGACCCATTGGGAAGAGTGAAGGTAATACAAATACATGTGAGAAGAGGATAGAAATAGAAAAGATAGAAAACTAGGAAATGTTAACATTTTTTTAGAAAATTAAAATATTGAAATAATAATGAGTGAAATTTTCTTCTCTGTGATGATTCTGAACTGTGAGATTTCTTTCTAGTTACCATTGAAAGGATTTGGAAATCAAATGGAAAGTCAAAAGATCTATTGTTAGAAGTGCACATTGACAAATTAAATAGATATTTTTCACAAAAGCTTTCATGTTATAAAATCCTCATTCTAATTTCCAAATATCTACCAAGAATAATGTTTGATAGATGATAGATGATATTTAGTATTTTATAAAACAATTTTAATTGTATGTATGCATATAGGATATAGAAATTCTTATAATAAGATACTTAAAACTTGAAATGGGTTTTTGGATGTTTACACTAGTTATATATATTTCTATAACATAGATATTATTATTATACTCTATAAATATATATAGTGATTACTGCAGAGGGCATATGAGATGTCATTTGTTGTGTCACCAAATCTTAGTAAGTATGGACATAGAATTATAGCTAGTCTTTTTATCTGTTCTATAGTCCATAAAATTTTGGATATAGATATAAAAATGTCTTAACCTATTTAAAAAGCTTGAGACACACTTATGTATGCCAGTTAAATAGACAATGATACATATCATATAAACTACATAAACCCAGCTTTGTCTTGATGTTAGCTTTTATTTTAGCTTTATAATAAATAATTTTGAGTTTAAAAATGCTAAAGCTTATTTATAAATAGAAGTGGCATAGAATCACTCTAATTATTGAGGAGTGGTTACCTAGATTTACTTTTTCTCCTTTAGATGATTCAAACAAACAGTGGAGTATGTTAGAATTTATGTGTATATGTTGCATATGTTAAATACAGATGAAATCTTCAAAAAGAATAGACTAAGTACATACTTTCTCTTTAAATGTCATTTATTTCTTCAATTTTGGAATTACTGGAAACCTCGATTATTCAGTATCTACAGCATATTATGCATGAGAAAGAATTTTGGAACCAAGACCACCAGGAGATCCATGTTAAGCAGGTCAGGAATGGAGTCAGAATATGATCTTTCTGAAAATTTTCAAATTTTATGAAGTATCTAATAAGTTTAATGTGAAAGGTGGACAGGAGGACTGAGGCAGAGTTTCATTAATGATCAGTATATAGGTTATGTAGATAAATGAGCAAGTGTTTCAGTCTGAGGTTTAGCATCAGCTTTTTCTTAATGGAATAGAAAAGAACAGAGTAGAATAAACTGTATAGAATTTAATAAATAGGTTAGAACAGAATGGAATGAGGAAAGAAGAGGATAAGGGAAATAAACAGAAGATACATATGAAGTATATGTTATATACAATTGTTAAATATTATTTTACTTTACTTCACATGTATACATTTGTTTATATTTGAGTGCGTATACCATGTTTCTATGTAAAATGAGTTGCTCAGTGTGGGACAAGTTAAAAAATTTGAAAGTCACTGATAAAAAATAGCCCAGACTTACATACCACTTACCATTGGTCAATAGCTCTTCAAAATCACTTTGATTATATTAACTTGATGAATTAACTTCTCAGTGGGGTAAACTCTTCTATGACTCTGGTTATAGTTGAATAAAGGAAGGTATAGGAGACAAGTGACTTGTATAGTCACACAGCAGATAAGGGGCTGTGGCAGGATTCAAATCCAGAAAATCTAGATCTGTGGGTTGTGCTCTTGGCCACTGCTCTAATGCTTCCACCAAAGATGGCAGCAGATCCAGGGTTTGAGACCAGCCTCCTGACTCACAGTGTAATACAACTCTCTTTCACTTCGGCAGTGACCTCTCCTGTCAGCCTAAATCCCAATCCGAGGGCAGAGTTTACAGATGTAAACTCTCAGCCTTGTAAAGAGGGTGTATAAGCTCAATGAGTCTAAGAAGTTCTCCCCTCAGTGACTTCTCTTGGTGATTTACAGTAGGGTTAGCATACAAATGCACTTAAGTAATTTAATTGTAAATGCCTCTATTTACATTTATTTTTACCTACTCCGTGGTAAACTAATTTGACTCAAATTGAAAGAACACCTATTAATACTATTTTCCATATAACTCACTTTGACAAATAGCCTAGGCCATGAATGATACTATATGCTAAAATTTATTTAATGATGTTAAAATGAAGAACCTTGAAATTTAAGTAAAACCTCCATTTATTAAGATGCACGTCAGAAAATAAAACAAAAAGGAAACAAAAAAAATGGTGTCAAAGGTGTATGCATGTATGCATGTATTATCCACACACTTGTTACCAAAGAAGTAAAAGTATTTTTTAAGTTTCTGATTCTTCCTTGCTTTTCAGACAAAATTTTAAATGATATATGTGTAACATATTTTTTTTTTAATTTTTTTTTCCAACGTTTATTTATTTTTGGGACAGACAGAGACAGAGCATGAATGGGGGAGGGGCAGAGAGAGAGGGAGACACAGAATGGGAAACAGGCTCCAGGCTCTGAGCCATCAGCCCAGAGCCTGACGCGGGGCTCGAACTCACGGACCCTGAGATCGTGACCTGGCTGAAGTCGGACGCTTAACCGACTGCGCCACCCAGGCGCCCCAATGTAACATATTTTTCAAATAAGTATTCATTCAAAAAAGCAGCAGCCCAAAGTCTTTTTTATTGAGGCCAAATTCTCGCTGTTTTGGACATTGTTACCCATTCGAATGTGTGTGTTTTTTGTTTTGTTTTGGTTTGGTTTTTAAGATTTCTATGTCTTATCACAAATATGGTATCTTCTTTTTTTTCCAATTTTGCAAAGAATGTTTCAGAAATAAGATCAATATGAAATTATTTTTTTTAGTTTTTATCTACTTTATAAAATATAAATCCCAAACACAATGATAGGTTGTAATTATTGCACAAACACTGTTACACGGTGAAAAATGACAAAAATAGAGCTACATTTTGGGCGGCAGCCAACTCCAGCTTCTTTGTCAGGTAATGTAAGTTTATGAATTTTGCATGCAATTCAGAGAGTTTCTGAATTTGGACACATTAAAAGAATGGCTAAAATTTAATTTGGTCAAGTACTGCTCACATATATGAAATGTAAGTAGTTTCAGATTGACCACTAATATTAGAAAACTAGCCAGTTAGATGTATATGGTATTATGAAAATAGAGGGAAAAGTCATTCATTACTTGATACTTTCTTAACATATTTTAATTTTTCTTTATGTCACCCACATGTTTGCATCTTAAAATAGGGATGGATGTGAGGAGATTGCCACTACATTCAAACATTATAAGAATCTGTTCTCTACCTACAGAAGATGGAAGTTCCTTGAAACCCAGGAGTCAGAATCTCCCAAATAATTCCATTCAGGGTCAGTTAAAGTAGAAAAAGTAACTAAACAAACTAACCAACGAACTAGCCAACTAAATCCCGTAACACATGTAAGTTTGATAACGAATTCTGAAATAATGAACTCCATACATTTAAAATAGGTAACTATGTGAGTTTAGTCTGCATCTAACAACAGGAATTTTCTTTAAAAACATACTTTTAGGGGCGCCTGGGTGGTTCAGTAGGTTAGGCGTCCAACTTCACTCAGGTCATGATCTCATGGTTTGTGGGTTCGAGTCCCGCATCGGGCTCTGTGCTGACAGCTCAGAGCCTGGAGCCTGCTTTGGGTTCTATGTCTCCCTCTCTCTCTGCCCCTCCCCACCTCTCACCTTGTCTCACTGTGTCTCTCAAAAATAAATAAATGTAATAAAAAAATTACAAAAATAAAAACATACCTTTAGGGAAGAGGTTTATACTTCTTTTCAAATTGGTTCTTGTAGCCTTGTACTTTCCAACACTCCTGGTCTATCGGTAGATAGTTATTCCCATGTTTTTGGCCAGGAAGCCAAGCAGCTTTAAAATGTACTTTCTGGGGGTGCCTGGGTGAATCATTTGGTTAAACATCTGACTCTTGATTTTGGTTCAGGTCATGATCTCATGGTTCATGAGTTTGAGCCCCGTATCTTTGGGCTTTGCGTTCAAAGTGTGGAGCCTGCTTGGGATTCTCTGTCTCCCCCTCTCTGCTCCTCCCCGCTTCTCTCAAAATAAATAAATAAACTTAAACTTTTTTTTAAATGTACTTTCTGTCTGAATTATCTCAATTTTGACTGGAATGGATATTTAGGACATGGTACCTATTTAGAACAAATGAATAGTATAAAATGTCAGCAAATTTTATATTGATATTTAATTTTAAGCATTTTGTAGATATGCATTTTACTGAAATTTTATAGATTTGATATTGTTTTTTAAAGAGGCGGCTAGATTGTTTATTCACTTATTGGCATAGTTATTACATGAGATATTTTCCATTTGAAACCATGGAAAACTTCCACTCAACACAAAAAGGGAAAGCAAGAACCTTTTGGGTGAATCTAATCTTAATTCAGAATGTATCTAGAAAACACAATACTTAGTATCTTAAATAAGGCAAATATTGATAAATAAAACCAAATTTAAATTCAAATTATGGATTGAAAACATAGACAAATTGTGGTAGTATACAATGTAATACTATGCAACAGTGAAGCGAAGAAACCACTGATACATGCTACAACATGGATGAATATTATGCTAAGTGAAAGAAAAAACAGAAAAGGTTACATATTGTATAATTTAATTTATATGACATGTTGGAAAAGGTAAAGCTATAGAGACAGAACTTAGATCAGTGGTTACCAAGAGCTGGGACTTGAGGGGCTCAGAGGAAGTTCTTGGAGTGATGAAGATGTTCTATAATTTGATTGTAGTTGTATGTATATCAAAAAAATTGCATTTGATGGAGTTAAATAGGCAAAGGAGACCTTATTCAAGACTATAGTTAGGAGAGAGATGAATTCATCCTTTTTGAAACAAATGCAGGAAACCTTTTAAGCATTGGGGTGAGCTCGTGGGAAAAGATTGGAGCATGTTAGGAAGGAAGCTAGTCAATGTGATTAGACTGGCTGTGCTTACTGACTGGCACTTAGCAAACTTAGGCTCCTCCCTTCCCACAGAGACCAGGAGATGTGGAGGCCATTTTTCTTGATGAAAAATTACATTTCAAAGGGATAACCACTAGGTCTTTGAGAAAGACATTCCTGAGTCATGAAACTGGCAAGAGCTGAGAAACCAAGTTATGTCTTGAGAGCACAGAGACAGAATTTACAAGTTTTGTTTTTGTTTTTGTTTTAAAGGAAATGTTCTAAGACAAGGGAGGTCAAGGGCTTAGCGTAAGGAAGGAGCCTGTCTCAAGTTGAAGCAAGCTAAGGGGAGCATTAAGAGCGTCTTAGGTTCCATGATTGTGTGTGTATCAGAACTCATAGAACTTTATTCCTGAATGGGTGACTCTCACTGTATGCAAATGATTTCACAGTATGCAAAAAAAAAAAAAAAATGCAGCTAGGGAAAATATCATCATGGGTGTAGACTGAAAGCAGTAGAATCATGATGCCCCAGAGAAAGGAAAAAAGTGAGATTATAACTCCATAGGAAATGAGTCTTTTACTCTTCCATATATGGACCATCTAACATCTTTCATTAGTGACATGATAATTCATAAAACCCGATATATGCACCAGGTCTCTGCCGAGAAATATAAAACAGAGACCCTGGATGCTATAGATAAATTGTTTGCTGGCTCATCTTTCTGTTTACTGGATTGTTAAGCAAGAAGTCTTTGTTACCCAGAGGAGCATATTTGATTAAAATCAATACACATATATCCACATGCTACACCACAGTCACTATTCCACCTTCATGGAATTGAAACATCTGTACTATTCTTACCACCACCACTGTGGTACATAGTTATAGTGAAAAGCATCTCAGCAGGAGTGAACTTTGCTTTTTGTCATGTGCCTCTTTCTCAGAATTCCAACAGTCTAGTGGCCGAAAAAGAAAAGAGAGTCTCTGTAGGTTGACTCCTAAAATGCTGAATGCTTTATTTTAATTCCAGAACCACAGCGTCTAGTCTCCCTGTAGCAGCAATGGGAGAGCAAAGTTCTTGTTTTCACCAGGGAATAGGTGACAAAGAACCAGGGGCATGGGGAGCCAGGATCTCCAGGGAACAGCTGGTTAAGGGGATCCACCAGCGCCTCTGTCCCCACCCTTTAGTCACTTTGCTGAAAATACAAAAGGCTTATTTAGCAGCACCCTTAGGCATATGCATCACAGAACCACTCAACACAAGCATTTCCTCTCTGAGGCTTCCCCCACTCCCCCCTCCTGACCTTGAGAAGTGTTGACAAAGGACATGAAAGATGGAACAGACAGAAATTTCACGATGAACTAAAAAATTATGTTCTGCTGCATGATGAAGAGAAATAAAAGGGAGAAAGCTAGATATATGTTTGGTTTAAATAAGGCTCCACAAATTCTGTAACGCTTTGTGCAAACTTGGCCCCAGATCAGAGGTACTCAGCCTGCACGGTAATCAGGACTTTCTCAATAAACCTCAGCCTGTTACGGTTCTTACCACATTTACTTTCTCAATATGATAGTACTTTACAGCTATCTACTCGATTATGGCCAGAGTTCCTAGCAGTTATTGATAACCATACCATCGACTTTATATCTCAGCCAGCACAGGCAGGGGGAAGGCAATCAGCACAGTGAATTTCCTAACCTGGATATATCTTCCTGAAACGCGAAGATGATGACTCAGTTCTACAATTGAGCTTGTGATTCTCAGTGTGGCGAAACTTCTTATGTCATTTTTATTTTTAGCTCTTTGGCACAATTATAGAAAATTCTTGTAGGAAAATCACAGCTTCCATAAGGAGGAGCCCTGACTGCTTTTCAGAGGTTCAAAATGTTGGGAAAATTCATAAACCCTGTGCAATGCATTCCTTGGTGGGGAAATGCAGATAAATTTTTGTTTACTGAAAGAATGAAGCAAGATTGCAAGACAGTTTCAGTTTATCTTTTCTGTTCTGTACCCTCTCTTTCTGAACTCTGCCTTGTATTTCCTTTGCCGGAGCTACTATCAAAAATCCACACTCTTCTAAGGCCCACCTTTCTTCAAAAATCACATCTCTGAGATTCAAGGGTCCATTTCCTGCGTGTGCAGCATAACTAAGTTGTGTGAACATGTAGTTGATGAGAATGACAATTTTGAGTAACTACTCTTCCACCTTCCCCTCATTGAGATGTGAGTGAGTAAAATGAGTTAGTTTCACATAAAGCCAGAGGTATTTGCAAGCTGAATTCAGTAAGACCATGTCATAGTGGTTTGATACATCAGAGTGACTTCAATCGCACAATATATGGGGCCAAAATTTTGGATCACCACCTATATAACCTTATGTATGGTTATTACCCACATTATGTATGTAATCACTCCTTTATTAAAAGTGGTGTTATGACTTTTAGTTCTGGAAAAATATAATTTTAGATATTCTTATTATGTAGGAAAATGACATTTAGATTTTACAATTTGGGTTTTTAGTAATTTTAGCAATATAGGTGTGCTTTTACTTCTAAGTCAGTGTCTAGTATGCTTCAAATACCAGAGATGATGTGAAATAATGATATGAATGCAAGATCTAGGTAATATTTTACAGCAAAGCTGTTACTTAATGGTCTTTTCTGATATCTTGTTAGTAATTAGCATATTAGTATTACTGTTACCAGTTCTAAAGTATAGCAGTAGCTGGTACCGACTACTCTTTTTTTTTTTTAAAGTTGATTTATTTTGAGAGAGAGTGCAAGCAGGGGAGGGAGGGAGGGAGGGAGGGAGGGAGAGAGAGAGAGAGAGAGAGAGATAGGGAGAGAATCCTAAGCAGGCTCCACGCTGTCAGCACACAGTCCGATGCAGGGGTTGAACTCATGAACCATGAGACCATGACCTGAGCTGAAATCAAGAGTTGGACACTTAACTGACTGTGTCACCGAGGCACCCCCCAAGAGTACTCTTAATGATTTTATATTGTTATGAAGGCATGCCATTTATGAGGGCACCGTATAGTTACAAATCAGTACATTCCTTATTTGAAAGTTTCAAATGTTTTTAT
Organism: Felis catus; assembly: GCF_018350175.1. Classification (NCBI taxonomy): domain Eukaryota; kingdom Metazoa; phylum Chordata; class Mammalia; order Carnivora; family Felidae; genus Felis; species Felis catus. The sequence continues at coordinate 42,269,034 of NC_058368.1, read as the reverse complement.
TAACATCTCCCTTTTATACAAATATTCTCATGCTTCCTTTTCTACATTATGTTTGCTAAAAAGTGTCTGTTGTAGAAAATAGAATGGGGCATTTTTTCCCCATGGCAGAATGCACATCTCCGTTTTTAATGCATGAGCAGGAGGTTTGGTTCATTAAGCTCAGTGGCACCGATAGTAAACTAAAGAGGAATGAAAGGAAGAGGAACTGAAATACCATCATCCCACTAATGATACTGAAACTGCGCAGCTTTATTGGGAGACTGCCCAGACAGCCACTAATGGAAGGCATGGTCCAGGATGTGAACTTGGTGTTGGAGTGCCAAAACTACAGATCTAGAAAAAAAAAAGCATTGCCTAGAAGAATGCCTGGAATAATTTAAGCAATTGTCCAGAATTATGGTGTGTGTGTGTGTGTGTGTGTGTGTGTGTGTGTGTGTGTGTGTGTGTTACTATATTTGTTGGTGGGTTAGAGAGATAGAGAGCATGCATACACAACAGGATGGAAGAAAAAATGAAAGTGGGGAATATTCAATTACTTTAAGACTGTATTGAACAAGGAAAGCAGTTGTATCACATATATGTATCTCAGGATGCATGAATTGGAGAATATCCAGAGAGCTCAGTGTCACTTTCTGACTTAAAGAATGTGGCTTCAGAATGTTAAATAATTTCTGAGAAATGTCCACTTTCCTAAGAAGGGACTAGAATACATGGCTCTTCATATCCCCATACACTTCCACATCACAATGCTATTTAGGTATTTACTAACACTCAGTTATAATAATTAACACTATTATTTCTCTTATAAATGAATATTATTGTTCCTAGTTCACCCCTGCACATGAGGAAGTATTCAGAAATGTGCCCTTTGAAATGAGGGAAGAAAACAGATTCTCTGTTCAAATTGGGCCTGTGCCCAGTTTGAACAGAGAATCACTCAGCTGGGGATGGCAGCTTTCGTGGCCTCTGGCTGACACAACCCCCTCAGTGGCTTTTCACAGCCACTTAGAATCAAGTCCCAGCAGGCTCCAAGCGGAAGCCGCAGCTGCGGACACTGGGGAACACCTATGTGGCCCTCGGCACATGTCACAGGTCCCTTTCCAATTTCAGTTCGGCTCATGCTTTGTGTGGAAGGTTGGAGGGCAGGTAGAGAAGGGACATTCCTCTCACCCGATTACCCCCTCCTCTTTGATACGCACTCAGAGAGAGGGAAAACTTTTGGAAATTGCCCAGGTGTGCTCTGAAAAACACAAGTCAGAGTTTGGGTTCAGTGACACCTTTGCCCTTCAAAAAACTACAGAACGAAACACAGAAGTCCCCCTTTTAATGTTCCAACAAAGGCAAATAAATTCAGTAAGAAGGCCAGGTTTGATAATCGTACCTGAGTTCATGCTGAACATTTAAACGTGGTAGGGGAATCCGTCTGTGGTTAAAGCTTTTCCTGCTGGAGGACTTCACTGAGAAGAAAATGGTATGTTTTACCATACCAAGAGGGATAAGACATGGAACATATGGAAGAAATGGAAAAAGTCCAGCAGGAGATCCTTAAATAGAAATGAGTTTTTAGATAAAGAAAAGACTTCCATGAGAAAGAAATATAAGCTATTTCTGAGACCCAGGTGTTCATAACCCAGCATAAATCTCCATTTACTATTGCAGACTCTAGCAAATTACCTTATTACAATTCCTACAATTTGTTTCAACTTTATTCCTATATCCTTCAAGGTAACAAAATAAATTAGGTATTCTAACTGACTAGGGGAATAAAAGGCCTTGATAAAATTAAAAACATCTTAGAGTTTAGAAACATCAACTGGTGAATTAGAATATTGGCTGGTTTGGCACTATAGAAGCACAATCGTGAATTTTACTCCAACCCCCCCCCCCCTTCTCCCAGTTTATCTTCCATTAAATGTTGAGCCCAGGAACTTCATATTTTTTAAAAGATATCCACTAAAATAAACATCTTGGAACTTAATGAAAGCAAATTCTTTGAGATATCATAGATTATTGTTCTATAACATCATGGCTCAAAAGTGAGTGAAGGCGTTCAATTCAACACAGCCTAGTTAATTAAGTACATTTTTTTAATACTTAGTTTAACATGCATATGTTAGTATATTGCTTATCCACAATACTTAGATACTTTCCTAGGCACTTCAGGGATAAATATTTTAGCCAGTTCTTAACTTCTATGTCCAAATCTTCTAGAGCTTGGGACAGATTCTACGTACATGTTAATAGTGCAACCCTTGTTACTGTATGCTGTGATGGGGCACACCAGGTGGAAGAAAGTTGGACAGTGACATAGATTCAGGCTGACATATCAAAGAATGCCTCATGGAAGAAGTGGGATTTGAGTCAAGCATCAGAGAATAGTTGGAGAGTCATCAGAAGGTTAGAGAGGTAATTGGGAAAGAAAACTGTGACAGAGTAGTGCACTTTAGACAAGGTAGCAAAGTGAGGGGCAGAGGATAGGAAGTTTTAGGGTACATCTTGGTATAGGGCGTGCACTATCAGGAGGGGTTCATTTTGACCCTTGATCCTAGCTGAGAGGTCAAGAAGTGGTAGAAGAGATACACTTTAATCAAATTTATTGCTGATATGAATTTGTAAACCAGAAATTATATTATGGCACTAAAGACTTAGTGAGACAGGCAGGAATAGAGCTCAAGTTTACAAATGTTTTTAAAAATGTTTTGAGAGGGGCGCCTGGGTGGCTAAGTCAGCTAAGTGTCCGACTTCAGCTCAGGTCATGATCTCACAGCTTGTGAATTTGAGCCCCATGTCGTTGGGCTCTGTGCTCACAGCTCAGTGCCTGGAGCCTGCTTCGGATTCTGTGTCTCCCTCTCTCTCTGTCCATCCCCTTCTCTCTCTCTCTCTCTCTCTCTCTCAAATATAAAATAAAAAATAAAAAACGTTTTTGAGAAAAACAGCACGTAACGTGCCATTTTTTTTTTTTTAATTCTTGAAGCTTCTACTAAAGGAATTTTTTCCTTTCAGGCAGTAATGTTCGGGAGGTGGGAGAGATGGGAAAACAGAGAGGGAAAAAAAACCCCATTTTTATTAATAACATTGATGTGGCATATACCCTTTATTTTCTTCTCCTCTTCAAAGGCATACGTTCTATTTGACCTTGTGAACCTCATCAGTTTACAAAAGCATTTATTTTATAGGTAGTCTGGTCAGCTGTCATTATGATGGTACCTAATAAAAATATTATAACGAGGCAAAAACCAGTTTAGCTTTGGGATTCTTTACTTATGCTGTCCTTCCTTTTACCTCCCTCCTCCCGCCCCCTCCTTTGAGCATAACCACCACAATCCACTCTCCCAATACACATCCACAGAAAATCAGCCTAATTCCCAAGATCCTTTCAGTATTGCAACATTTTAGATTGGTGAGTGCAGGACATTACACTCACATAAATTAAGAGTGAGAGGCAAGCATAAAATAAATGTGATTTCTACTACATTGTAGGTGCTGTGAGAACACAAAGAAAGAAGCAGTTTGATTCTGATAGAGGCCGAGTGAAAGATCCAGTAGAGTATGATATTTAAGATCTATCCTGAGTGGTGATTAGAAATTCAGTGGGTGAGCCATCAGGAGCAAAAGCCCTTCGGTGGAGGCATCAGATGGAAGAGGGGAGAGGATGAAGACGTAGGCACATAGTGATGTTACTGGAAGAGCTGCTCATCTGCAGAGGCCGGACCAGTACTTCCCAAACGGTGTCCCATGAGATAGGGCAAAGCAAGCAAACAAAACAACATGGCATAAAAACGGCAAATATTTAAACCTCTTTAATAAGCCTATATGTTTCATTACTCCCTTAAGGCACTTTTATTATTTCAGGAGGCATCTAATGTAACTAATGTTTTATGGAACATAACTTGGGAAAGGCTGACTCAGTAAGTAAAATGTGCCTATTTTGTTAGAAGAAGGAAAACGAAGGTATTTAAGATTCATTGGATGCTTGAAACTGGGACAAATTCTTTCAAACAAACAAATACACACACACACACATTAGTACTGATTATACATCTGGCAGTATGTCTATGGCTTCGTAAGCATAAGAAAAACATGAGTAAAACACAGTGTAAGTCTCTAAGTAGCTGAGAGTGTGTTCAAGTTTTACAAAGGAGTGAACATTATTTCCAACTGTTGGGATAGTGAACACTTTTGAAGAAGGTGACATTGATCAGTGTCTCACAGCAAATAGAGATGTACATGAAGGGCTTTCTGGGCAGAGGGAGCAGCAGGAACCAAAGTTCTGTTTTGAGCTCAGGGAATAGTGAGGTGCCCTGGCTCAACTAAATGTGTGCAGCATGTTTTGAAAAGGGAGATGAGAAAAATGAGGAAAAAGAGTTTAATGTTATCTAGATACTAAAGGACACTGAATGTCATGAGAAAGAGTTTGAAAGTCAATCTCTAGATAGTGTGAAGTTGTACATTTGTGAACTGTGACATCATCATAAGAAAGAAGAAACTGAGAACTTCATGAGATCAGCATTATTTATCTTTAATTAAGATAGTGTGGGCAGATAGAACTTAGGCACTCTGATATCTTTTTGAAGACAGTTTTGTTTTATGGGATTTATACATTTTTAAATGATGTCCCCAAACTGGACAGCTTTCCCATTAATTATTGTCATGGTCAAAGTTTAGTTGCCATTACCTTATATTTAAACCAGTGAGCAAATTGCCATCGAGTAACTGATTTTTGGATATGTTTTGAGGGCATACAAAATTGAACAAATATTTATCAAGTGCTTTTCTGATTGAGGGGAGCCATATCTGCATATATGACACTTTTTGAGGGCAATTATATTCTATGTAATATGGAATTAAAATGTAAATACAGGGAGCCTGGCTCAGTCAGTTCGGTGTCTGACTCTTGGTTTCGGCTCAGGTCATGACCTCAAGGCTTCATGGGTTCCAGCCCCATGTCATGTTCCTCATGGACGATACAGAGCTTGTTGGGATTCTCTCTCTCTCCCTCTCTCTGCCCCTCCCCCCTTACACCGTCTCTGTCCCTCTCAAAATACATAAGTAAAGAACTTAAAAAAATAAAAACTTTAAAAAAAGTAATAAAAATGTAAATACAATAATTGAGAACACAGAAAGAGGAACGTAGGATGCTTGTCCTTAGTAAAGAAAATGAAAACAGGGCCCATCGATGATGAATGAGGAAGATTTGGAAAGGTAGAGAGGAAGCACTAAGTTCACGTGGTAAGAGAAAACATGAGCAAAATTGCACCATCAAGTCTCATTGCCTCATTTGCCTGGGATTCAAGAGGATTAGGCAGGATTCTGACATGATGAATAAATATTGTTTGTGGAGTGGAAGCACACTAAGGAAATAGAAGGCAAATTATGACAACCAAGAGTTTCAATTTAGAGAAGAGTAGATTACTTTTAGATTTCTAAAAATGTTAACCAGAGTTTCTCTGTGGCACATGAGATAAATGTTAGTTTTAGAAATATATTGCCACCAAGATAATTTCTTAGAAACCAGTGTTCCCTGGAAACAGAAAACTACTTGTTTTGGAATTTGGTGACTTTGCTTTCTAGGCCCACTAGGCAATATAGCAGGAAGTTATGTTTTAGATAAGAGTAAATTTGCTTTTTTAAAAGTGGATTGTACTGCATATAGATTTAACAGATTATACATAAAATATAACAACAACTAAATTAAACAGGCCATGTATTTTTAAAGCATTGCTTAAGGTCACCTTAGATAGATGTACAAAGCTATCCTGCTTTACCCAGTTCTAACACTGGTAAACTTTCCTTTCCCATATTTCACACATGCAACGATTTCTCTACATTTGCCTTATTTCTGCAGTTATGAATTCAAAAATATTTAGAATTTCAGCATTTAGAGAAGGCATTGGAAATAACCCTACAGTTTTAGGACTAGAATGGTTAAAAACTGATATTATTTTTATATGCCTGTACAATAACCCATTTTTAGATGTCTGTTTCTTTTATAAAATATTTAAAGTATTTTCAAATAATGTGCTTTGCAGTTACATACTGTATATCTCCTACCATTGTAAAATGCTTTCCTGATCACAAATCAAAATTGCAAATTACAGTTAACTTCTAATGGTTTAGTTAGTTGCAAATAGATATTCATAGATGACCTAACTACTATAGTTGAAAAGTATTCTTGTTTAACGTGTCTGACGTACATTACATGAATTATTTTATTCAAAACTCAAAAATATTTCTGTCTTCCATTTTTTAGAGGAGACTACTGAGGTGTGAAAAGGTTTAGCAGTTGGTCCGAGGTCATACATTCAGGGTTAGTGTTGGAATCTGATTTGGTGCTCCAGAATCTAGTTTCTGCCACAATATGAAACTCAGTATCATCAGTTTATAAGCAGTAAACAATTCTTTGTATTAGTATATTGAATTATTACCATACATTAAGGAAAACAACCAAATATATGACCCCAATGTCTATTACCTGCTTTATATATGTCATGTCAAATAAATACCAAATATATAAATGTAAAAAAAAAAAAACAGGCAGATATTCAGATAGTCTTCAGACAATTAAGATTATACCAGGACTATGAAATATTAAGTACAATAGAATTAGGGAACGATTATCTTAATAAACATATATTTTTGCTTTAAATTTTATATTATTTTCTTGCCCAGTAATATAATTATTTACTTTCCTACTATTTTTTTGTTGTTGTTGCTACCGATGAGGTTTTAAAGTCTTTCTGTTCATGATTGCCAGCTTTCATTACTGAGAGTAGACCATCCCATTTGAAAGGCACGTGTCTCATCCCTCATCAATTTTCCTTTAGTTTGGAGTTGTTGCTGTCACAAGTGATGATGTCTGATGTTTGAACTTCATAGGATGATTGTACCCAGAGGCTTTTTAGGCAGCTGTGTTTGGTGTCTCGTGGACATTAAAAGGAATGCTCTCACCATGGCTTCCTAACAAAGTACTAGTCATATAGTAAGTACTATGAATCCAACCAGTGTTTTATCATTATTCTACTTAGTTTGATTTACTCTTTAGTACATCAACGGCACAATATAGCCAATCTCTTGTTTGTTCTATTCACTGCCACTGTGCATCGAGCTGAGTGCTTTGTAGCTATTTTTTCCTTAAATAATAACATCTCCTTTTTCATCCTGTATCCTGAAGCATTTTTTGGATTTGTCCTTTGGCTTCAGGATTTGTTTGCATTCATTTGTACTAAACTACATTAAAAAAAAATTGTCTTCAAGCCAAGCCACTTAAATTATCTAAATGTGTTAGTAAGTTTTAAAGGATGTCTTATTTCATTTCCTATTCTGCCTTTTAATTTTACAGTACTCGTAATTGTGCAACCTATTGTAAATCTAATTTGAATAATCTTTTATTCAATTAGATGCTTGATGTGTTGTCTCACAAATGCATTTTTGAGATTTCCTTTCATGTTTCTTTCCTATCTCTAGGTTTAGGTAAAATGAGTGGAGCTGTCTTTTGTCAAAGATACATTTTAGTTGAGGGTATTTGAGCAAGGTGGGAAAATGGGCTTCTTACAAATTCACGTTATTTACACACAGTTAATCCTAAATTGCCTTTTGATATAGGTAAGTACATTAGTTTATTTTACAAAGCTACCATGCCATCTATAAGGTTATGTGTCTGTGTATATCTCCCAAGGGGGGAAAAAAAGAATGATAATTGATAGCCAATCACTGGGACTAACCATGTTGGGCTCCCTCATTTTTAGCCATCTCTTTTCCATATAAGAATGCATTTTAGAGTAAAGGCTGGCCTATGACTGTTGCCAAAGCAATTTGTAGCCAGCTGTAAAATTAGCTTAAGATTTGTACTTGTTTGCTTTTCCACGACTCTAGAGAATGCCTCCACTAGTGGTTTTGATAGTGGAAATTCCTACTATTCACATGATAAAATTCAAAATAGGAGAAACATAATTATTAATTGTGCATTAGGTATTTCTTCATTTGACTTGAGAAGTCACTGTTCTCTACTCTTTTAAAATTAGCTCACAGCAAATCTGCTAAGTGTCTGTTTTCTAAAGTGACTCTCTTCTCCATGGGAGAGGCATAGCTTTTCGCAAACAACAGCTTTACTGTTTCTATAGTGATGCTGCCTCCTTACTACACTGAATGACAGTATACCAGAGTCTTAGGTTATTCACACTTATACATGTATTCCATGGTTTAATTGTCTTCTAAATATATGATGCTCCTGTCCAATTTGGAAGCGGACATTCATTAGAAGAGAAAGTAGAAAAACACTGAAGCTATTCTGGTGTTCTTACTTGTCCTCTACTTTGTTCTTCACTTTCTGCTCTCTGGTTTATTATACTTTAAAACCACCAAGATTTCTTCTTAATCTCAAATTCCCAATGATTCTCCTTCTCTGTAAATTTCTTTGTTTACAAATAGATTTTCTTTTTTATACATTATTTATTTTGTTTTCAGTTGTAAAATGTGTAACATGCCAACTATTCCTCACTTCACTTTCAGGATCACGGATACTAAAACCTAGTTGTTTATTTTGCCTCTCCAGCCTCGTACCCAACATCACACTCCACAGAGATGAAAATAGGCTTTCAGGGTCCATATGTGAAAAAGGTTCTCTTTTTATTTGGCTTCTTTTCTGTTTAAATCAGAAACCCTGCTCTTACATTTAGCCCCTTTGTGAGTTTCATTGCCCTTATTAATCTCCCTTTTATTCATCTCTGCGTCTTCTGTGTTCTCCTTTATGATACAGTCTTCATTTTTGTATCTGTCATTATCTGTGAAGCTATTTCTGAAGGTATTTAAAACTCCCTTGGATTGAAGACTTGTGTCAAATGCTAAGGAAGTAAAAAGGATTATTGGATTAAAAGTTTGTCTGTGATCAGCAAGCTAAACATTAACTATCCATTTAGGTGAAAGGGCTTGTGGGAGTCAGTGAAATAAGGAAGTGTTCCCTGTTTCCACTGAGCTTAGGAGAATACAGTTCCAGGTAAGGTATATTTAAATCCACAAGAGCCACCCACTAGAACAAAGAAAAATGTAGGTTCTAAGGAGTTGAAGAATAATCTTTTTTTCCTCTATGAACATCAAACATTGTTTACTTGGTAGGTGCATTCCAATGAAGGTGTTATTTTCCTGAATAAGGTGTTGGTTTAAACATAAAACTAACTGCATGATGCCTAGAGGAAGAAACTGGAGTAAAAATTATCTAAATGCTTTCACAAATATCTGAAGCCTAGGATGGGCAGAATGCAGATACATTTTCCCAGAGAAAACCCCTAAAAACCTGTTAACTGAGCTGATGACTCCATGGCTTCTAAGTTCCTATTCTCTAGTTCTTTGACCACTTCTGATTTGGGATTCTCCTTAAACTTAAAACCACTTTAGGAGCATTGCAGAGGTTTACCTGCAAAGCAAAAACTGCCAGGAGAGAAAGTAATCCAGTGATACTCAGATTTACATTTCTTTGAATCTTGCTTCCTGTTAATTCTAATACTATTATGCATTTATAAAAATATAGTACTGTTTTAAACAGAAATCTACTTTTTATTGTCAAAAGGACATATATGACTTTCTTGCCTTTCAACTAGTACATTTCTTTTTTGTTTCAAGTTTTTAGTTAATTTCTAGTTAGTTAACATATAGTGTAATATTAGTTTCAGGAGTAAAATGATTCATCACTTACATGTAATACCCAGCGCTCATCACAAGTGCCCTTCTTAATACCCATCAACCATTTAGCAATTATTTTCAATTTCCTTTTTTTTTTTAATTTCTTAATGTTACTGATTTTTGAGAGAGAGACAGAGCATGAGTGGGGGAGAACAGAGAGAGGGAGACAGAGAATCTGAAAAGTAGGCTCCAGGCTCTGAGCTGTCAGAACAGAGCCTGACGCAGGGCTCGAACTCACGAACCATGAGATCATGACCTGAGCCGAAGCTGGACACTTAATGACTGAGCCACCCAGGCACCCCTATTTTCAGATTTAAATGTGGCCAAGATTCATTGAATATCAAACATTGCTAGGAGCTTTCATATACATATTTAATCTTCTCAATGAAATCTATGAGGGAGATGTTTTTATTTTAATATTTAGATTATAAACCTATTCCAGTATCAAAGAAGAATCCAATACCAAGAGGTAAAAGCAATCTGAATTTCAGGACAGTATTCCAAAGAAATATAACTTTAAGAAATCAGAAAATATCATCATATTAGGTAAAAATAGAATATGTGAAACTATCAAATTTTTCTTTTTCTTTAAAGTCATTTCTTGCCTGGTGACATTTAAAACATTTTGATCTTTGGAAGTCTCTTTTCTCTACTTATTTCAAAAGTAATTTCTTTGACATAGTTCGTAATAACCTCTTTTTATTATTCATCTCATTTTGACTGCTAATTAGGCTATACACACCATGACTAGAGATCATCATCGTTGATTCCCTTGTCTATAAAACAAAAACAAAAATCAAGTAATATCAAACACTAGAGAAACTGAATTTCTCCTAATTCACTCCTTTAAAAATTAAGTTCATTAGTTTCTTTGTTGACATGCTGAAGAGCAGAGACATGCACTTGAATTTAGAGAAGGAGTCAGATTTGAATTAACAATACAAAACTTGATGTTTTGTAATTTTCTTTTTTTATATACTTCACTCTTGCTAAGGCTAAGTTATTTGTTACACTGAGCTTTCTTTCTTAATCAGCAGCAACTCAATATCTAATCTGTTGTCATGCTTTCATTTTTTTACTGAGAAAGACAGATGCACAGTAATTGAGTAATATATTTTTTTATTTCCCCAGTCTCTGATTCTTGATGCATAGTATCCACTTTAATTCACAGTACAAAGTCTAATCAGTTCTGGTCATTGGTTTAAGTAAGTCCTGGCAATATTTTAGTAAATAACTTTATCAACTACTAAACACTGTGAGAATTCATACTTTAAATTTACAGCTATGTTTACAAATTCTAAAGGGCCAATGAGCCCTTTCATATCTGTTTATACTGGAACTCATGCATTATTAGAGTTAGTGATATAATGTGAGGAGGCCCGGAATATATACTTTCATTCTTCCTGAATACTGTAAACACATGTTACATATTAGGCAGCATGTCAGATCCTGAAGTCATACCTTTCTCTTGAAGGACAACCAATTCTAATATATGTCTATTTGTTAGAAAAGTTGACTTTGGATTATAAATATAGATATTGCTGACTACCAAGACAATTCATCAAGGCATTAAATATTGTCATTGTAAATTCTGCTTTCCTGTCTTCTCATCATATGAATGATAATGAATTGATTAATGTCTACTAAACTATAGCAGTAAACTATAAATAAATTGGGGGCAGATTACTTTTTGGACCGTAGATAACAAACATACAGGATTATATAGAAAAGACCTGGTGAAATGTGATTTTTATGGTATGTGGAAACTTTTCTCTGGTTGACATTTAAAAATACATAGTGCAGTTCTTTTCACTGAAATAGACACTGGAATGGAAACTGCCCACACTCCCTCCTGTAGAAAAGTAGGAAAATGTTTCCAGCAGCCTCTCACCCTTGCTTTGTATGCTCTGAGTATCTGGCATCATGTGCACTCAGTGAGAATCCAAATGTGTTGATGTTTACTAAACAGCATGGTGCACAATTTCCTACCATAGCGCATACGAAGAAAAGCAGAACATATGCTTGAATATTCCAAATAACTTGTTAGAAAATGCATGTGGATCTATATCTAATATGAAATTAATTTTTCACACACACACAGAGCCCTGTAACCAGATTTTTACACAGTGGGTTGTGATATTGTAATCCCTCATTCATGAACTATGTGTTTGAATTACACTACTTGAATTATCAAAGTCATCTTGCTGTTTGAATGCCGCTGGCATGGTATTTGAAAGAATTTTATAATCAAGTCTAGCTCCTTTAGGGGAGATGTTGATACTGCCCCTGTAGGTGGTACAATAGATGTTAGTTAGTGGCTTGAAGCTAATTTTTCTATTTCATGTACTTATGAAACATTGTTTTTCCAAAAGATACCAGAATTCTGATAGACTCTTCCTTTCCTCTCTCTCACACACAAACACGTGTGCACACTTTTGCATGTGGAATCTCTTAATTTCCTCATCTATAAAATACTGTTAAAAAGATAATTTAATGAACTTTTAAAAGTTTGAAAAATTTCAACAATTTATAGAGGATTGGATACTTAGGGAAGTCTTCAAACCTCCAGATGCCCAGTTAAATGAGTGTTATTCAGTGAAATGAATCTTGTTTAGTGTTTTGGCCTCAAAAGGATCATACCAAGTATATTTTACCAAACACCTATTCTAAGCCAAATATTTCCCTAGGAATTCTCATTTATCTTTCTTAGTTGTGACAGCTCCATTATATTATAATTATTTCCATGTGATGGCTGTGTAAAGCTGAAAGAGTTCCACATATTGTTATGCAACACGGTACTGCTTCTGATCCTAGTTTAGTCTAGCCTTACATTATTACTGACTTTGACTAAGATCCAGAAAGTATGTTTATCATATCTGCATGTTGTATGAAGTAAAATATAAAAGGTAGATGACAGAATCAGGATGAAGAAAATTTCAAAGTGACTGGAATAACGAAGAAAAAATTAACTGTTTTATGTGTGATATTCTACATGTGCATTAGAGCTGAAGAGGAATATAATTAGAAAATGCATTTGATCTAGCTTTGCAATGGGTCAAGTGATAAGATTCGGAATGTTAAATTCATCATATCACAATTCATTGTAATCTAGTAGGTTTACATTGTTTCTGAAAGATGGTGATATTTTCTTGGACCAGATTAAGAAATATTCTGGGCCTGTGCAATGAATGTAATGATTTGACCTTGTATTGGGGTAGTCAAATCCTGTTTAGAGTTTTACCTTCAACTCTGGGCACCAAACTTTCAAAGATGCATTGCTAGAGCAGAAAGTATATGCAAAGGAGGTAAACTTGGACAGTTGTGGTCTGGACTCCATTTCCTGTTTCAACCAGGGATGATATATCATCCAGAAGACTTGGGAATCTGGGGGAGAGGGTGGGAGAAGGAACTGTGTATGTTCTATATATCTCCAAATATTAAAAAAGATTATCCTGGGAAAATAAAATGAACCAAATCTATGGCATTCATGGACCAGTGCCTGGAGATTAGGAAAAAAGCCTACCACATTAGAAGGAAAATTATAGCCAGGAAAAATGTCCTACAACAGAATAGCTTGTAATGAGCTTCCTTTCTTTGGAAATGCATCTCTCATGTTAAAAGGTAAATTGGACTGTTTGGCATTCACTATTCCTTCCATTTTAAATGCTTAAGACTCTATACTTAAAATGTAGAATGAAGTAATGAGAGAAAATAGCTTATGCATATTTTAAATATGAAAATGGCATTCCTCCTACTTTAAAAAAAATTTTATGGGTATTATGGTGACATTTCATAGCAGGCCATAATAACATAAAATAAGTAGAGTGACTCATGAATGTTGTTTACAAAAAGAGAATCCTGTTCTGATATAGATTAAGTTGACTTTTTTTCTTATCAAGGTGATGTTTCTTTTTTTCAGAATAAATAGAAAAAAGGAAATGCTTTATATAATTATATATTTTTAATGGTAACCTTAAAATGTATCTATATACACATAAATATGGTAGATGTTAGAACTCAAGTTAAAAAACATTTTTTTAATGTTTGTTTATTTTTGAAGGAAAGAGAGACAGAGCATGAGTGGGGGAGGAACAGAGAGAGGGAGACACAGAATCTGAACCGGGGTCCAGGCTCTGAGCTATCAGCGCAGAGCCTGATGAGGGGCTTGAACTCACAAATCGTGAGATCATGACCTGAGCTGAAGTAGGTCTCTTAACCGGCCAAGCTACCCAGGCGCTCCAGAACTCAAGTTTTTAGACTTCTAAATTTAGAAATTGGAAAGTACCTCCTTCCTACAATCATCCATAGAAAATGGCACCATAAATCTCTATATTTATTAAGTCTGTTATCATCATCCTTTCAACCACTCTATATCAAGGTTTACAGATATTATTGTGAAAAACATTTTTGACTTCATAAAGTACATTCTTAAAGTAGATTGTAACTAGACAAAGGAGTAGAAAAAAATATATTGGCCAATATATTTGAACATATTTATTTAATTTTAACGACTTTCAAGTTGAATCCCACTTCAACTTGAAGTTTTATGAATTTGATTCATAACCATCCTTAGAAATTATATTGGCTTTCATACATACTTTTCACTTGGCCTCACTGAAGAATTTGATATGAAGAAAATAAGAAATAATATCTTTAGAAGTGTTAATATAGATAAAATATTTGATTAAAAACTTATTTTCTTTTATTTAACTCATCTTTGTACTGTTTGTGGGGTTTTTAATTTGCCACACCCATCTTTTTTCTAGGACTATGTGATTTTATAAGGAATTACCAGATGCTTAACGCTCTTCCAAACAATATAGCCTTGTTAGATATATTCTGGGGACATGGGTATGGCCAGATATGCTAAAATTATTTCAGTTTTATTCATCACAACTACAATCAAAAAGGGTGGGCCAACATTGGAGATAAAAATGAACAAACAAAATCTTTATGTTTCCATATGAATATGGAAATTTCCATATGAATCATCACTAAAGAGATGAATATAATTTATTTTACTTGGCTAGGTCTGATAGTAAAATAGTTGTGACACATAGTGAAAGGTATATTTCAACCCCTTGAAATCAAAGATTTATAATAGCAACATCATTAATTTTGATACTTTCCTTAGATTTGGTTCATACCGCTGTTTTTACCATATGTCTTTTATTGAGAATCTTCAACATCTGGCACTTTAAGATAATTTTATAAGAATTCAAAGTCTGGTAGTAGATAGACATGTTAAAATAATCAAAACACTGTTTTACAAATATGCTAGAGGTATGTGTAGAAAGAATTGTCACTCATTCTGATTAGGAGACTTGAAGAAGTCATTTAAGGGAGATAAAGTTTGACTTGTGTCTGGAAGGGTCTGGCAGTGTCTGGAAGGTAAGGTAGACTATTTCAGACAAAAAGAATAACAAATGTAGAAAAAAAAGAGATAAAATAGCATTAACAAAAAAAGTTTGATTTTATAAAAATGACAGGAATTAAGTCTTGAAAGACCTAAATTGTACTAGGGCAGATCAATATATAACCAATATCAATAATCAATGTAGATAACATGGTAAATATAAATAATAAGAAATTTAAGCTGATAGTGACTTGGGCATACAGGTATGGCAGAAGACCACTCTGAACACAGTATGGACAGAGGAATTAGAGTATATCTAATCCTGATTCAGAAAGATGAATGACCAAGACTATCACAAAAATCCAGTTTTGAAGCAATAAGAAACAAATTCACAACCAGCAGTAAACCATGATGATCAGTTTATTTTTCTTATCCTCTGTGCTCACAGAGGAATTAAAGAGAATTGTGTTTTAACTGGAGTTCAGTTCCCCTCTATAGACCCAACCCTCCCTTCTCTACTTTTCCTCCTTTCCATCCAGAAATTTGAGGCCATAATCTATCTTCAGTCTTCTAGTTACCAGAGAAACAATGGTGAATAAAGTAAGGAAAGTGTGACAGGAATGTGTCTAAGTGTGTGTGTGTGTGTGTGTGTGTGTGTGTGTGCACGCGTGTGCATGTGTGTAGGGTGGGGAGGCTGACAAGGTTTTGTAAATTCAAGTGGAATGAACAAATACTTGACCAACAGCAAAATGTCAATATAACATGTCTTATATAAAAACTAAATATGTAGGTATGCAGAATAAATCCTCAGTTTCCTGTAACAGTATTATCATTGTTCAAAATATTTCTACTAGAGCACAACATATGAGCAAGATAGATGGGAAGGTAAACAGGATGGAAATGGGAAATTCCAGCCTTTACAGTCCAAGAAATCTGTGTTCAAATCCCATGTCTATTGCGTGCTAGAAGTAAAACTTTAAACAATGTATTTGACCACTCTAAGCTTCAATTTTTTCCCCCTTGAAAGTCTGCACAAATACAACAAATAATGTATTCAGCATCTGGCTCATTGTAGACCTTCAGTAAATGTTACTTTATGGACACTGATAATGATTGGGACTCTGTTAGGACGAGGATGCTCTTAAAACTTCTCTTTGTTGTTACTGCTGCTAACTGTTAAACTCAGTATTAATTTTGTCATCTGAGAATCCCCTCTTAAATGTTCAATCTTCAGTAAGAGAGCAGAAATTGTGATGAAGGACATCTTATGGTGGGCAGCTTTTCATCATGACTGTCAATTGTAGACCTAGAAAAGGTGCACGGTCTATGGTTACTTTCATCAAATAACTCATAAATGAAAATTTTGTGTGGCTTGATTGAATCTTAAATTTAGTGTGTAGTCAGTTGACTTAGAGCTCTGTAATCACACAGTTTATACATTTTTTAAAAGAGCCAGTTTTTTTTCTCATGTTTTAAAACTCTGCACTTCTTAACATGGTGCCTGGTACATGGTAGACATGTAATAAATACCTGTTCACTAAATCAGGTGGAAACTGTATTTTTCCAGCTTCTCCTTGAAGTGAACAGAAGTTATCACCTGGAGCCAGTCAACTTCTGCCATATACCCTTATACCATATGTCTTCAAATCATTGTCTGTAACAGCAAGTTTATTTCGCATGCACACTGCAGTCGCCCAGTATCTATCTTTGGCCCTTATTCAGTCTGAATCACAGGATTCATGTCTGTAATGTTTGTAACTCATAACGTGACAGAAAACTAGTATAAATACCATCTACAGAACACTCAACACATTTTTGTTCCTATAGTTCTGAATTATTTTTTTTCTTGCACAAGGTTGGTATTCCTCAAACATTTGTTAAAAATATGTGAAAGGAAGGTATGTTGGTATATTTGGGTAAATGCCTCTGTTAAGAGAATATGAAAACCTCAACCAATAATTTAAATGATTGTAGTATTTCATATAATTGTATATTATCTACTATAAAAATTTTGACGATGAATTGAAAACCAGTTAGTGTTATTGAAATTTGCCATGTAAATAAATGTAATTATAAAACTAATTATAGTATTTTGTCATGGTAAAATTACCTAATTTGCCCCGTTGTACTGTTATCTTCATAGACTAATATTGAATCTAGCCATGCTAAATTTGTACTGCATATTACATTTTAGCAGCAGTTTCAGGAACCCATTATTAACTGTCAAATGTCATAGTATATCAGTGAAATTTGAATCACTCATTATGTTTGGGCATTTATGTTATGACAGTAAACCAGTCTAGGAGACCTATTTAGAGAGTGACTTTAACTTTAGCTAATTTATTATTTAAATAATGTACATTTTAACTATCAATTATATATATGTGACTGGCTACATACTATAAACTTTTAATTAATCAGAATCAAATTAATTGAAATCCACATTTATTCAGCAACTCACAAAAATAACTACAGACTTTTAATAACTGATTTTATTTATTTTTTATTTTTTAAAGTTTATTTATTTATTTTGAGAGAAAGGGAAAGAACACGTGTGCACACACTCAGTGGGGGAGGGGCAGAGAGACAGAGAGAATCCCACGCAGGCTCCATGCTGCCAGTGCAGAGCCTAACTCAAAGCTTGAACCCACAAACCGTGAGATCATCACCTGAGTCTAAATCAAGAGTCAGACACCTAACCACCCAGGTGCCCTTAATATGATTTCAAAAGGAAAAATGAAAGAATAAATACTAATATTTGGATAGTTTCAAAAGGTTGATTATACTTTGTAGAGGCAGAAAATGTTCATGTCAATGTGCTTTACTTGACTCCTACGGATTTACATTACCAATGATTTTGAAAGACTTACTTTTCAACAATAGCAAAATTCAAGTCAACAAAGATAGATGATAGCTTGATATACATCTATGATCACACATTATGGATTTTTTTTAATAGCATGCTTAACAATTACTTTTCTCCTAACTTTCAGTTATTCAGCAACTTTCAATTATTCAGCACATTTCATGTTTCTAAACTTTTTGAAATTGTAACTCTTCTCATCACACATCCATGCTTCTGCTTTGTCTTTTACATTTTATGATTCATACAAAAATATTAAATCATATACTATTCAGTTACTCAACATTGTACTCTACAGGCTCCCTAAAGGGAGAAAATATTACTTAAAGATAGCAATGAGGTATTTTAAATATTTAGATACCTAAAGATCATTCTACAGTCTTAGTTTTTCTTATTGAGACAAATTATTCCCTGGTTCCGCATTCATAAACATCACCAGAAAGAACATTAATAATCATTAGGTATGTGCCTCAATAGAAATTGGGAAATAGTTTAATGGGATTTTAACTTAAATGAAGACCAACCATGAGTAACACTTTCTTTATGATGAATCCTCAGGGTCTGGGAGATAACCACTAACAAGAAAATGATCACTTATCTTTTGGTTTGCTCTTTCTTCTTGTGTGAGTTTCAGAATAAAAGGCCTAAAAAATAAAACCAGGATAACAATTCAGTCTTATTAAGTGGTGAATACAAAAAATGCAGCACAAGAAACTGATTTGATCATTACCATAAACAGTTTGAGAACCATACAGATCTAGCTTTTGGATTTCTAATATTAACATCCATTGTCTTAGAATGACTGTGTTTTGCTTGCTGGGTTTAGAAATGTCAGAAATTTAGTATACCTCCCTACTGCAGAGTGGTGGTGTTAATATAAATGTTAGCAAGTTTTTTCCCGAAGATTATATATTTGCCCCACATAGTGATACCTATAGAAATGATGAAATAGAAACAGATTCTCATAAAACAAATATTCCAAATGTATCTCATGTAACATTTATTCCTGCCTTTTCTTCTTTCAGTGTTCTGGTTTCTCTTTCTTCTCATCATAACAAAGCAATCTACTCCACACCTTCTATCTTCTATATTTTTATACTTAGTAATGGAAATAATTAATAAGGCCCACCTTTTTATACTTTTATATTTTTAATATTCACTATTTTTTTGAGAGACAGAGAAAGACAGAGTGTGAGCAGGGGAGATGCAGAGAGAGAGGGAGAGAATCTGAAGGAGGCTCCAAGCTCTGAGCTGTCAGCACAGAGCCTGATGAGGGGCTTGAACTCATGAACCACAAGATCATGACCTGAACTGAAATTGAACACTCAACCGACTCAGCCACCCAGGCACCCCTATTTATTGATTAATTTTTTTAACTTTTATTTATTTTTGAGAGAAACAGAGCATGATCAGGGGAGGGGCAGAGAGAGAGGGAGACACAGAATACAAAGCAGGCTCCAGGCTCTGAGCTGTCAGCACAGAGCCTGATGTGGGGATCCAACCCACGAACTATGAGATCATGACCTGAGCTGAAGTCAGGCATATAATGGATTGAGCTACCCAGGCGCCCCAGTAAAGGCCCACTTTTAACTGAAAATTTGTACTAAATGAATGAATTTGATACCGTACAACTTAGCGATAATCTTTAATTCTTCATTAGACCATATAAATTTCTGGTTCAAATGATTGTTTGACAACAGATAAGGTATACATTTTAAAAAAATATATCTTTTTAAAAACTCAACCAGTTGACATTGCTACATGTGTGTTCCAGATACAGTTGCTGTATTTCAAGAGTTTAGAAGCAACTTGGAAGAAACATAATATGAAAATAATGTCTACCACACTGGAGAGCCTTTATAATAATAGTATTTTGAAAAAGAAATGGACGCTCCTAACTCATCCTATGTTATGTTCATCAGGCATCCCTAAGTGATAGGGAAAATACTTTGTGGCTTGTCTTAGCAGAGACCCACTGAAAATGATCTACTCTATATTGACTGATGCTTCTGACCTATGAAAAAGTCAAAGAATTAAAGCTGCCCCTGTAAAAAAAAAGCTAATAAAGACCAAAAGACATCATTTTTTCCCAATAGGTTCTAATCACTCAAAACCATTGAGTCCTTTTGGTAATAGAAATCATAGCAATTTGTAACAGCACATAAGGAAATGGTTAAAATTGTAAAGAAAAAAAATTGACTACATACATAAATAAAGACTACATCATTCTGGGATTGAATGCTCTATTAATATGTTATTAGTATTCTTTTGTGAGGCAAATACACCCATCCACCTGAAGTAATCATTAATGAGGATAATAAGCACAAGGATCATAATGTGCCTGTAACTTGCTTAAGGATAAATTATTTTAATTACACTTAAAAATTGACCCTAAAATCCTTTACCATGATCTGAAACTATTTAGACAATATATTTTTAGGAAAAGAATAAAAGTAAAGGGATAAAAAAATGTGTTAAAGTTCTGTTTTAGTGATACATACATTCAATTTTTAACATATTTGCAAAACTCAATCTGAAGGAAAGATTTGCTTTTAAAATCTTGTATTTGTTCCTGTTCGGCACCTCTTGTCCTTTTTCCAACTTTCCACCATGACAAAGTGATTGAGAACATGTGTTGGGTTTCTTCCTTAGCACTTTTGTTCAGTAACTGTTCTTTTTTGGTACTTTCCAAGCAATTGGGCCGCTTTCAAGTGTATTTGCATTTTTAAAACAACACGCAAAATAAAACACTCTCAGATCTGATTAATGCTCACAGTTTAACTTCTGAAACACAAACAAACAAGCAGTGCAGGCCAGCCACCTGCAAAATACGAAAGGGGGCCTACTGATTATTGGGAGAGAGAGCATCGCATGAGAAATTTTGTAGGCAGGAAAGAATATGCAGGGTTGGCTCTAGAGTAAAACAGTTTGCTCACCAATTTTGGGTAGAGTTAAATATAAATTAAAGAAATATCTTAAGTGTGCATTGGTAGTGATATGATGAGATATTGATAGTAAATAATTTATAATCACTTTTTTAATGAAGTGGCTTCAACTATGACAAAAAAAAAGAAAACTACATAGAATTCAGACCTAAGTTGATCTTGTTTCAAAGCACCTAATATCTGCTTTTCTTTCTAGTCCTGCTTTCTGAGGGAGGAAGGTGCACTGAGTTAGGCTGGAAAATTGGTGGCTCAATGACCAAAGAATGTTGGAAATGTTTCCACTGTTACCATGAAAATGAGAAATAAAAATGCAGAATGTCTGCACTATAATTTCCTATAATACTGCAAAGCACTTTTTGTATTATAATTTTCTATAATATCCTATAGTGTTTAGGCTCCCTGGAAATTGTCTATGTCACATAGTTCATACAGTGGCTTTATTGTTGTTATTATTATTATTAGATATTATCCCAATAAGTCAGTTTCAGAATGTGCTTAGTCATATGTTTTGTTTTGGAAAACCAAAATTCAGAAAATTGATTTCCTAGGATTTGTCCCAATGATCATTTATTATTTGCTAGTCAGTATGCTAAGTGTTTTTTCCCTTCATTATCTCAATTAATGCTCAAAGCCAAATTCTCACATGGTTATTATTTTGCCACTATCTTACAGATGAGCAAACTGAAGCCTAGAAAAGTTAAGTAATTTTTCTTTAATTTTTTTTCAATGCTTATTTATTTTTGAGAGAGAAACAAAGTGCAAGTGGGGAGGGACACAGAGAGAGAAGGAGACACAGAATTCAAAGCAGGCCCCAGGCTTCAATCTGTCAGCATAGAGGCCAATGTGGGGCTCAGACCCACGAACTGTGCGATCAGGACCTAAGCTGAAGTCAGACGCTTAACCAACTGAGCCACCCAGGCACAAGTAACTTTTCTAAGGATTATATGACCAGAGAGGACAGAGGCAGAATTGGAATCTAAGCAGTATGTTTTCAGACCTTGTTTTTTGCTTTGCTTTTTGTTTTTTTTTTAAACCTTATTCCAGCCCTATGAGACAACTAAATTAACCTCTGAGTAGGAATATTTACATGTTTGAGTGATATCAACTACTTTTAAAGCAATAGGATGTTATGACTTTGAAAATGTGACTTTCAACTTTCCCCTGTTACAGATAAACTATTGCAGAGGTAAGGATTTTTTTATTTGTGGTGAGCTGCTAAAAACTGTCAGTTTTAGAAAGTTACACCTTTCCAAATGTCTAAAAGTAGACCATTAATTTTCTGATTGTTTAGCTTTTATTTCATAATTCGTTCTCAAAACGTTCTTGCTTGCCACCATTTTCTTACTAGGGTGTGCTGGAGGATGACAAAATAGTGAGTTGCAAATACATTTAGTTGAAAACCTTGGACACAGCAATGATGCAAGTCACAGGGGATTCTTTCTTGAGGGAAACGTGCTCATTTCATGAATCTAGATTGCTCATGTCATATGATATAGTAATAATTTTTGTGGGCAAATGATTCCATCTCTTTATGTTAAAAATTACTGGCTTTAAGGGACTTACAGAGTAGTTTGGAAGAAGTATGGGTAGATCATTATAATGGAGACTGACAAATGCAATGAAGGCTATATAGGCAGGGAGGATATCCTGCATGCAAATGAATCCACACAATCTGGAGTATTATTTTAAGAGATATTTTGAGGGACGCCTGCGTGGCTCAGTCAATTGAGTGTCCGACTTCAGCTCCAGTCATGGTCTCGTGGTTTGTGGGTTCGAGTCCTGCATCAGGCTCTGTGCTGACAGTTCAGAGCCTGGAGCTTGCTTTGGATTCTGTGTCTCCCTCTCTCACTACTCCTCCCCCACTTGCACCCTGTCTCTCTCTCTCTCTCTCTCTCTCTCTCTCTCTCTCTCTGTCTCTGTCTCTCTCTCTCTCTCTGAAAAATAAACATTGGGGCGCCTGGGTGGCTCAGTCGGTTAAACGTCTGACTTCAGCTCAGGTCAGGATCTCGCAGTCCGTGAGTTCGAGCCCCGCGTCGGGCTCTGGGTTGATGGCTCAGAGCCTGGAGCCTGCTTCCAATTCTGTGTCTCCCTCTCTCTCTGCCCCTCCCCCGTTCATGCTCTGTCTCTCTCTGTCTCAAAAATAAATAAAACGTTAAAAAAAATTTTAAAAATAAATAAATAAACATTAATGATTTTTTAATCCCATTAAGAGATACTTTGAGAAGGAAAACCCTCAACTAAAACTTCATGAACTAGGGAAACAAAAGTGGGCTTCATTTCCTTAACAATTTACATGTCAGATAGTTTAAAACAGATAATGAAAAGAGTAAACAACTAATTTCCTTCACAGTGCAAAATAAACACTAGCAATAGCTAAAGACACCTGTCAAAATTAACTCTGAGTCAAAGATCTGCACTTAGCAGCCATTTGGGTGCAGGCTGTCTGTACAGCAGAAGGATATGGGAGTACCAGAACAGAGGATGATATAGGGGATTTAAGTCCTTTGTTTCTCTGGAACAGAAAAAGTTAACAGCAAAGGATTTTTATTCTCAAAATCACTAGACTTAGTACAACTTACAACCCTCCACCTACTCTCCAGAAACACATATCACTGAATAGGTTTTATCCTGGCTTAAAATCAAAGTTTTTTCCAAGTGATTCTTTTTTGCATTCACTCCCTTTTAAGTTAATATAACACCTATAAGATATGGAAAAAAAATGCCTAGACATGCACTGTCCCTTTCTCTAAAGATTGCTAGGTATTAGTAATTGAGGTTTGAGAACATATTATTTAAATGGCTACAAAGCTAATATAAAGGCAATAGAGCAATACTGCTAATACCACTTAGAGTAATATTACTATGACTAATGGTGGTATATTGCTGTAAAGTTGAATGCAAAACAAATAATAGATGAAAATGTTAGAGTGTATGGCTGGTTATGGAATCTTTTGTTTTCACTTTTACAGCCCTCCTTTTATAAAATGGGAAGTTGCAATTGTTAAAAAAATCAATGATACTTGTTAAAGATGTTAAGGCAGACTTTTATTCAGGAGCATCGCAATAGGTATAGGGACCAGTGCAATGGCATTTATAATGGGAGAGAGAGATTGGACTCAACTTTGAATATGGCTTGGGCAGGTGGGAATTTATAACCAAGGAGTAGGGTGGGAGGGTCAGTGGTTGGAAGACTACTAGGAGAAAACATCAGAGGTTAATTGGGGTTCTGGCTAAAGCAACCTAACAGGGTTATTACTGAAGATAGGCCAGGGTGATCAGATGTCACCTAGGGATGGTGGAGGATGAGGAAACTGATCAGATATTCAGAGTGATCGGATAACTTGGAATTTGCAATAAAGTGCACAGACGAACCTAGAGGAAGGTTCAAGAGCCTGACTTAAGTTTAGCCAAGCAAAGAATCTTTGTTGCAAGAAAGGAAAGGTTATAAAAGTTTACAAGGATTGCTTCTCCACAAGTGCTGTAAATTCTTCAAATCCCATATAGATTTCAGTTTCTTTCCTTGCTCTGTGATTTTGTTAATGATAATGTATAATATCAGCACTATTTCATTTATATAAAAGCAATGCCATTTTATTTATTTATAGATAAGTAAAGCTCTGGAAATATTAAAATATTTTTTAAGAGCTGAGAATAATGGGTGAATTGTATGTAATGGAAACAACATGGCTCACTGGAGGCATTTAGTGTCCAGAATGGAATAGCCTTTGACTGATTAAGTGGGCAGACTTTATTGACTACATTATTAAATATGAAATCTATTAAACTTAAGTACAACCTTTCCCCCCTTCAAATGTTAACATCAGTGCCAATGGGAGAGTGAAACTCGTGACATTTAGAAAGGAGAAAGAATCAGATGAGATTTACCAGAAAGAGGATATATAAATAATTGAATAGGAATGTCTGTAACAATGCAGATCTTTTAGATAACGTGTGACAAAATATTTCTCTATTCTCTAATAGGGAAAAGTTTCTAATAGAGGCCTCAATCAGTTGTTCCTAGGGCACTGCAATCAGGGTAATTTTGGAAGCTTCCTTCCAAGTTCTGATTTATCACCCCAGTCTCCCAAGGGCCCTCCATGTGATTGCCTTGGCACTGATATTTATGCTGGATGAACACAAAGTGCCACACTTAACTCGATATTACCCTTTAGGTCATGAGAGTGCTATCTTTCAAGTATGTTTGGGTGATTTTCACACCGCCCCATATCTCACCAACACTAGAGGTATCTCTTCTTTGAAACTTAGAAGGAGTCCGCTAGATCTGTAAATAAAATTCAGCAAGTCTCAGTAAATATTTCTTTTCCCAGCTGGGATGCCAGTTCACAGAAGAGGAAAGTCGATGCACTGAAGTGGGATAAATTAGTGCATTGGCTCCTAGTACCAGCTTTGCAGCTGTGTCATGATTTCCTTTAGGGGTCTAGGAAAATGTAGCTTTTCATGCCTGATATTCTTTCTATTATTGTTATCTATATCCTCTTCAGAGGTGTAAAGAGATGACCTTTCCCCTGGAAATGCCAAACTCATTCTTTCAGAGAGACTGCCGTTGCTTCTAAAGCGACAGGCCTCTGTTTTACTCTTTTGAAGAATCTGCCATTGCAATCACAGGGAAAGTACTTCGTAGGAAGAAGACAGTGCCAGGAGTCTCCAAGGTAGGCTTATTCTCACAACGGGGTGTGGGGTTTGCCACTGCCTCACCACGTTCAAGCTGCCAGAGGGCTTCTCGCATGCTTATATCTTTAGATAGCAAGACCTTCACCGTCCTTGTTTACATTCTTAAAGTGAGGCTTTCTTTCTGCTCAAAGTTTGCAAGCCGACAGCTTTGGAATGTGAATTTTTCTGTGTCTTTTCAGATCAAGTAGCACTGACAGGATCTTCCCACACTGCCTCATGTTGGTTTTCTGCCAAACTCGAGTAGAGGCTGGTGTCAGCTCTGCTTGCCTGCTAGCTGGACCCTGGGCCAAAGGCAGCAAGCCTTCCCTAGCCCAACAAGGTGCTGAAGTGGCATTGCTCCGCAGGTTGCTGCTAATGCTCATATAACATTTGATATATTGATGTCTTACAAACACTGGCTTCTTTCGTGTAAGTCAGGAGTGAAAAGATTCTCCTTTTTGATCCTATGCCCAAAACAGATGCCACTGTTGGGGGGAATGCAAACCGGTGCAGTCACTCTGGAAAACAGTATGGAGTTTCCTCAAAAAATTAAAAATAGAACTACTCTATGACCCAGCAATTGCACTGCTAGGTATTTATCTAAAGAATAGAAAAATGCTGATTCAAAGGGGGCACATGTACCCCTAATGTTTATAGCAGCATTATCTACAGTAGCCAAATTATGGAAAGAGCCCAAATGTCCATTGACTAATGAATGGGTAAAGAAGATGTGGTATGTACCTACAATGCAATATTACTTGGCAATCAAAAAGATGAAATCTTGCCATTTGCGACAACATGGGTGAAACTAGAGTGTATTGTGACAAGTGAAATAAGTCAGTCAGAGAAAGACAGATATATGATTTCACTCACGTGTGGAATTTAAGAAATAAAAAAGATGGACATAGGGGAAGGGAAGGACAAATAAGATAAAAACAGAAAAGGAGGCAAACCATAAGAGACTCTTAATTACAGAGAACAAACTGAGGGTTGCTGTAGGAGAGGTGAGGGGGTGATGGCTTAAATGGGTGAGGGACATTAAGGAGGGCACTTGTTGGGATGAGTGCTGGGTATAATATGTAAGTGATGAATCACTAAATTCTACTCCTAAAACCAATACTACACTATATGTTAACTAACTTGAATTTAAATTTAAAAAGAAACGAAAATAAATTGTTGAACAGAGAAAAAGAATAGATGCCACTTAGGACATATATTGTTAGAATGGTCTAGACATTGACTCTGTTAGGAACTGGAAATTCTTTACTCTGAGAAACCTTGATTTGTCATTTGTATAGCATTAACTGATTGGCCAACTCTTGATTGCCATATATACTTCTTTGCAATCCAACCCATCCTGCACTGAAATAGACTGAGGACCTAAAATAAATCAGGCCATAATAAAACTATGCTGTAGATGTTTGTAAATTTTTTAAATTTAAGAATTCACTACATTCATATGACCTTGTACACCTTTAAGTTATAACAAAGCGGCATGTTTTATTAGTAGAATTGCATTTCCATAAAGTCAAAGGTTTACAAAGCAATCAGCAATTGTTTGGCAGTTACACCAGAGTGTATTGCTCCACATAGTTTTTTCTAAGACTATATAGTTATCCTTATGCTGTATTTTCTTAAAATAATTTTAAAATTTCTGTTTTAGAAATGTCTTCACAATCAGGTTAGTAATTAACACAAGAAGAAATTACTTTATTTGATTTCTTTATATTATTTCACCAGCAGCAGTATTACATATCAGTTTAATCACCAAATTTCTTCTGTAAAACTGCACTCAAATGATTTTTGTGCCTGGAAACATTCAGACTTTCTGTTCTTGAGAGCATTTAAAGACTGACTATAAAACTTAAAGATGGTTTTTATGAGATATTTCATAAAGCTAATCTACTTCATCTAAACTTTATCCTTTAACTGCAATTTAAGCTGACGTGTTGGTTAAATGTTGGCCCTACAAAGGATCTTTTCATTCAAATGCAGATACTAACAGAAATTAATATGAAGAAATGCCAACAAAAGAACAATGAATCAGAGTTCCTATTTACACGAAAAAGGAAATGTTAATATTGGTGAAATAGAGCTCTGAGTTAGGGAACTCAGAGAACAAATAGAAAGTTAGGCAACAAATAGAAAGTTTTCTGAAAAATGAAATGTATTTGAAGTACAGATATCTATTTAGTAATTTGGATAAAGAAAAGTTTTATTTGTAATTTCTCCTTTTAAATGCATAAGCTAGCCAAATAGCCATTGGTTGTTCTTTCTAAAAATCATGATTTAATATGGTCACGTATTCAGGAAGGTGATATGGATAAAGCCATACACAAATGCTTTTGTTTTGAAAAGATCTTTCCAAATATCTGATATTCAGAGCACTGACTAGTAGACTCCCCGAAGCTTGCTTTCACCATTAATTGCTATAAAATATTAAATAAAACTGTGCAATGAATATGTAGACATAGTACAATTGATATCAGAGGAAGTAGGAGAGAGAGAATGGGAGGGGCCTTATGAGGCATCAAGTCTCTAGTGTCTAGTCTGAGCCAGACATTCTCCTAAACACTGTGAAGGAAGAATCGATGGAGGTGTGAGGAGTTGTTACCTAATCAAGGAGGCAGACACATAAACAAACCATTAGAGCATATGAGAATTATTAAAATGGAAGACAACAGAGAGCTGTGAGAACATCCAGAAAAACATGCAAACTCTGTCCTGTGGAGATTGTTAATCCTTAAGGGCAGAGAAAACTTCAAAAGTGTGTTGAAATTTGAACTGATTCTTAAAATATAGGAGTTAGGCCAAAAAAAAAAAAAAAAGAAGAAGAAGAAGAAGAAGAAGGAAGCGAATTCCAGATGGAGGGAAAAGTATACATTAGCAGCTGCGGACTTAATCTGAATCTGAATAAATCAGTATGGCAGGACTATTGTGTGTGGACATGGTGAAAGACGGATTTGGAAAGTCAAGAACATAAGCCATATGCCACTTTCATGTCATACTAAAAAATGCACACCTTTTACCTGCAACAAAGGAATACAATGAAATATTTTAAGCATATTTTATTAGGATCAAACTTGATTTCTAGAAAAAAAATCACTCTAGCAAGTGTTTGAAAGTAACTGTTGTATCATTTGTTCAGGTTAATGGAGCTGATCAATTAACAGACTACCCTCTCAAATAGAATCTCCTCTAAGAACCAAAAGAGAAAATAAATCAAGTGAAAAATGAATAAATTTACCATATTTAAACTTTACAGTAAGTCAGGGTGGCTTTAATAATTTAATTGTACTATTTTCCTAGTCAAGATATTATTTTAAAGAATTAATTAACTGAACTGAAAAAAAGATCCCACACATTTTAGTCATTCCAGGACTTTGATAGAGTGAAGCCTCTTGGGTTATTAGGCACAAAATAAAGGAGAAGCGCATTTTCTGCTGAGGGCCTGTTTTTCCCTTGTACAAGCAGTTTGAGGTTCTAAGACTATTGCTATGGTCAAGACAGATATTATCCATAGGTGTATGAGTTTGGAGGGGTACTTGCTCTGCCTTCAGTATGTGGGTATTTCCAAAGATATAACCACAAGAGAAAATGATCTATCAAGCTTTAATATTTGCTATATTTATTCTCCATATCAAATAATAATATATAATATGAAATCACTTATCTAGTTGGAATTGGTTGGGTGTAAGTAAATGTAGAAGGAGGAATAGAAGGAGAAGCAAAAGGAGAAATGAACATACAGACCAAAATGAAGAAAAAAAATGTGTTTAAACTTCTGATGCAATATTAGGGTATAAGCAAAGCAATATGAATAAAGGTCTGTATTTATTCCTTAGTTACCTCCAGCATTGCTGCTTTGAACAGTACAGTTTTATATAGTGTACAGGTAGATCAGGTGCTCTTTCACAGACTGCTTTCTGGTCACTTAGCATCCTTTTCCCTCATCTCTTCTATTCCCACCTCCTTAAACATCTATTGCTAATCAATCAAACTAACAAACAAACAAACACATCTTGACTGCTCATTTATTTTCTAAAGGATTTCAGTAAGCCAAATGTACCAATGGAATAATGCTCATTTGCCCCAAAGCAAAAAAAGGCATTTGAACTTCAAAAGTCAAACATAGATTGAATTCATGGTAAAGCACAAGACTCCTAATACCCTCTGACCTCTTCAAAGACTTTGCTATAAAATATTGTTAACACTCTGAGAGCTCAGAATTTAAGACAGATGTGGAGGGGCGCCTGGGTGGCGCAGTCGGTTAAGCGTCCGACTTCAGCCAGGTCACGATCTCACACTCCGTGAGTTCGAGCCCCGCGTCAGGCTCTGGGCTGATGGCTCGGAGCCTGGAGCCTGTTTCCGATTCTGTGTCTCCCTCTCTCTCTGCCCCTCCCCCGTTCATGCTCTGTCTCTCTCTGTCCCAAAAATAAATAAACGTTGAAAAAAAATTAAAAAAAAAAAAGACAGATGTGGAGAATTTAGCATCTCTGCTAGATGAAATTAATTGGCATGATTAAATTCTTGAAAAATAGTAAAGTTAAAAAATTAAAGACTAAATACTATGGAATTATGTTAAAAGGAAAAGATAGAAAATTTAAGAGATTGAATGTTATGTATGGATATATGTATGTATGTATGTATGAATATTATGTAGGGACTGCTATAAATTCTTTATATTCGATTATATGAACTTTTTAAAAGGAAAGGCCTTATTAGATTTTTTATGAAACAGCAATAAATCTTCAAAGGTACATGCCCCTCCACTCCAAGGTAAATCCCTCCCTCACCAAGGTAAGAGTGAATGCATTTGGTTTTTAGGGAAAATTGTGATTGTAGAGTTACCTTTTTGGAGGGAATACAGAAGTATAGAGAGCAGGTGATGAGTATCACACTTTTGGCATGAACATTACTGATATGTATGTTAGGATGTTTACTGAATATCCATATTTATAGTGGACATTCTATTCCCATAATCTCATCTCCGACTTTCATCACTTACTAATTTGGGTTCCTGTGGTAGTTGTCCTGAATCAAAGGGATGGGATTGAGAGACCTGTAATGAAAATTTTAAGGGGGATTCATGATGTTCTGGAGGAAGTACAATGAGACAGTCTGCATAATATCATGAAAAACAAGACAAACCGAAACAAACAAACAAACAAAAAACCACAAATATGCGCGCACACACACACACACACACACACACAGGGAAAAAATTATCTTTCTACCATTGTTGCTACAGGTTTCAGAAAATACTTTCCAGGCATAAAACTATTATTTTAAAAAGAAGTTATTTATTGTGGTTGATAACCTATTTTCAGGTGATCAGAGAAACTAATTACTAGTCTTTCACATTTATGGTCTAACACTAGATGTCTTAAATGCAGTTGAGCTCTCATAAGTTAAAAAGAGATTATCTCCGACTTTCTCCCATTTCTCTTGATGTGCAGTGTATTTTACTATTCTTTTATAATCTCTAAAATGGTGATAAACATTTAGTTTAAGCTAATCTATCATTTGTCAAACCTGCTACAGTGTGCTAGAAAGTAGCAGAATAGTATCACATTTTATGTTTCTATACATGTTACTGAAGTTAGTAAATTCTTTCTTATTGTGGAAAGGACTAAAATAAGAAAATCCTTTATTCTTGTATTTGAAAGTAAAACAACATTTATGAAGCCAAAAACCCATATCTATCATGCATTCAAATGATCCACCTTTTCTCATTTATCTCTCTGTAGAAAGAAACTGTGAACCATTATTATCACTGTTTTGAGATTTATGATTTCATCTCTTTATTTTATTTTTAGAGTATCTTACAGAATTCTTAATGTTTCACACTTTCAATAGATCTTATCCATGATAATATATGTCTCACTTTTGCTCAAGTAGATAAGTGCATATATATTTATGTTCATACATATATAAGTACACATAAAATTGCATTTTCAGTGAAGAGAACAGAAGGAACAGTAGACAAATACATTAAGGGTTTGAATTACTGCTTAACCATTCACTCACTTGCCTTGCACAAGTTCCTTAACTTTTTCTAGGTTTTGTTTTTTGTTTTTGTTTGGTTTAGTTTTGTCAGTAAGCTGGCACAGTAACAGTAATAATACCTAATTCATAGAGTTGCCATGAAAAAAATGTATATATCCTGTTTGACATAGTTTCTGGTGTAATAGCTCAATAAATAGTAGCTATTAGTTTAGTCCTTGGACAGTTGAAAAGTTGTTTATATTTTTTTGAGAAAAAAGTCTAGCAAAATCAGGAAATGAATAAATGCCCCCAAAGCATAATCATTTTCTAATAACAGTGGGTCCCATCTCAGAAGATTAGGACATTTGTACTTTGTCAGCACTTAGCACATATTAAGGAAACAATCAATCAAGACATTGTTACAACATGGCAATCCTGATCCATTATTCATTTATTTTTTAATGTTTATTTATTTATTTTGAGAGAAAGAGAGAGGGTGAGCACGCGTGCATGCGAGCACAGAGGGGACGGGGGTGGAGGGGGGGGAGAAAGAATCCCAAGCAGGCTCCATGTGAAGCACGGAGCCGGATGCAGTGCTCAGTCTCATGACTGTGAGATCATGACCTGAGCCAAAATCATGAGTCGGACTCTTAACAGACTGAGCCACCCGGGCGCCCCTATTCATTTCTGAAATACTAGTTTAAAGGCAAAGGTCTGTATGTTAGAGCTGATTGCCCACCTTATCACGTTATCTCTATCTTTTTTTTTTTTTTTTTGGTAAATGAGAGAAGTGGCTTTTCTCTCATGGACTAAGTCCACACTACTGCTATGAAAAAATAATAAAATGAGAAAGACATCAGCCCAGGACACAGACTAGTCATATTTTCATGAGCATTAGTAGCATAACACCAAATCCACTCTTACTTCTTTTGTAATTAACTCATACTTTGTCACCTGTTAAGTAGAAGAAAGGAATTTAGTGGTGAGTAAATGTTCAAACTCCATATTTATACTTCCATTTAGAAAGAAATACATCTGGGTTCTTATTATTCGCAGTACTTATATAGTCTATAAAGTTGCCTCAAACACTGAATTTGTGAATACCGAACCATTACTCCTGGGGCAAACACAGGGCTAGATAGCCTCTACGAGGTTCTGGTCACAACATTTTAATATATTATCAGTACATAACTGTGTCGTATATGTGCTCCTATTTAAAGACATCTTATGCAATACGTATTTTTGATTCATTAATATTGAACTTG
This sequence comes from Felis catus, assembly GCF_018350175.1. Classification (NCBI taxonomy): domain Eukaryota; kingdom Metazoa; phylum Chordata; class Mammalia; order Carnivora; family Felidae; genus Felis; species Felis catus. The sequence goes on along the minus strand of NC_058368.1, from coordinate 42,236,271 downwards.
TGACCAACAACACTGTAACTCATGCTTGAACAAAGCTTATCTAACACACATATTTTCTCTGGAAGGCACATCACAGCCCTTTTGTGCTTAGGAACACTAGGCAGCACTTTATCACTATACTTGGAGTCCATTTTAAACAGCAAAATCAACAACAGAAAGCACAGATACGCAAAAAAACATGGCTCTAAATAGACTGCAGGGGAAAAAAAATGCTTGTTTACAAAATGAGAGCTGAAACAGGAAGGCAGAGTGCTTACACTTTGACTTCAGCTGGGAATGTGTTGGGCAACTCACATTTTTTTTTTAATTTTTTTTTTCAGCATTTATTTATTTTTGGGACAGAGAGAGACAGAGCATGAACGGGGGAGGGGCAGAGAGAGAGGGAGACACAGAATCGGAAGCAGGCTCCAGGCTCTGAGCCATCGGTCCAGAGCCCGACGCGGGGCTCGAACTCATGGACCGCGAGATCGTGACCTGGCTGAAGTCGGACGCTTAACCGACTGCGCCACCCAGGCGCCCCAGGCAACTCACATTTTTTAATCTCTGGGCATGTCCAAAGTGACCACAAAAGTACTGTGATTAGACTTTGAGATAGCAAATAAGTTTCAGCAAGTAGGAAAATTCATAAATATGAAATATCTGAATCAATGAATAATGAGGATTGACTATACCTAAATAATCTGTATGTTTAAAAAGTTTTTTTTCATTACACTAGGATAACAATGGTCCAGAAATGATTTATAATAATAATAAACATTCATTGAGTAAATGTCAGCTCAGGTTCTGAATTAAGCACTTTATTTTTTATTTAACCACCTTGCCTTTACTACTCTTATACAGGTAGGAAAGTAAAGGCTTAAAGAAATAATGCCACAATGTCACAGCTAGACCTCAACTAGTCAGGATTTGAACCAGTCTGCTTGAGTCTAGAGACTACAAACTCTTAACCACTATGTCGTCCTTCTCATTATAAGGATGCAATATTCAATTGTTCACAACAGAGCAACATTCGTGACTAAAAGAAAAGCATGTTTCATTTTAGTGCTCCTTTGATCTTTGAATCTCATGTTCAAGGCTTTATTTGTTACTTTTGAACGTGCTATTCCAGTGTAAAATAATATTTCCCTCTTTGTATACATTATGCATCCATATTCTTATTCATATTTTTGGATATATAAATAATTTCATGTTTTTCTCTATATTTCCATTAAAAATTATTCATGGATGAGTCGTGTTTTTTTAACGTTCATTTGTGAGTCATTCAGAGGTTTCATTATTTAAACATAGTGGGTAATGTCCTGGACCAACCTCTCCGAGCCCATTTATCTCATAGTGAAACTTCACTAGCAAAAAAATAGCAATAGGACTTTTGGAATCACCTTTTATAACAATATTTCCTTGGGACAAGGGTTTCTGGGTAGAATGACAAAAATATATGTCCCCAGTTCAGTTGGTTAGCTACTCATAGTCACTTGATGCCTGGAGGGTATGGAGACTCCCCCGCCTCAAAGGCATTGCTGGAAGCCTGAGAAAGGAACTGGAGGGAACTTTAGAAAGTTTGGATCTGGTGAGAGGGTGAGGAGAAAAAACAACAGATGGTGATCAGAAGTTTGGGAAGAAAGAAGTAGTTGAGAATAAGGAATGAGGGGACCAGAAAGATTCCTAGTCCTTCTAAACAGCCTTTCTACCAGGGGAGCCTCTGAGGGCTAGGACATCTTCCTACCTAAATAGTAACTCTTTTTACTGCTACTCCCTCCGATTTTGATGGGTAAGCTACCTTTTTTACATCTGTATTTGTTACTTCTGATCAATTTTTTCCTATCTCCCTATTACCCTGAAGAAGATAATTCTATAGACTTTCACATATATTCTTGTCCCTAAAGTTCAAAATTCACAAATAATTGAGATGTTCTTAAAATATTTAGTGTTAAAAATAAAAAGATAAGCTTTTTTAAGAATTCTCTTCTTCTCCCTTCCTCTCTTTCTCCCTCTGCAATTGTTTTGTCTTTCAGATTTTAGCATAAATCAAGATTATCTAAGGGCCGTGTATTTTAAAACATATAGATCCATGGATTTCACCTACAGATACTCTGATCAAATAGGTCTGAAGTCGAGTTAAAAAATCTGCATTTTTAAAATGTGTCCCGGGTGGTTCTGATAGAGGTGATAAGGGACCACCTTGATTCCTATGACTTAGTGTTTAAAAAGAAATGAAGTTCATACAGGGGGTTACCAAAGGATCTTTTCATACCAATATGGAAAAGTAAATGGAATCAGCATTTCAGAGATCCCAGAGAAAAGCTCTACACAACGTTTGAGTACACAGTCAGGAGCAAGAGGTTGGTAACAATGGTGCCATCTTTTGGGAAGAAGTGTTGAGAATTTGGTCTGGGAGAACTTAACTGTTCTCAGCCACAATGGGCAAGAGAAGAAAATGAAGAATAATGCAAAGAAATCTTTCCTGTTCATACCTTTTCCTTGTCTCTCATTACTGATAATTTGGCCATTACATGCATTACCTTGATTGGGTTTAAGCAGACAATTCAGAGAGAAATTAATATTAGAGGAATGTGACTTGCAGTACTTATGTCAAAAGATAGAGAAAAAAATGAAGATCAATTACTTTTGGTCTACCTGGTCCTATATACGGTGGCACTTTCTGGAAGGTTGTTCCTGTATTAGTAGATAAGCAACATTATCATAATCATTATTATTATAAGAGGCATCATCATACATTGCTACTGTTTATTCATAATTAAGGACTGAATGCCATGGACTGAATTTTACCCCCCCCCAAAAAAATTCATATATTTACCCTAAACCTCCAATGTGATTGCATTTGGAGATAGGACCTATATAGAAGTTTAATTAAGGTTAAGTGAGGTTATAAGGATAGAGCCTCAATCCAATAGGATTAGTGTTTTTTTTAAGAAGAGAGGTACATAGGTATCTCTCTCCCCCCCCCCCTCTCTCTCTCTCTCTCTCCCCCTCCCTCCCTCCCTCCCCTGCCCCCGTCTCCCTCTCTCCCTGTCTTCCTCTCTCCCTATCTCCCTCTCTCTCCCTTCATGGGCCTTGAAAAGGCCAGGTAACAGATATCGAGAGATGATGGCCATCTGCAAGCCAGGAGGAGAGCTTTCACCATAACCTGCATCAGCCAGCACCCTGATCTTGGATTTCCCAGTCTGCAGGACTATGAGAAATAAATTTCTGTTTTTAAGCTACTCAGTTCATGGTATTTTCTTGTGGCTGAAAATAAGCAAACTGAGACAAGAACCTTAATATATTCTCATTTTGTGGTCTTAGGAATTTGAAAAGAATTAGTGTGATCAATTTTAGTTGAAGATTCCCAAGTCTAGAGAAGTGAGGTAACTTGTTCAAAGTCACACAACTAGTGAAAATTGTGTGTGTTTGGGCTATTAGGTGTAATTCAGTCTAACACCAGAACCTAAAATACTAGTGATAATCTGATAGATACATGTAATTTGACTTTTTAATTTTTTATTATGGGCTTATCACTTGAATATTATATTTTTCTTTTAAAATAACTTTTCATCATAAGTAATTTATTTGATAAGAAATGTACCAATCCATCATTGTATAAACTTACTGTTACATGTTGAATAGAATCGTTGTCAATAAATTTATTATTATTTCTGTTTTAAAGGATTTGTGATTCTGTATGACATAGTCAGAAATTTTACAATCTATTCAGAGGAGATTTTTTTTTCCCTAATAGGTGGAAATATTTCTAGACACTAGAGCTTTTGTCGCAGACTTCAAAGGACAGTTGTCTAGGGGCAGCATGTGTTTTTAGAAGAGTTTCTCAAATGCTTTCCTGTTCTTTGTTACACTTTGTATTTTTAAGTTCTTTGAAAGTAGGTACAGTGCCTCATATTCAAAAGATGTTAGAAGAACCCAAACTAGATTTCTATTGGTTTAATTCGACATTTCTTTGAAAACATGCAAGTTGGCAGAGACAGAAGTTCCTCAAGGAGGTCCCGAATTTCAGTTCAGAAAAGACTGGTTGTCCACAGACACACTGTTTCAAAGCATTTAACACTGTGATGTAACTTGAGAAGAACACAGAGCCCACATAAGATATCTGAAAGATCAGCTGGGTGTATTTTCAAACAGAAGAATTTTCTATTAAGGTTGGCTCCCTTGTTTGAACTAAAAGTTTCTAATGTTTCAACTCAATGTACAATCAAAAGAATTTGCAATCATTGTAAATGGAAAAACCAACAAATATGTTGGCTAACCATTGGTATATAATTTCACTTAAAGAGAAGGAATCATAGGTGTTATCTTTAAGTTAAGCCTGAATAGATTTTAAAGAAATTTTTAATTTATTTAAAATAACTTCCTTGACAAAAGAAATAACTATATCTTGCTGTTTATGTCTTCTTCCTTTACTTTGTTATTTTAACTTGCATTCTAATAGTAACAAAAAATAGTCACAAAAAAAATCTAAGTTTCTGTAGTGGTGTCACTCTAACATTCTGAGCACTCAGTCCCATTTTCTGCACTTCCATTTCTACTACTGTGTTTTAGTGGCACTAAACTAAATTTAGTTTAGTTTTTTCCTTGGTGGGTGGTAAAATGGAAAGAATAGCTATCTCTGGGAAGGAGGGACCCTGAGATATTAAATGGCCATGAGGGACTGGCCCTCTCTTCCCTGAAGAGTGACTCAGTACTGCAGGAGAACAGGTGCTGTCAGGCATTACCTAGCCTGGTCCGACCTTCTGTTTATGCGAATGTGGCAGCACCATGGTCAGCAGCAGTTCTCTGCAGTTTCTGTTCCCCCTTGTCTCCCTAGCTCTTGAAGACTTGGAGATGCTAAAAGCAGCATCACCTGGTGGCTCCTTATGTTCCCAGATTTCTTCCTACCTCATTTCTTGCTGGCAGTGAGTCCTAGTCATAATTACATAGCTCTTTGCCTCCTCCGAAGGGTTCAATCACATGCTTTCCCCTAAAGATAGATATACCTTCCGTGACTCTCAGAATCTGTTACCTTAAAGTACCACAGCTCCCCCAATTTGCTCATGCCTAAAGGGCATTGACAGATAAGACTTGCTATCTCTGTCATCTCTCTCTATCATCATCTATCTGTCTATATATTATATAATCCCTAAATATTGTATAGGTCCTCTCGGAAAGTTACATAGATACTAACCAAGTGCAAAACCATTTATCAAATCCAGTGTGCCTTAAAGAAGGCTGTCTTCAAGCTCTATTTTAACAAAACCACTGTCACTGGCATACATGGCCAATATTAAGTATACTGTCATACTGAATTGAACAAATGAATGTCATTGTATTCTTCTATCTTATTTAGTGGTAGTGGTGGTAGTAATATTGATCAAATCATAATATATAAACAAAATATTATCATGGGAGAAAATGAGTAATATTAAATCCTTAGATATCCAATTATTGTTACTTAGTTGATGAAAGTGGTTACAAATGTATAATATCCCCAAAATGCTAATGTGTTAGAACTTCCAACTTAAAGGGATCACAAGTAGAAGAATATTTGGTAATGAAGTTACTGTAAGCTCTTTATAACAAATGAAAGAAAATTAATTTTCTCTCCCCTTATATATTCTAGAAATTATGTCCCCAAAGTATGTAGAGTTATCTAAACTGCATACTTATGAAAAGATTGAGCTATAGAGTACTGTTCATCTTAAGCAGTTACTGACAGAGCATGAACATTTATTAATACTCCCACATTAAGCTAATTTAAATTATACATCCCAAGATCTGCTGTTATTGCTTTTTGGGGGTGAAGGTTTGATTAATGATTTTCTAGCAAGTAAATTACAATGGCATTATTTTTTCCTTTGGTCATGTAAGACAGTAATAAAATGTGATTGGCCACTTACAGATCTCTTGCCAGGTTTCAGCATAAGCAAAGCTGAAAAATTAAATTACAGAATTTTAGAAGTATGTTAGCTGTTTTAAATTTACACGTGTTCCATTATTCTAAATATGGCTTATTTTTAGTAAGCTTAGTGATTTTAATATCAATTTAAAATACATCCAAAAAGGGGGATAACAGTTTCTTTCTTTCTTTCTTTCTTTCTTTCTTTCTTTCTTTCTTTCTTTCTTTCTTTCTTTCTTTCTTTCTTTCTTTCTTTCTGAAACAAATTCTTTATGGTAAAACTCATATATCTTTTTATTCAAATATGACTTGCTTTTTAGACCCTAAATTTTGTTGATATGCCAAAATACTTATAAGATATTCGAGTACCTGGAAAACCACTGGTGGTAAGGCATCAGAGATGCTGGAGCAATCAAACAAAACACACAAGCATAGTCACAAACTCACAAATACATACACACACAGAATAATCAAGTTAAATACTTACAAGTAGAAATATACTTTATATAAATATGTAGACATGATATAGTAGATTACTTTAGAAAGGCCTATAATAAGAGTGGAAAGAGAAAACAATGTATTATGAAATCAATTCTATTATAGAAAAAAAACTTGAGTGCTTTAAAGGAATATTTAGGTATACGAAAATAATTTTACATAAACCTTGTTTGGAGACGTCAATACAAATCTTTTCTGAAGGCAAGAACTACTTAATAGCTTTAATGGATCAAATTTAGAAAAATGTATCATTTAGACTTTTTAAAATTTTTGTATGTGTAGTTTCTAACATTTATTTCTTTATCTGTTCAAGACAAATGGGAGAAATGATTCACTGGAATTTTGAAATCTACTCTTAAAAATTTGTCTTGTTTATCAGGAAACAGCAATGTGTGTGTGTGTGTGTGTGTGTGTGTGTGTGTGTGTGTGTGTGTGTACGTGTATAAGGGATAGAGGTAGAGATGGCTGGAATGTCTATAGAAAGATCCCATTCTTTTTCACAGCATCTCTTACTATTATAGTATTCACACAGAAAGTCAAGGAGAAGGAAAATCTACTTTAAATATTTTTGGTGGGGCATCTCGGTGACTCTTGGTTAAGCGTCTGACCCTTGATTTCAGCTCAGGTCAAGATCTCACAGTCATGAGATGGAGCCCTGCTTTGGGTTCTGCACTGGGCATATATCCTGCTTAAGATTCTTTCTCTTCCTCTGCCCCTCCCCTGATCTCTCTCTCCCTCTCTCTCTCTAAAAAAAAAAAAAGTGATAATTTTACTCACTGCTTAAAAATTCTGCTTTATTGTCAGTAATATTCATATATTTTTCATAGATGGAAATTCATTTGATATAAGGGGACTCTGGCCAAGCATAGTGCTCAATAATTTGATTTGTGAACAGGAAAAGAAAAGAAATATAATAGAAAAGAAGACAAAAAAGAAAAGAAATGTAACTCTCATGGGACTATCAATATGAATCATCTTTCTACAAAGAAAGTATAAGAAAACACATAACTTTAGGTGATAGAATTATTTTCTATTTCTAGTATTTTCGGTGGGTAATAAAACAAGTTTAATACTTAGTGGAAAAAAAGGCATAAATATATTCTCTCACTCAGCAAGATTGGAATCTGCTTAATTATTTAGCAGAGTATATTAATCAACAGTAACCCACACTGGAGATTTCCTTTTATATTCAGAGGACACAAAATTAAGTTTTTCTATTGAAAAGGTATTTACATATTTAGCGATACTCTCCCCAAGTTCTTTGCAAATCATTTTCTAAATATATACCCAGTGTCCTGTATTTCACTCCCAGGAAGCGTTTATACACTGCTTGTATACAAGCTGATTTTTGCTTCCCTTCTCTCAGCCCCCGCATTATCTATATGTGTTTACACGTTCACTATAATGGCCCCAGAGGAAATATTATGGTCCATCTCGTCGATAATCCATGTTTTAAATTCTCTAAATACATGGATGGCATTATCAGCTATCATTGTACTGATCTTCATTTTAAGAAGTATCTAAATACATATTTATCAGCTTAATCTGTATCTTGAAAGGTCCCTAAGTGTGTATTTATATGATAAAGTATACTGACACAATGCAAACTGGCCTTTTATACATTGTTATAGCTGTTTTTTTTTAATTATTAAAATAAAACACAAAGCTATAGGGTACATTTAAAGTACACGTTTAGTTGCACAACTTAAGTTTTTTTTTTCTTTTTGGAAAATTGTTTCATAAATCTATGACAAAAGTGTATCCATGGCTTTTGGTCTCCTAACTTTTATAAGTTTCCTGGAATCAAAAATTTTGAATTACATAAGAGCCAATAAAAATATAAGGAATGCTTAGGGTATTTTCTTTTTCTTTCTTTTTTTTGGATTAAATTTATTATTCAAAAGCATGGATATATGTGGCAGGATAAAATATCTGTTTCCAATAACAAACATTCATTGATATAAAATATGACTTTTAGGTATGCTCCATTACCCAAAGAATTCCTACAGAATGGATACTCTTGATTTGCATGTTAGTAGGGTTATGTGATCTTTGAGGGACTTTTGTTCCATTTAGAGTATTTGGAGTACATTCTTTATTCTTATTTGTTTCATACTTTATCTACTGATTCAAACTAGATGGGGCACCTGGGTGGCTCAGTCGGTTAAATGTCTGACTTGGCTCAGTTCATAATCTCATGGTTCATGGGTTCAAGCCCCGCATCGGGATCTGTGCTGATAGCTCAGAGCCTGGAGCCTGCTTGGGATTCTGTGTCTCCCTCTCTGTCTGCCCCTCCCCTGCTCATTCTCTCTCTCTCTCTCTCTCTCTCTCTCTCTCTCTGTCTCTGTCTCTTAAAAATAAATAAATATTTTAAAAAACTAGACACAAAACTTGTGTATAATGTTAGATATGAAGAATTTGGAAACCATACTTAAATACAGAATTAAATAGTAATAGGTATATTTATGTGGATTTTTCCCCTAAATTAACTAGACTGAGGTCTCTCATAAGGCAGTCCCAGATCTTCACTCCCCCCATTACTCACCTTGTCAGTTGTGTCTCAGAAATCTGTTCTTGAAAACGTGCATTGGAAAGTCGACTACCACTGAGTGTTAGAGTCAGGTTTGTTAGTTGCACAATACATTGTGTATAACTGATGTAAATGTGGATTTTGAAGCCACAAATGCACATATATGCAAGGTACTTTCACAAAAGAGCATTTATAAGGGGACTTACTGACTTGTACCTTGATTGTACCTTCATTGAAAATCCAAGCAATGGCACTAGTTTGCATCTGACAGTCCCTTTCCTCTGAGCCTCTCCACTGACAGCTCCTCTCTGTGGCCCCAGCAACAGGGCTGGCTCATGGATCAGCACACAGGCTTGTCCAGGTGTTTCTACATTAGATTTAGTATTCTCTCTATGTCACCTAGGAAAATTGGCCCACACTTCTGTCCCTGAACAAGTGTCTGTGTCTGGGATAGAGGTGCTATTTGAAATGGTTCTTGCCCCTGCCCTCAGACTCAGGGATTGAAAGTGAAAGTGAAGAAAACGTCTCCCTATATCAAGTTTGGGATACCATTACCAAAAGAAAAGGAAGTAGGTTCTGGTCTGAAAACACTGACAAATATCCACTACATGTGTCTCTAAAATTTTGATAGGTCTAGACTCTAGTGTGTTCATAGAGAATATTGAAGTGTGTGTGTGTGTGCGTGTGTGTGTGTGTGTGCGCGTGCATGTATATTTGTGTATGCTTCTCTAATAGACCTGGTATTCTAGAAATTCAACTAGATCAGGCAGGTATTTTTGTTAGTGATGTTCGGTGGTTTATAATATTTGGGTTTTTTCCATCTGTCTCTGTCTACATTTAAAACACAACCACTTAAAATCTCAAAGCAGTGAGATTTTAAGCAGCACTTCTACTTAATGAAGGCTTAGTCAGAATTATCTTTGCTGAGGGCACACACCTGCGTGTAGCTGGCATCTCAAACCCGGGTCTACCTGAAGTTCACTGCCGATAATAATTGATTTTCTTCCTTCAGTCAACTTAACATAGATCAAGAGTGAAGTGGCACTTGGCTACATACACAATCTCAGCAGCTGCAATTTTGCTGTTGACTGTCAAACAGAGTCCTTCTTTTACGGTTTCCATAGAGGCTGGGCATGTTACTGAATTTAATTTTGAAGCACTGACTGATTCCTTCCTGTGCATCTGAGTTTGGGAGACATCCCACACCGCCAGATCTGAAAAGAAAACCGTCTCCTTTGCCATCATTGAATTTATACCTTTCCCCTTTATTAAATACTTATAATAGTATTATAATATTTCATTCTCATTACCTAAACATCGGCAGATGATATTTTATTCTTAGGTCTCAAACATCAGGATTAACAAAATGGGTAATACCAAAAACATGTACATAAAAACCTGGTCCTATGTTGTTTTATGCTCAGATTGGAAGTAGCTTTATGCCATCCTCAGTTTAGAAAAGAGATTAAGTTTCCCTATTTCTATAATTTGAGGAAAATAAGGTATAGATAGTCTTGGGGGCTACAGTAGGTCAAAGCTCCAGTGAGACGCTTACTGTTCCTTTTGAAGGCATCATTCATTCAAAGCCTGAACGCAGTAATGGAGAAAAGAGCAGGGAGAGGGGAAGAGACCATGAATTGCTCTTCCCTCTTCAATGCATGTGGCTTTAAAGAACTGGGATTTGAATCACATTAGAATTAATTTGCTATGCATACATTGAGAAAAGGAGTAAAGGAAATAAATTTTCTTTTTCCAAGATAATGTTTAAAATAAGACCCAGGTCATTGCTGAATTATTTTATAGCTGACACTGCTTTCATACATAATGGTAACTCTATGAGGATTTACTGGTTTTCAAAAACCTTATGTATAATTCTGTATAGAAACAAATTAATATAAAAGATAATTTTCAACTCTGAAGTTAAATGAAGCTACATTTGATGTTAGTAAAGTATGGCATTGTGTGCCTGGAGAAATCCATGGCAGTATTCCCATCTTATTTTTTTTTTCAACGTTTTTTTATTTATTTTTGGGACAGAGAGAGACAGAGCATGAACGGGGGAGGGGCAGAGAGAGAGGGAGACACAGAATCGGAAACAGGCTCCAGGCTCTGAGCCATCGGCCCAGAGCCCGACGCGGGGCTCGAACTCACGGACCGCGAGATCGTGACCTGGCTGAAGTCGGACGCTTAACCGACTGCGCCACCCAGGCGCCCCCCATCTTATTTTTCTACAGTGTTCTCCACTCTTAGTTTCCTAAGCCAGGAATCCCAGTTATCCTACTCTCTCCATTTCCTAACCTTCACCTAAATTGTTCTCTAATACCTAATTCCTATCTTTAGAATGTCATGTTTTTCCCACACTGTCCTAAATGAGCCCCTAATCATATTTTATCTGAATTAATATAATGATTTTATATCTTCCCATGTAAATTTCTAGTGAGAAAAATAAAACAATAAAGAGATTTACTTCAGGAGGACTCCAGGTAAAACTTCAGATCCGTGTTCACTCCTCCAACGTTGATAGCAGGGATGTGTGAGCTACAGGGTAGATCTTGGAGAGTCTCCATTAATATTTATTAAAATAATAATAATTGTTATTATTGTTATTTTCCTAAATCCATATATGTGAATTTCCTAAGAAAGTGTACTGGGTGGGTTATAGATTGGGCAATTCAAATATGGCATAGTTATAAAGTTAGTTTTATTGTTTTCTTTCACTATTGTTATGAAATATGTTAATTATGAAAAGTACAGAAAAAATGTGCTGTTCTATAGAGCTCTAACATTTTATAACCTATGGCTAATTCTTAACTGTATTACTAGATCCTAACTATGTTAGAAAAAAAAATACTGAATTTATTTTCAATAGCATATTATGCTGTTTTAATTTGCACTGCTTATAGTTCATTTAATTAAACATAAGAAAAACAGGCTTAGAGGGGGCAAATCACATAATTTTCATGCAGTATACATAGTGGAAGGACTCCTGATTTTTTCCTAAGACTAAGATGTTTGTCGGGAAGACTTTTATGTGTGCCTATATTTATGCATTGCTTATTTAGGGACCTGCAGGCTATTGTAAAACTCATTATCATAATTTTCTTCATTTTTTTCACTTTGCTACCCTTAAAGATAGATACCCTGTCTTTTAAACATATTTGGATCTAATCTAAATGCCTACATTTAATCACATTGAATTTTTAAAAATAAGTTGCCTTTTAAAAAAGTAAGATATTTTTATATTAGAGTTTGCTTTTAAGCTGCTCATGAGGCAACAATTACATGAGAATTCAGACTGAGACAAGCCACTGAGGTGCTGTTTTCAGTACCCAAATGGTCTCCACCTAACAGAACATCGAGGGGTATATTTTCTTTTAACTTGACTTCATTTCTCTCTAATTAGTAGTGTGCAATGTACCATTGTGATGCCTGCTTCACCCCCTTGGTTCTTGCACCTCCCCTTGGGGATTTCCCAGCTGTTTTGCTCTCCTGTTGTAATTGAAATCGTACTTGTTCCAGCCTGTAACTGATAGTGAACCCAACCATTTTATGTTTGTCATGCAACAGATGTACAACAGAAACACTCAAAGTGGCAGATGGAAAAACTGCCCTACTAGAGTGAAATCAGATCCACTCTTATATCACAGTCCCATTCTCTCAACATTCTGTGATTTTTCCTCCTTGCAAGTGCTTTGTTGCTGCAAACAAGTCGTAATATCTGTTGGCTATGTGGTGATTCTTCTTTAGTCTTATTACATGATTCTATATCTAGAATAAGGGCTTCACAGAATAATGTAGACAATTTAACAAATATAACAGGGCTTTCTATAGACTTTTGTCAAGTCTGGTCACCACTATTAAAATAATTAAGCTTATAGGAAAATGTCTTGTTCACGAATAAATCGAGATATTTGAATTAGCTAACTATATTTCTTAAAAAAATACTTGCAAATGCAAAATGAATCTCCAAATCAATTAATTCCAAGTATAATTACATCTGTAATTCAAGAGTAATTCAAGTGATTCAAGAACCCTTTGCATAAAAAGAAATATTATCTTTCCAATATAATATAAAGGACTTTGAGTAATTGATTCCATATTATAGGATATAGTATATATTAAAAAATAGTGCTGGGTGCCTTGTAGATTGTTTGATAGGCTTTTGTGAGGATATATTAGGTCCAGAGTAGCTTAACTAGTATAGAAAGAGACAGAACCTGGACTGAGCAGGACAGAGTCTAGGGTAATTGGCTATTTCTTAGGATGGAAAATCCTCTACAGGTGGAATGGGACATCCAATTAAAATGTCCATTAAATTAAGACTTTTTAGGTAAATATGTAATGAATCTAGTAAGTATCTAATGAAGTTAGATCCAGAAGGAAAAATATGGAAGTAAAATATTTGGGTAGTGGCAAATCAGGAAATAGAATGAATAACAACTTCATATCGCAAATATTCTTTTTAATTTTTAGCAGAAACTCAGCCAATCTCTGAGAATTTGAGGACTAGGCTGAGAGGGAAAAATAATTGACAAGTACTTAGGATTGTGCTAGGGTACCAATCAAGGATCTTAGAATCCAACTCAGACCTCTGAGCCCCAGTGAGACTGCAAGGGCTCATTAGCTAACTGAGGCAGAAAGCTGAATGAATAACTGATATTATCAGAGAGGTATTTTTGAAAAAATGATTGATGATATTATAGCCAGTGGGTTTAAGGATAGAGAAGTAAAGGCAGGAAGATGAGTTAAAGGGTTGCTTAAATAACCACATAAGATACCAGAATTGAACAGAAGACCTGGGGAGTACCCATGACATTGTAGACATTTCAGATGTGTAATTGGCATAAGAGTCCATGAAGTGTGAAGCAAAGAAAATGTGGCAAATGGCCCAGATATCTGTAGCCTGACTGAATGGACACTGTTTTAATATTGGTAGAAGGTGGTGAGTGTGTTTGGGGAGGAGGGATGGATATTGGAGAAAAAGAGATTTGGGAGATAAAGTGAAGAAATTAGGCACCTAATATCTTGAAAATTCTGTTGCTATATCTAGATTCAGTGCAAAATAATTATTTAGAGATAGGAATCTGGAGAAAAGTCAGATTAGATATACATTAAAAAGTAATGATTGCATACTAACCAGTTACACAATATTTTACATATGTTTCAGAATCTTCTATAAGAGGCCATTTTTGAACATAACTATATTGATAAATTAATAATATATTATTTTAAATGATTTTAATACCACCCTTCCCTTGAAATAACTTATGTTTATACAAAATGTATTAGAAAGGAAAATGGTTAAAATCTCATTATTATATTTTGCAGTTTATGAAAGCACAGATTGGATTATCATTAGAAGAGCTAGTTTTCTTGCACCAATTCAAAATTTATTTGCAGTTCCTTTCTTTTTGTTCTGAATTATTCAAATAGCTGACGTTATTTTTAAAGTGATCACTTCTCCCTTTTGAATAAAAGTCTGTTACTAGAGATTAGTGCCTCATACATTATAAACAGAACAGACAAATGAGCTGCTCTAAATAATTGTAGTATATCATGTTTTCCTTTTAAGTGAAAAAAAGAGTAGAAACATGGCACTTATATTTAGCTATGTTTGTAATAAGACATGGCTATAAACTCATAGATTTTATTTCAATTGTAATATTAAAATGCAAACATTCACATGGGTTTTTATGTACTATAGTTTTTCATGCTAGCAAGAAAAATTGTGTTAATATTGGTTCAATTTTAATGAAGCAGAACAAAAGGTTGTAAAATCTATCAAATACATTTTAGCTATTAATATCAGAGCAAGGTTTCTCTATTGAAAGCCTGGCTAAATTTTACATTATTCTTAAGTTATCTGTGAACATGTAATAATTTATTTTATTTACAATAAATTCAGAATTTACTTTTTTCCAAATCATCAACACATCAAAAATGTGCTCTTTTAAAAATGTGAATATTTTTGAAGATTAAATTAAATAAAATACTTTTATAAACATAAAATTTAAAAGTCCATGGTACTGCTGAGTTTATTTTACTAGTCTACATATCTCAAATGGCTGAAGTGTACCTAGAGAAGATCTTTAAAGGAGAAAATGTAAACGGCTTTCTGGTTGGACTCTAGTGAGGTTGTCGAGATTCACAGAAGACTGAAAGATGAGAAAAGATAATGTGGAATGAAATATATGTTCTGTAACATGAATATATATTTAGAAACCTGGAAGTAATGGTAATGAGTACAAAACTGGAAAATTTGGCACAGTGGATTAATCTCATTTTTAATTTTTTATGCTTTAATTTTAATTTTTGATGTTTAATTTTTTCTTTTATGTTCAGTGAAAATCAAGTATTCAGTTTCATTCACACCATCTTCCAATTGCTATGCACTTTCTGGCACTGATTAAAATGGGAGAGGAAGAAGCTCTTGGTGTTAATTCCCATGGGTGTGTGTTTGGCAGTCTTGTGGTATAACTCTCATCTATTTCCTGGGGATTGCCTTTATTTTCTTAAAGTTTATTTGATGAAAATATTGCCAAACCTCATAGCTACACAAAGATGGCTTAGAAGGTTGCTATTTCTAGACAAAGTCATTGAATCATAAAAATTTGAGACATGTAATACTTGGGACATATTTTTCGTAGGCTTTGGAGCAGGGCAAAAATTGAAGAAAGGTTTCTGTCCACTACATAGTTTGTTTTCCTCCTTCCCTTACCAACTAGTTGATTTGGAAAAAGGAAGCAGAACAGAATCAGAACAAAAAATAAAGGGAAGGGAGGCAGAAGAGGCTTAAAAATGGCAGGGTGTTCAAAAGGAGTTCAGCTAGGTGAGGGACAGAGGAATGCAGTGATTCTTCTAAGCATGGTCTTTGGAGCCACTTATTTTTGCCTCATTTTGTTCAGATCAGTTGAGTTCTCTATCCGTCACTTTCCTCCTCTATAAAATGAAGCCACTAACAACAGCATGTTAGTTCGTGAGAATTAGGTGACCTTACTATGTATGAAACATTTGGGAAAAGACCTGACATACTGAAATTGCTGGGTGAGCATTTGTTAAATACAAAGTAAAGGGAAACTCAAAAGGCTATTTGCTTTTGAGAGATTTTGGAATTAAGGCAGATAAAAAATTAAAACATGTACCCTAAACAGTACTTCAAAAGTATTAGCTAGGCAGTTGACCTTCATAATTTTGGTATCTCTTGTGGCCTAGCAACTCCATCCATGGGTACACATGCCAAGGAAATCCTCACGGTTTCGATACAGGTGGCTCCATGCATTAATGAGAATGCTAATCGTTAGTGCTTGCTTGGGTACTTAGTATGTGCCGGTCTTTTGTGAGCAGTTTTTGTACATTAATGCATTTACCCCTCGGGCCAACTGTTATGAGTAGACTGTTTTATAGGGGAAGTATTGAGGCCCAGAAAAATGACTTGTTGAAGGTCACACACCTAGTCCATCAGGGATGCGAAATTCAAGCCAAGACAATCTGACCTGGAGTCTGGTTTTTACCTATCAGTCATAGAAAATGGAATGTCAGACACAGGGAAAGCCACTGACGGATTCATTCAGAAACGTTTACTCCACAAAGGGCCAGAAAATAGATATGCCAATGAAGCAAAAATGGGGGGTTGGAGAGGACGGTATTCCCAATCTCAAAAAGCTCAGCTTTTCTTGGATGAGACAGACATATAAGCAAGAATTACCATTTAGTGAAGTAAGTGCTGAAGGTGCACAGAAAATAGAGTTCCTTTCGTGTGTGGGGTTCAGGTAAAGACATAGTAGAGAAAGGAGACTGTGAATGGAATCACTAAGAAGGTCAAGAAGTTTGATAGGTACCAGGATGGCTTTCCAAACAAAAGAACATCTTTTAAAAAATCATATGAAAATGATATTTAAGTGTGAAAGGAGTGAGATAAAAGAAAGGACAATCTGTAAAATTTGCATAACATAAAAAAGTTGTCAAATTTAAGTAGGCTATTGATAAGAAGATCCCACATCAGATTTTCATTCTCTTTTATTCCTAAGAAATGTAGAGCCAAAAATAGGGGCCAAAGGTATAAGAGAAGCAGCTCTGCATTTTCAACTTCAGGGTTCCTTACTGTTCCCACTGTTCCTTCAGTGGACAATATCAAATTCAAACAAATACAGTTTCTTTCAACTCTGTTTCTCCAGGTGACTAAATGTACTGTCACTTTTGTTTCTATCTATTCTGTACCCAGCTGCTGTTTTCTTTGTTTCTGATGTTTCAACTCACTTAACATTACTTTTTTGCTCAAACCTCAGTATTTCTTACACCTGGAAAAAGAAATGCTGGTTCTTGTATTTTTCAAATTCATAGTGCTTTTGATTTTCCACTTTTATCCCCAATTAGATGTCTAAGGTCATATTTAAGCTTTGTCCTCCTTGCTTTTTATAATTTGAGTAAATTGCTTTTTTGTCCTTAAAAATCTGTTAATAAGTATATGAACTGGGGGGAGGATAATCCCTTTCAAATTTAAAATATAAGCTTGTTACCTAATATTTCTGTATAAAAGAAATAGTGCCCACTGATTTTAAAATCATTATTTAAATGTACATAGGCTAGGGTTCTAATGCAAAAAATATCTGCTGTGATGGTTAGGAGGAAAACAAGTTTTGTAGCATGATAACAAACCCTCAGAGTAACGTTAACTCAGCATCTCACGCAGATTCGGTGGGAAGAATGGAACTGCAGATCATCCATCACTTTTGTATCATGACCTCTGCTGAATCCACTAGCAAAGTCTGTGTTATTGAATCACAATGACAGACCCAAATACAAATGTCACGACTTTGCTGTGTTCCCTGGGTCTTGCCACATCACCATCACCATTTTATATTCCCTTCCTGGGGACGCTTGGGAAGATTTAGAGGCTTTCAACCTAATCTGACTGGCTCCACGCAAACACCTGGAGCTTTGCCAAGAGCCGAGCCCGATTATGTCAACAAGACGTCTCAGTCCACAGGGGACCTCCAGACGGGTATGCAGGAGCTCTGGGAACTGCCATGAATTAGCTTTATATGCTCCAAGAGGCAATTTCCTATAAAAACAAACTTCAAAAGCTGCCAGAGGAAATCGTTTCCCATTGGAACTGGGCCTAGCTGGCGATTGTCTTTAGCAACTGTGTCCTAAATACACTTGGTAGTCAGTCCTCAGGACATACCATGCTTAGCACTTGGACTTCAGTTTCAAGACAGAACCAAAGCCCAATTAACACGGCGCAGGTCAAAACACTCCTGTAAGAAATGTGGAGCGCTGTTCAGCACCTGATTATTTAAGTTATTGTTTTGAAGTTTAAAAGTAAGCTTGCTAAACAGATATTTTCTGATCTCGACTTGAAGAGGGTTGCTCCTATAACTTGAAAGAGGTCATTCTATTAAACATTCTATTAAACATAGCATCCAGATTAAGCAAAGCACCAAGTACTCCTCAGTTCATTAGTCTTTTGCTAAAGTGTTAAATGGAACAGTGGGAAGCTTCACTTACAGGTATGTTTAAATATTAGTGGCATTTACCTTAAGACTTATGCATTTTGACTCTTTGTTCTATTCTTTCCGAAGAGTGTTCTAACTGAAAGACCACCAGGAAGCTTAACTCTTAGATTCCCCAACGTGCTATGAATTTGTCATCTTAACAGCAGTTGGTTGGTGTTCAATAGCTAATTATACAAGCAGCACAATATACTGACTTTTTGAATGACCTATAAAGCAAACACCTAGAGTTTGCAATGATTCTAGTGTTCTTCTGGGCTTTTACAAAATTTAGAAATACCCGTAAATTATAATTTTGGGTATGGTTTTATATATGCATCCAAAAGTGCATAAACATTTAGATTATTAGGCATATAGAAATTATATTCAGGATAGTGAATTGGCAAATGTGTGTTAAGGGGATACCAGAACATAAAGACTACGTGGAAATAAAGAATTCCATATTAATGCAAAGGAATGGATTTGCAAAAGCTGAGTTTTTTTTCACTTTACCACAAGGTAGAATAGGTATTCTTTTCTTCCATAGAAAAATATATTTTGGTAGTGGTTTTACTGAACTTAGTATGTTAGCTAATTTTCAGCTATTTAAACAGGACAAGGTGGAGACACCTGGGTGACTCAGTGGGCTAAACGTCTGACTTAGGCTCACATCATGATCTTGCAGTTTGTGACTTTGAGCCCCAAGTCAGGCTCTGTGCTGACAGTTCAGAGCCTGGAACCTGCTTCAGATTCTGTGTCTCCCTCTCTCTCTGCCCCCTCCCCCACTCATACTCAGTCTTTCTCTCTCTATGTCTCTCTCACAAATAAATAAACATTAAAAATTTAAAAAAAATAAACAATACAAGGTGAAACTAATCATGGTTAGGTCATTTCTGTTACTAATCACCTAGTCTATTTTCATACACAACCAAGGAAGAATTTGTTCAAATTTCAAGTTTACAAAAATGGTTCTCTGTAAAAGGCCTACTCTGCAAACATTATCAGATACTAGTTCCCTTACACAATTGTGACCTCTTTTCTATATGAAATTGCTAACTTAAACTAAAAACTATATGTAGAAATAGGGAGGAATGTTAAAATCATTTATTCATTCATCTATTAAAAATCATCAAACATGTGCCCCAGTTAAAATAATGTTCCCGGCTGTTTGAGGAATACAAAGATAAGAAACAGTGCCTACCTTCAATGTGGTCATATTTCCCTAATAGGAAGGACAG
The DNA here is from genome assembly GCF_018350175.1 of Felis catus. Taxonomy (NCBI): domain Eukaryota; kingdom Metazoa; phylum Chordata; class Mammalia; order Carnivora; family Felidae; genus Felis; species Felis catus. The sequence continues at coordinate 42,216,630 of NC_058368.1, read as the reverse complement.
GTACACAGTAGGTAAAGAAGGAAAAGAAAAGAAAAGAAAAGAAAAGAAAAGAAAAGAAAAGAAAAGAAAAGAAAAGAAAAGAAAAGAAAAGAAAAGACAAGAAAAGACAAGACAAGACAACAAAAAACAGAATTTGATGCTGGCCACAAGAAGGAAAATAATGTGAGAGGAAGATGAGAGTATGATTCCCGTGGCCTTGAGATGGAGAGAGGATCAGCCAGGATGTTATGGGGGAGTTGGCATTTCCAATGATGCCCACAAGCAGAAGTTATACTTCTAGAAATATGAGTAAAGGAAGGAGAAAAGTCAACAGGATTAGTATGGTCAAGATAAGACCTGGGCTCCAGGGAGGAGTTTCACTTTAGTTTTGTTAGAAAGAAGAAAGAAAGAAACAAGATGGGCGCATTCTCTGTTACTGTGAGGAATCAGTAAGGAGCATCACAGCTCTCTTTGGGGTAGTTTACCAAGTATTAAGGTGTAGGATTGTTGGGAAAGGAAAGATCGATAAGCTGGGACACTGCTTGGTGAAGTGTTTGATTTAGAATAAGGGCACTGTGAATGAAAAGAAAGAAACACTTTGAGATGCAAAAAGACTTGATAACTGATTCTTTTATGGTGTGAAGAGGCAGGGCATTCAGATCTTGAGCAGAGGGACTTAGAGCTTATTGGTTCCATCAACTAGCTTAAGGACAAGAGGAAGGATACTGATGGCCTTAGAAATAAACTCAGTGCTATGCATGATTAGTGTAGTGCTGATATATCATCCAGTAGCTTAAAGACCTTGGGAAAGGGGCCAGGACCAGAGAAACATTGGGTAGTCATCTGATTTGAGCTAATGTTTAACATCTCTGAGTTGATAATAACAGCTGTTTTATAAGATAACAATGATGAGAAAAAAATACATTTTTAATTTTATTTGATTAAACATTTGGGAAAAGGATTTAGGTATTATAACCTAAATTTAACCAAATGAGATCATCCTATATTGAGACTGAGAAATGAATAACCATTACTCGTATCTATATATACTCATTCATGTATGGCACATACTAAATATAAACATATATCAGTATATGTGAAAACTATTTCTATAGATTTGATTTTGCATAAATGTCTATGAAACATTAGTAATTAGAACTTATCATTTAAGGTAAAGCTTAGGGGAAAACATATGGTATTATAGTGAGTTTAGATTGTTGCAAGATGTTTTAAATACTATTGAATCCAATCATTCTAATTCTGTTTTAGTTGTTAGTCACCTTTAAATACACTAAATTGTATATAAAATTGTATATGCTCTAAGTTTATTATATGTTTTACTTTTTGAATATGATCAGACATGAACAATTTTTATTTATAATCTTTAAAGAATGATTTGTGTCTTGGGTTAGATTGTGTTCTTCTCAGCCAGCTTTGCTCCTATACCCTTTGTGTACCGTTATTGTAGCAAACAGAATTTTTTTTTTGAGGTCGTTGATCAGTTACTGTCATCCTTTAACTCTGTGAAAATTGAGGGGTCTCCTGTGGTTTGGTTTGAATCCAGTAACACATTTAAGCAACTGTGTGAAGAGAAAATAAATGTATTTGAAATATTTCCCCATAATTTTATATATATATATATATATATATATATATATATATATATATATATATAAAGATGACATACAAGGAATTATGTAGTCTTTTTAAGCTTTTGTTTTTTTCCACTGATGTTTTCATTATATCGCTCAACTGATAGAGATCTGTTAGCAATGTTGTCCCAGAAGATGAGAGCCGTGTGCTTAAGAGGGTAAAATCTATGTTTAAATTCCCCCAACCCCCGGACTGTAACCCCAGTATACTAATAGTGACATACAAATCTGAGGCTGAAAACCAGCCACTCATCACGACAATTAATTTGGATGCATCTTAATATACAGGCCCATTTCTCAGTCTCAGATTTAATTTGGTGCTTCAGATGAAATCCTATTTGTGAAAATCAAATGGAAGTCAACTGAAGATTAGGCTTTTCTGCTGTTTAAATGTCCTCAGCTTTGATATGACACCAGTGTGCCATCTAGGTTTTATTTCCGTATCCCTATCCCTACCTCTCCGTCTCAGAGATCATTTCTTCCTGCCAGTTAACAAACACAAGTGGTGCACAAGAATTAGTATGCTCGTCACAGCTGCTATCATTTTGGAATTCTCTTGTAACAACTTAGAACGTAAAAGGCGAGGAAAACATCGCCTGCTTAGTGCAGCTTAATCTCTCGGAAGATTGGTGTCCAGAAGCCACACCTCATACTTTATACTGTCAATTTTAAAAAGGCTTTTAGCTTGAAACAAAAAGAGGTCGAAGGAGGTTTTTTTTGTTTTTTTGTTTTTTTTTTTGTTTTGTTTTTTTAATGTAGAATGCTGCATAACAATCAGTAGAAATGATCATTCACATTTTGGATCAACAACCTAGCATGCACCAAAGATCTGTGTGACAGAAAGAGATACCACTGCACCGAAAGAACTCCTCATCTGCAGCGTGCACCTGTCTATCGAGAGCCTGACTCTACTTAACTCATATTCCTCTTCCATCTAGTTTCTGTTTGTAACAAACCATGCTATAAATTCATATCTTTGCTTTAACCTACCCAAGGGACCTCACTTTTGTAATAGCTGCAGCTGTTTCCATTTAATGTGTTTTCTATTAATGTTTTTACTTTGATGTTTGTGCCCCAGGCACAAAGTTTGTGAAAGGTATAATTTGAAAAGTTGAAGTTAATAAAAAATATTCTCTAGCTTTAATATATATATGTGCTAATCATCTTGAACTCATTCTCTTTTTCCTAGAAAAAAAAGTTTTTTTCAAAGTTATTTATGTAATTGTGAAAACCTGTCAAGTCTTTATTTAAGATATCTTCAGTCATTTATTGGCCGTGGATCAATTAAAGTTTCTAAAATTTAGACATTTTGAATTTCAGAGAAGTGATCGACTAATTTTACTGTGTTGACAGCTACCACTAGGGTATAGGACCTTGATTTAAATACCCATGTCTTATAACTCAGAACTTAATCTCTTGAACCTTTTTCATAATATAATTATAAATAATACCTTTGATTATATGTTATATATTTATGAGTATACATATATTAATATTTTATCTTCCATTCATATTATATTTAATTAGAATATATTTATGACTTAGCTTTAAGAGCCTGGAGATGATGTTTATTTATGGAAATATATTTAATGTGACCTGCTCGTTTTTGGAGAAGTCAATAGTGAATATGTGTTAATGACCACTGACAAACCAGCCAAATTGCCTCAGGTAAGTAGCCGTTAGCCTTTTAAAAAATCAAGTGGAATTTGAGCCATCATGAAATCACTAGTTTAACCAGACAGTATTTGTTTCCCTTCATATCCGTGGTCCTTCACTGCTAGTCACTGAGAAGCAAAGCACATACTGCATATTTTGTCTCTCGCTCCAAGGATTTGCTCTGGCTTTATTTACATTAAGGTTTCAATGACGGTTGTGTAATATTTATAACCCTGCTTGGCCAGTTCATGCTGTTTTGTTTTCCTCTCAACAAACTCAAAACCAAAGTAATAAAAAGTTGGAACAATTTCCTTTTCTTTTATATAATTTTTATATGTTGTAGCCTTAGGGTTGAATGTAAATGAGTTATTTTTTAATATAAACTTTAGATTTAAAAAAAATTTACGTTTATTTATTTTTGAGAGAGAGAGAAACAGAGTATGAACAGGGTAGGGGCAGAGAGAGAGGGAGACACAGAATCTGAAACAGGCTCCAGTCTCTGAGCTGTCAGCCCAGAGCCCGACGCGGGGCTCGAACTCACAGACCTTGAGATCATGACCTGAGCCGAAGTCGGACGCTTAACCGACTGAGCCACCCAGGGGCCCCTAAACTTTAGATTTTTGAATAAAGATTTGCTAAGTTAAAAATGGGCTGTAAACTTGAGATTTTGGAATAAATTCTAGAACTTAGAATTCTAGGACGAATGTATAGTTTTTTAACATTTCAAAGGGATATCTTTTTCTCTCACTTTTTTAAGTTAACTTTACGGAGTCATTAATTTTATACAGTGGAACCACCCTTTTCAGTGTACAGTTGCTGTATGTTCAACAAATGGATGCAGTTCTACAGTTACACGATCAGAATACGGAGCATGTCCATCATCCCCAATAATTCCCTCTGCCCCTTTATTGTTGACCCCACCCCCAATCCCATCCCTTGGTAACCTCTAATCTGTTTTCTGTCCCAATATTTTTGCCTTTTCTAGAATGTCACATAAATAGAATCTTACATTGTGTAACCTTTTGATTCTGGCTTTTTACTTGTCTTTCATTTTTAATAATGTCATTACTAGTTTCTTTTTATGGCTGTTGACAACATCTAATGGAGACAGACATCCTTATCAAATGTGGCTGTGGTAGGAGGTATATTTTTTAACTCAACTCACCTAAGTGATAAAGAAACGTGTTTGTTCTCCTCAAATTATTACCAGTATTTTGATATATGGCTTACAATAATTTTTTTCTTTTTAAATTTATTGTGTTATTAAAATACAGGTTAGTTAACATATAGTGGAATAAGGATTTCAGGAATAGAATTTAATGATTCATCACTTACATATAACACCCAGTGCTCATCCCAAGTGCCCTCCTTAATTAATGCCTATCACCCATTTAGTCCATCCTCTCCCCCAACACCCTGCCAGCAACCCTCAGTTTGTTCTCTGTATTTAACAGTTTTTATCTTTAAAAACCACCCTCCCTCTCTGTTTTTATCTTAGTTTTCTTTCCCTTCCCCTATGTTCATCAGCTTTGTTTCTTAAATTCCACAGATGAGTGAAATCATATGATATTTATCTTTCTCTAAGTGACTTATTTAGCTTAGCATAATACACTCTAGTTCCATCCACATTGTTGCAAATGGCAAGATTTCATTCTTTTTGATTGCTGAGTAATATTCCATTATATATATATATATATATATACACACCACATCTTCTTTATCCATTCATCAGTTGATGAACATTTGGGCTCTTTCCATACTTTGGCTATTGTTGATAGTGCTGCTATAAACATTGGAGTGCATGTTTCGAATCAACACTCCTGTATCCTTTGGATAAATACCTAGTAGTGCAATTGCTGGATCATATGGTAGCTCTATTTTTAATTTTTTGCAGAAACTACATACTGTTTTACAGAGTGGCTGCACAAGTTTGCATTCCCACAAGCAGAGCAGAAGAGTTCCTCTTTCTCCACATCCTCGTCAACATCTATTGTTGCCTGAGTTAATTTTAGCCATACTGACAGGTGTAAGGTGATATCTCATTGTGGTTTTGATTTGTATTTCCCTGATGATAAGTGATGTTGAGCATCTTTTCATGTTTCTGTTAACCATCTGGATGTCTTCTTTGGAAAAGTGTGTATTCATGTCTTTTACCCATTTCTTCCCTGGATTATTTGTTTTTTGGGGTGTTGAGTTTGATAGGTTCTTTATAGATTTTGGATACTAATCCTTATCTGATATGTTGTTTGCAAATATCTTCTCCCATTCTGTTGGTTGCCTTTTAGTTTTACTGATTGTTTCCTTCACTGTGCAGAAACTTTTTATCTTGATGAGGTCTCAATAGTTCATTTAAATTTTTTTTTACATTTATTCATTTTTGAGAGACAGAGAGAGATAAGAGCATGAGTGGGGGAGGGGCAGAGAGAGAGGGATACACAGAATCAGTAGCAGACTCCAGGCTCTGAACTGTCAGCACAGAGCCTGACATGAGACCATGACCTGAGCTGAAGTCAGACACTTAACTGACTGAGTCACTCAGGTGCCCTCCCCCATACTTCATTTTTGCTTTTGTTTCCCTTGCATCCAGAGACATGTCAAGTAAAAATCTGTTGCAGCCAAGGTCAAAGAAGTTGTTGCCTGTTTTCTCCTCTAGGACTTCGTTGGCTTCCTGTCTTGCTTATGTTTAGGTCTTTTATCCATTTTGTGTTTATTTTTGTATATGGTGTAAGAAAGTGGTCCAGGTTCATTTTTCTGCATGTCATTGTCCAGTTTTCCCAATACTATTTGCTGAAGAGACTGTCTTTTTCCATTGGATATTCTTTCTTGCTTTGTCAAAGATTAGGTGGCCTTATCTCTGTGGGTCCATTTCGGGGTTCTCTATTCTGTTTCATTGATCTATATATCTGTTTTTGTGCCAGTATCATACTATATGTTTTGATGATTACAGCTTTGTAATACAGCTTAAAGTCCATAATTGTGATGCCTCCATCTTTGTTTTTCTTTTTCAACCTGACTTTGGCTATCTGGGGTCTTTTCTGGTTCCATAAAAATTTTAGGATTGTTTGTTCTAGCTCAGTGAGGAATGCTCATGTTATTTTGATAGGGATTGCATTGAATATGTAAGATTGCTTTAGGTACTATCGACATTTTAACAATATTTATTCTTTCAATCCATGAGCATGGAGTGTTTTTCCATTTCTTTGTGTCTTCTTCAATTTACTTCATAAGCTTTCTATAGTTTTCAGTGTATAGATCTTTTACCTCTTTGGTTAGATTTATTCCTAGGTATTTTATAGATTTTTAGTACAAAAAAATTTGCCTATTTGTATGCCCTTTATTTCTTTTTGTTGTCTGATTGCTGAGGCTAGTACTTCCAATACTATGTTGAATAACAGTGGTGAAAGTGGACATTCCTGTCTGTGTTCCTGACCTTAGGGAGAAAGCTCTCAGTTATTCACCATTGAGGACAATATTACCTGTTGGGTTTTTTTATTGTTTTTTGTTTTTTTGTTTTTTTTGTTTTTTTTGTTTTTTGTTTTGTATATGGCCTTCATGAACATTTAAGGAACAATCACTGTGGATCTTCAGGGTACATTTAATAATTTATTCAAATTCCTTTAAAAAAGTTTTTTATTTGATGCCTTCTCTCTGATTCCCTGCACTCTTTGTCACTTTTCCTTAGTATACTATGTTAGTGTTGACTAAGACAGATGAGTGATTTATGGACATCTTAATTATTTTAGCTTTTTCCTACTGTTCTAAAACATCATGTACTGATAGACTTAAAAAACAATGATTTTCTTAGATGATTAATGGTATGTAGTATTGTTTATAGATGCTGCTGGTTTTACCTCAAAATGTTGATTAAATAGCATAATTAAAAGACTCATATGTGTTGGAGAAGAAGTATATACTTTTATAACTAGGGGCAGACTTAGTATTTAGTCCTGTTTTCAGTAATGTTGTCATTAGTTTAATTTTGGAGTGCTGTATTTATATTTATCTCCTAAAGTGGTTATATCACAGGAATTTTGGAATTATTTTGTGTTTAGGATAAAACTGACTACCACATAGGACTTTGAAGTCCCAAATTGTGCCTTGATTTACCTCTATATACTACAGGTGTACTGATTTTCATTTATGCTTTCATTTATCCCTACATCAGCCCTATAAATTAGTTATTAGTACTTTCATGTTTTAAACTTAGTATTCTATGTTATTTCTTCTGTGTGCCAGTATCTTCCTCAGATGTTGTTAAGATACTGGCTTGAATTTAATTAGTAAGTGAATATGTTTGCAATTTTACTTCTAAGAAACTGGATAGAGAGAAGAGATCTATTTTTATATTCAGTAAATTTTTTTTAAATAATGGTTGGTTTTATTGTTTAATTACTAATTATTGATAATGTGATCTCTGGGGAAGTCATTTTTTTGTTTTTGTTTTTGTCTTTTATTTGTTTAATTTTTAAAGGTTTATTTATTTATTTTGAAAGAGAGACAGAGAGAGCGAGTGGGGGAAGGGCAGAGAGGGAGGGAGAGAGAGAATCCCAAGCAGGCTCCGTGGTAACAATGTGGAGCCTGATGCGGGGCTTGAACTCACGAACCATGAGATCATGACCTGAGCTGAATCAAGAGTTGGATGCTTAACTGAGCCACCCAGGCACCCCTTTTTCTGTCTTTTAATAATGTCCTCTAACTGTCCCGTGGGGGCAAAAGGGACTATCATCCTTACTGTCCCTGTTCATTATTTTTAGCTGAATCTCTTTGTTACCCATTCATTAATTAACGTTTAAAACAACTCCATTGCTTAAAATAGAACATGGAGAAGATATGAACTCTTGATTCGCTTTCCACCATTTCCTACCATCTTTGTTTAGGCTTAGCCATCTCTTGTAAATGGTGCACAATCACCCAGTTTCTCCATGGTTTTGGATGTGTTCACTCCACAAATCCTAACTATCAGCAAGTCCTGTCTACACCACCTTCAAAATATAACCCACACCTCAGCATTTTCTCTACCTCAGTCACCACCACTCCCCAGGTATAATTTACCATCATCTGGTGCTCAGAGTATCCTTTTCTATTCTTGCTGTCCAAATTACCATAAACTTAGAGGCTTAAAATAACACAAAGTTACCTATGAAATTTCAAAATCAGTTTCGCTGACCTATAGTCAAGATGTCAGTGGATTGTTCCTTTTGGAAATGCTGGGGGAGAATCTATTTGCTTGTTTTTCTTACTTCCTGCATCCCTAACTGGTGACCCATTCTTTGCACCACTCCAGTCTCTGGCTTCACATCTCCTACCACCCTCTGAGTCAATTCTCCTTTTGCCTCCGTTTTACAAAAAACACATGTAATTACTGGTAATCCAGGGTCATTATCCCACCTCAAGAATCTTCATCACATCTGCAAAGTCCCTTTTGTCCTATCAGGTAGCATTCACAGTTTGCAGGGATGAGGACTTACATATCTTTGGGAGTCATTACTCAACTTACCACAGCCCTGAATTGCTTTGCAGAAACCAAAACTTAAACTTTTTATATGCTTTGAGTTTTTTGCTTCTTCTTTCTGTCCAGAATATGGCCTCTTTTTATCATTTAGGTCTCTGCTCAAAAGCCATTTCTTCAGAGAGATCTTTCCTGATTCCATATTTTAAAAGTCTCCCCCTCTTCCCTTTTCGCTCTTTAGTTCTGCATTATTTTCTTCACAGCCCATATAACTCTGATATTATTTTATTTGGCTTTATATGTAATTGACTCCACCACCATAAGACAGGGTTTTTATTTTGTTCATTGATGCATTCCCTGGATTAACTATATTGGCAAGAACATAGTAATCTCTTTAATACATATTGAGTAAACAGTATATTATTCCAATTACAAAGGAGTGAAAACTGAGACTCACAGGTGTTAATTGTTTGAGATCACAGATCTAGTAGTGTAGAAATGAGATTTCATCTCAGATTTTTCTAACTTGAAAATCCACATTCTTTATATTGCCTCTTTCTTTTTAATGGAATTTAATCATGACCTTTATTAGTATGCATCTACATTAGCCACAACAAGAAGAACCAAACCCAGAACAGACATCATTTGCATTTTTTCAGGGAATCCTGGAGAGTAATATGCTAATAAGTGCTATTGTCAGTGCTTTCCTGACATTGTGCCATTTTGGAATCCATTCCATGACCATGTGGTGAATTCAAGCTCAGGGAATGATTTATGTAAGTCCTTGAATATGTTATACAATATGGTCTTTAACATGCAAGTTATCTTTCTATCATCCTAAAAATGATTCTGGAATGTTAAATGCACTCATTCTTTGGGTAGTTTTATTGAAATCTTTAAGGAGTCTCTAGGTTTTAATTTGATACTAGAAATGTAATTTTATACAGGTAATGCATTTTACTAAATTTACTGTTTCTTTAAGGATAAATATTAATGCCTTACCAAGTCAATGATTATGATCAATATGCAAACACTTAGTATAATATTTTAAATAAATGAGAATAGCTTCCTTCTATAGTGTCATGTATTTTGTGATTTCTTTTGGCACCATTTATTTTATCAAGCTGGTTGTCTATCAGCCAAATTCTTGAATAGATGCGTTCATGTGGAGTAGTTGCTTGGGTGTGTGAGAAAACAGGAATTTCATCATGTTGATTTTGTTGAGACAGTCGACTTTTATCACTACTTTGGCAATTTTGATTTAGCTAAACAGATAACCTAACAAACTTGCATTAAACTTTGTTAGAGCTTTTGAAATACCCTGCTTCATGATACTGAGAATTTATACAAGTAAAGTTTAGTACTGGTCCTCAATGCTCCTCAAATATGCTATGAAAAAAATACAATGTATCCTAAAGTAGCAAGTGCATTTGCATTTGTTCCATGTGTCCTTTAGTGACAGGCCATATGGAATGAAAGCATTCTAGAACCATGTTTCTCTTTCAGATGATTAGAAAATGCTAGCAAATTAAAATTAAAGAATGCCATGTTGTAGATTATAACAGAATAAACATAAGTATCTTAAACTTAATGGGGCTATTTTATTCCTGAAGAGTTTAGCTTCTATTCTTAATTTGTTGACTATGCTGATAATAGAAGTCTCCTGTGGCTTGAAATCTTTAGTGTTGGGACACAAAGAAAGCTACAAAAACCCATCCTTTTATGTGGGTATAATCTTTTGGATGGACTTCAGACCTTGGGATATTTCTGGAATATGTTCCATTCTCTCACCTTGCTCATTTTTTTTGAATTAGAAAATCAAGTTTAATAATCCTATGTCCAATTGGACTTAACATTTTTTGAACGTTTAGCTATATACATATTATTTCAAGCAAAGGAAAGTGGAATTAAAAATTTAGTCCAAGCTACCTTTGACAAGTCAAAGAATAAATTTTGTTGAAAATATCTTAGTATGTTAAGACAAGTTGTTAAAAAATAGATTTGAAGTAGTTAAATCGATTCAATAGATTGCAATTTTGTATTAATAAGTAAAATGTTTTTAATGGCTTAAGTTGAATTGATTAATTTTGACTATTTAATAAATAATGAAAGGAATTTTTGGATACAAACAACTAAGGCTCTAACAAAGTTGCTTAGGTACCATTCATTTTAGAAGTCCACATGGTGCCTTCCTAAGAAGAATGTTTCATAAATATTACATGTTTTATAAATTTTGGTTGACTGGGTGAACACATAAGATGAGATAACTGCATAGAAAAGGAAATCAGAAAACCTGACATTTTTGATGACTGATGTAATATAGTGTCAGAGAAATGAGTTTTGTTCACTAAAACAAGTTCTTTGTGGTCTGAAACTAAAATATACTGCAAATATCCTGGACAATTTTATGAGCTCTGTCTAAAATTACTTAGAATGTTTAATACTTAATATTAGGGCACAGTGGCTGAGATGAACCAAAATATGCTTTGAGAATAGGGCGAGATTTTAAGCATTGTCAATAACTAATCTGTGTTCCTGAAAGATCAATGCATTATCACATGCAGTTAACATTATATTAAGATGTCTTATGAAAATTTGTTATCAAAGGAAATCCTTGGCTAACCCTTTGATATAAAGAAGCAACTTGCAAAATTGTTACTTTCACTCTATATTATAAAATCTCTATTTTTAATTATTTAATCTATGTTTTTTCCCTATATATTCATGGCTTATTTATTAAAATCTGCCTATACTTAATTAAATATTTTGAAGGGATTGTCTTTATAAATGATACTTTATACTTCTTTTTTAATTTTTTTTTAACGTTTATTTATTTTTGAGACAGAGAGAGACAGAGCATGAATGGGGGAGGGTCAGAGAGAAGGAGACACAGAATCTGAAACAGGCTCCAGGCTCTGAGCTGTCAGCACAGAGCCCGACGCGGGGCTCAAACTCACAGACCGCGAGATCATGACCTGAGCCGAAGTTGGCTGCTTAACCGACTGAGCCACCCAGGCGCCCCAATACTTTATACTTTTTGCATTAAATTGGAAACATGTATATAATGCCCCATTTTTATTTATTTTTTCAAAAAATTTTAATGTTTATTTATTTTTGAGAGAGAGAGAGCGAGCACAAGTGGGGAGGGCAGAGAGGGAGACACAGAATCTGAGGCAGGCTGCAGGCTCTGGACTGTCAGCTCAGAGCCCAATGTGGGGCTTAAATTCATGAGCCAGGAGATCATGACCTGAGTCGAAATCAGATGCTTAACTGACTGAGCCACCCAGGAGCCACTATAATGCCCCATTTTTAAATGGGGCATGATTCAGTATGCTGTCTTTGTTAGATATGTGAAAATACTGTAATCATAAAAATGACTTAATTTTTATATTTTAAAAATTATGGAAAACTAAAAACGTAAACATATTAAAAGTAGAGTCACTTTTTCTGTTTAGCATGTAAATATAGTCTCAAATTCGTTTACATATATAATTTTTAGTATTGTTAAATTTATAATCTAATATGAGATAGAATACATTTCTATTTCTCAATAATTTTACATGTCTTTAATATTTTACATTGCATTTTTAAATGTATAGATGAGTGTATACTACAGGCTCTAAAAACTCAAAACTATTTGAAATATATGTTAAAGTCTCACAATACAGTTCTTATATACAAATATATGAATAATACCCATATGGTACATAAGTAGTAGCTTATATCCATCCAGAATTCAGAGAAGTCAATTGTCTTTATTTAAAACATATCTTTTAAAAGTAATAATGAAAATCAATAATAGGTTAATGATTTAAAAACTCTAAGGTATCACAAATTCAGACTAATTTCTTGTTCAACATAGCTGTAGCACTGCATAGTAAAAACTTCTATTCATAATTATGACTGAAACATGTCAGTAATTGAAAGTAGGATTTGCTTGATATGATACAAGTTCTAAATCTTTGAATATTGGTCATCCATTAAGCATATACATTTTAACTTTTTAACCAATTTCATCAGAGATATTCATTCCCTAGTAATTATGGATAAATTTGAAATTACTGAGCCTGCTGTATACTCAAGATCTGCATGCAGAGACAAAAGTAAATACATGAAGTAAATAAATCCTATACATATGTTTATGTGTGTAAATAAAAAATTCTAATACCTAAGTATACAGTATATGTGTGTGCTTATGTATTAAATGAAACATATTAACACTTGATCCTTGAACAACACAAGGTTGAACTGAATGGGTCCACTTACACGTGGATTTTTTTTAAGCTTTATTCATTTATTTTTGGAGAGTCAGAGAGCACATGTGCAAGTGGGGGAGTGGTGGTGAAAGAGGGAGAGAGAATATCCCAAATAATTCAAAGCCTGACCCTGGGCCTGATCTCACAAACCGTGAGATCATGGCCTGAGGCTAAATCAAGAGTTGGATGTTTAACCAATTGAGCCACCACAGTGCCCGGATTTTTTTTTTTTTTTTTATAAATGCAGTATAGTACTGTAAATGTATTTTCTCTCCCTTATAGTATTCTTATTAACATTTTCTTTTCTCTAGTTTATGTCATTATAAGTATATAGTATGTAATACATATAACATACAAAATATGTGTTGATCAACTGTCTATGTTATCAGTAAGGTTTCCAGTCAACAATATACTATTTGTAGTTAAGTTTTGGGGGAGTTAAAAGTTATATGCAGATTTTCCACTGCAAGGGGGGAGAGGATGGTGTCCCATACCCTCCCCACCACCACCCATGAGAGTCAAATGTATGCTGTTAGTATCTGGAGGGCATTATGCCTAGCAAAATAAAAAAGAAAGTATGTTATCACCTACATGTGGAATAAAAAAAAAAGGCCAATTTCACATAAGCAGAATAGAATGGTGGTTACCAGGGGCTGAGGAGAAAGGGAAACAGTGAGATACATCAAAGGGTACACATTTTCAGTTGTAAGAAACATAAGTTCTAAGGGTCTAATGAACAGCATGGACTATGGTATTGTATACTTGAAAGCTGCTGATAGTGGATCTTAAGCATTCTCACAACACACAGACAAAAGTTACCTATATTAACTAATGCAAAGTGATGATTGTGTTCATTATCTTGGTCTTGGTGATCATTCTATAATGTATATGTATATCAAATTATCACATTGTACACTTTAAATATACATAATTTTATGTCAGTTATTCCTCAATGAAGTTAAAAGAAAAAGAATGAAAAGCTAAGGGACTAGTGAGCTGACTCATGCTGCTTTATACTGACATGTTCAAATTATTGATATAGATTGAGGCATAAAATTCAATAATAAAGAAAACAACTCTCAACATTTTATAAAAGCAGTGTTCATATAGTATGCAATTTTGAGTAGTCAGTTGACATAAAATCATATAGACAAACTCAGTAAGAAATCTGTGAAAATAAATGTGCAAGATAAAAGAACTATCTCCAGGCCAAATTAACATGTTTCTTAGCTAAATCTTCTAGACATGTTGCTAATTATTTCCAGTTATGATATTACGGCACATTGGGAATTGAGTGTACCACAAAAATCCTCACATAAGGATAACAATTTCATACAGGAACAATTAACAGATGTTTTTATTTTTAAGTTGGGGATTCTGGTCACAGAGTTTGTAGAACTGCTATGAAATTAGGATGACTTAATAAAAAAAAGTTCCTGCATCATTTACCACTCCAAATTTATTTCCTCCAGAAAATAAATGGTCTGGCTTACTCTCTTAAGGATGCCATTTAAAATACTGCCTTTTTCTATGAAAACTGAGTAAGTACTTGGTAGAAGATATGTTGTGCCATTGCTAGTGAAGTATGACTCTTATGAGTTTGGCTTCCAGAAAGTCTCAGAGGGATATAAAATGGTCCGTTTAGCTTATGTTTATATAAACCCTATTACTCTGTAAGGTTCAAAAAGGAATAGCTACTATATTTCTGTGATTCAATTTTCCTCTTGTTGCCTATTTCTTTTTGATCCTCTGAAGTATCTTCATTTTTTCCTAATCCAGAGGTCTAAGAGAGATCTGAGTAGGAAAACATGATTGTACTTATTTATCTAGTGTAAAATACTGCTTTCAGCTGAACATAAAAATGGAGAGAAACATTTCCACCTTTAACGTACAATTGTACAACAAAGAATTCATGGTCACCAGAGATACAAAAGTTTTACAAAATAGAAATAACTGAAGACATAGAGTTCAATCTGAATTTACATTATAATCAGAACCCAGTAACCCTAGTTTATAAATAATTTTATCGGAGAAGGAATCCTTTTAATCTCAATGAGTTGAATAGAGACTAGAAAGTTAGAAGTATCAATAAAAGAAAACAAACCTAAAAGAAAACAAACCTAGAAGTAGAACAGATAAGAAATTAACAATGGTTAGAGAGGACAATTTAGGTGATACAAAACAAACTTAATTTAACACTTTATGAAACAAATAGTCTTATTTTGGAGAACTGCAAAATGGGACAGAGGGCAGAAAGGTTTTATAGGATAAGGAATAAAGAGGAAAATAGAAAAATATCTTATTGACTAGGGCCACAGAGTCCCCCTTGTTTGGGGTGAAAAGGAATAAGGAATAAGTGTAGAGACCATAGTTGGCTTGATGTTTGGAGATCAGCTGCCTAGACGTACTGTGTTCTGGTCAAGCAGAACATTTACAGGAGCTTATCTTGGACTTAGAAACTTATTTCAACAGTCCCCCCTTTTGATCATCCTCTTGACCATTTAAGAGGTTTGATCAAAAATATCAATCTTAGTGTGACTCTTAGTTACCATTGTCTTTTCAGGTCTCAGTGTAGTATACACAAGAAACCATGTCAGAGTATACTCTTACACATAGTTACAACGTTTTGTTCTTCTGTCATTCCAGTCAGAGACCATGTGTCAGCTGGTCAATAGCTGCCCATGTGCATTTAAAACTTTTGAGAGAACATGTCATATTAGAAAATAGTAATTATTAGCAACAAAACAATGTCCATGGTTTTGAGAATACTCCTGAGCCAGGGTCCCCATGACCCAAATCAGCCAGAATCAAATAAGTCAAGAAATCCCAAATTGAGGAATACTTCTATAAGTCAGTTGGCCTATTTATATATTTTTAAATAACTGTGTCTACTTCCCCCAAGTGTTTATTCAATGAAGCTGTTTGAGAGAAACTGAGACATTGGAATTCAGGGTCAGTTTTGATTATGGACCCCTAGCAGAGTGCACAGGGGAGTCCGAAGTGTTTTACATCTCTAGTCTTTAAGCTGTTGCAATTGTAAGCCCACTAGCTCGATGGACTTTCGTTTATAGGCTTGTGATCTCTTCAGAGTGGAAAAGCAATTCAGAAAGAGGGTAAGTAGACTGTGAGTACTCAGATAAAGGAGGATAGAGGAAAGTAGTAGAAGTTATTTCAGTCCTATATGTTTTTGTTTAAAGTACATGTGTCTTTAATTTTTCATTGGCCTTTACAGTGAATCATCCGGTGAAGCTATTTTGGAATTTTGAAGCCTTTTGACAGCTTCTGCATGATAATTAAAATAGGCATTTCATTCTGTTTGATTTGGGAACGATTTCTTTCAAGCACTCTTGTTGATGTAAATGGTCTTATCTAACTGGTATGCTCCTCATAATGGTCATTGTAATTCTTGGTTGTCTTAGTAAGATTTTACCATTTTTGTCAGTATCTACAGCTTCCAGGATCACAGTTCTTAGACATAGAATAAGCAGATGTGCCAAAAGGATGGTATGCTCAATTCTTTGAAACTTGAGGATCCCATTTCTGTAACTAAACTTTGGGTTTCTCAAAGCCACTTTAATACCTAAGAAGGGTACATTGTGTATTGCTGGGTTGGGGAGTTTGTGGTATTTTACATTGTACCTCACTGTGCATAAATTTTCTTGAGATTAGCAGGTTGGTTTAGTGTCAATCTAACCAATTCCCTGACCAATGTATTCCAGCACAGGAGTCTTAGAGTTAGGTTGTGAGCTTTTTAACAGCTTTATAGTGCTCCACCCCACGTCTACCAATGTTGTGGCTTTGGCTTCCGAGATTGCCATTTGCAGTTGGTCTATTATTCCTTTCAAGAGAAGATTTCTTTACAATGGTGGATACCCTAATATCTTTTAATAGTCCCATTTGCACCTGCTTAGATTTTTATTTTGATGAATTTCTTATTTTGAGTTCTTTTCCCATGTCCCCTATCAGTTTATGCTGTGGATTTACCTTAAGGCTTTTTCCTAAGAGCTACCACCCACAGTGGACTCCCAATGTAGTTATCCCAGAATTTTTCTGGAGACCCAGAATCTTTCTGGTAATTTTAATAAATCCTGAATCTTTTCAGGACCTCAGAACCTTTCTGAAATCAATTTCTCTCTCTCTCTCTCTCTCTCTCTCTCTCTCTCTCTCTCTCTCTCTCTCTGTCTATCAGAGCTGCACACAAAGGAGCAGAGCTTAAATCCAAGTGGCTTACTCACAGTTCTCATTACTATGACAGAAACAGTGAACTCAAAGGGTTCAGTGGCAACCTGGCCTGTGAATCTCATTGTCCTGCAGGCTGTTAGCAGCCTCATTCCTTATCACCAAAAATTGTTTAAAAATGATTGAAGAAAAACAATTCAGGTGACACAGACATTTACTTAATGCTTCATGAAGTGGGCAGCTTCCTTTTAGATAACTGCAGAATGGGTCAGAAGGAAGAAAACTTTCAAAGGATAAAGAATAGAGAATGAGAAAAAAATAGAAAAAAATATCTGATTGGCTGGGGCAATGTAATCTACCTTGTTTGGGGTGAGAAGACTGCGAGTTGGATTGGCATTTGGGGATTGGCTGCCTAGAAATACTCTTGTGTCTTATCAAGTGGAGAATTTACAGGGACACAGAAGTTGTTAAAGTTTTGGTTTGCTGATGTGGTACATGGGCAGGAGAGGCTCCATTTTAGGCCTAGAAATTTATTTCACCAAACATAAATCCTCTTTTTATCTTATAATAGTATCTAATACCATGAATAGCACATAAGGTAGATTATGTTTTGGTTTTTATTTTAATGACTAAATT
Source organism: Felis catus (assembly GCF_018350175.1). Taxonomy (NCBI): domain Eukaryota; kingdom Metazoa; phylum Chordata; class Mammalia; order Carnivora; family Felidae; genus Felis; species Felis catus. Next base: position 42,198,823 of record NC_058368.1, on the reverse strand, counting down.
TATTGTCATTGGAAAGCAGATAAGCATTTTAATTTAATCTAAATGTTTATAAAATACTTTATTAGAATAAGATAAATATTCAAGTTTTCTGATTATTCATAATATTAATAATATTAATACCCTAAAAATTACTTACTTTGAATTACTCTGAATAAAGAGAAAGAAGTAAGCATTATTTTTTTTTATCTTAATGTACCATAGTTCTCTTTTCTGTTAAACCTTATGTTTGTCCCTTAGAATGAATTAGAATGAAGAGAAATTGCAAAGCATATTTTAAAAAAATACAACAGTTACTCTCTCCAATGTGCTCATATTTAGGGATTTCATGAAAGCCTAACTAGAGGTGTTGACTTTTAAAATCAAATAGGTTCCAACCATAAAAGAATCTACATATTTTTTGTCATAGTGAATATTAATTTGAACCACTCTGGACTGCAGAGTGGGTAAAAAAGAGAGTCTAGTCTTTCCCTACAGTCCTTTCAAGATTGTTCATTTTAATAAAGAGTCAAGCAAAATCCCTGTTGAAGGATTTGTTTTTCCTTCTCATCAACTGCTGTGGGAGAAAGCAAATGGAAAGTTTTATGATGGGAAAAATAAATATATAAATCAATGCTTGAGTAAACAGCTCTGTTAAGATTGGAAAATCCAAGTTTGGCAAAACAGTGGTTCGGGTAGGCTTCTTTTTATTTGTTAAAATATGGACTCCACAGCCAAGCGCTTTATCTTTCTTATGCTCAGTTGAAGGAAGTGATGACATAGAACACATTTTTTTGGTTTTGGCTGCCCTAACAGACCCCTTCTTTGTAGGGTACTTGTTGTAATCACGCACACTGACACCCATTTTAAGCTTTACTTTAAACAACTTTGGCTTTTCATTTGAAATAAATTATCATACCTTTTGACAGAGAACACGAATTCTTTTTCTTTCTGTGTATGTTTCTGACCTTGTCAGCATTTGTAACACGGAAGGGAAGAATACTATGAGTTATTAATTTGTCTATTGATTTGATATATTTTCAGTTTAGTTTTTTTTTTAATTTTCTTTTCTGCTGATACTGTGTCACAATATAAGAGTTAAGACACTGTCATTTTCTGTGCTTATTCAGGATAAATGAATTTTTATTTAAAAAATTAGATGCTCATTGAACTTGGAGTTGAAATAAATCCTCTTCTCCTGAGAAACATGATCAAATTTTTTTTTAATTATAACAGTAAGAAACAACAGAACTTAAACACCAATTAAGGATAGCAATATAACTAACTATAAAAGAGAATTTAAGACTTCTTTTTTTGGACACATTTTAATTAAAATGTGTGTTTTGTCGTTTGCTCAGCAAGTGAATCTGCACGTGGCTAGGAGAAAAAGGGCAAAGTCATACACCTGAATTTATAAAGGCTGCTCCTTACCACAGCAGTGTTCTGAAACCAGTCAAGATTTCAAATCGTGATAATAGATATATATTCTCAAAATGTTATCAATGAAGAAACTAGATGAGATTCTGTTCTTTAAGAAGGAAATGTCTGTATATTTTGTATTCAGCAGCAGTGATTTATTTGGATATTTTTATTTTGGTCCCTAGTAAAATAGTTCTCTAGAGTGATAAAAAAAAATCTTGGGATCAACTATTTATCTCCATAAATTGGAAAATCTAATTAAATGCATAATTTTATTGGCATGAAATTTCTTAATTAATTTTACTCAAAAATATCAAAATATCATTACAATATTATTAGGATATTTTGTTAAAATTGGAACTAAAGTAGAAAATCCTAAGGTATTTAATGTACTCATTTAGCTTCTATGTATTAGGTAGTTTTTTTAAAACACAAAGCAGATTATTGCAAATGGTTCAGTAAGTGGACTGTAGTTATCAATTGATATGTATCAGTCACATAGATGTGAAAGAGACATATAGATGTGTATCTGTGTGTGTGTCTTGTGTGTGTGTGTGTGTGCATGCGCGTGTGAAAGAGAAACATTTTATATAAATTAAAATTCCTAAACAAAATGGTATCCTTTGAAGTTTTAGTCTTTTGCAGACTCCGTTTCCTGGCCCTAATTTAGGAAAAGGGAACAGGTATATACAACATTCATCATTAAAGGAATTAATAAACTTCCAAAACTTTGATCCCAATGTGTTAGCCATGCAAATAGTAATTATTATACAGTCAACTGAGTTCATACTCTATACAATATTGCCAAGACACCAAGATTTACAAAACTATGGCTTGTTTCACACACAAAAATGTTTCTTTAATAACCCATCAAGATAGAAAATATTTATGAAAGTACACATGACCTTTTGAAATACCTACAGAGAAATTTCCCCTCCTACTCTCTCTAGGCTATCCACAAACCTAGAAAGGAAAATTAATGGTAACTTAGGTAAAGTCAAGGAAATCCAGTTTAAAAATATTTTGAGAGTATGTGGTGTGTGTGTGTGTGTGTGTGTGTGTGTGTGTGTGTGTGTGTGTTGGGGGAATTGATTGTGCACATGCCCCGTACACTTGGGTTCTGACTATTGGCATACTGGCACTTGATCACAATCTTACTGATCTAGAACTGGTTTAGTTTGTTGGTTTTATAGACACCTTTATCTAGGGCTAGATCAAAGTGTCCTGGAAAGGGTATCCAGTCTGTCCTCAGGTGTACATGCTAAATTCTGTACGGCTAACATTTTAGTAAATTTAATGTAGTTACTTGATTTCTTCACATCTTAATTTTCTAGTTTGTGAGAAGGAATTAAATCTACAACTTAAAGATTTGATCTGGGAAACATATATGATATATGTAAAGCACCTGTCCTAATGAATAGCAGTACTCAATAAACTTTTCTCTAAACTTTGAAATATCATGAAAAATAAATGCATTTGTATTAGAATCGTGTTATGTAATGAGGATGACCAGCCCAACATAATATTTGATTTTAATTTAAAAGTCAATTAATAGGGGCGCCTGGGTGGCGCAGTCGGTTAAGCGTCCGACTTCAGCCAGGTCACGATCTCGCGGTCCGTGAGTTCCAGCCCCGCGTCGGGCTCTGGGCTGATGGCTCAGAGCCTGGAGCCTGTTTCCGATTCTGTGTCTCCCTCTCTCTCTGCCCCTCCCCCGTTCATGCTCGGTCTCTCTCTGTCCCAAAAATAAATAAACGTTGAAAAAAAAATTAAAAAAATAAATAAATAAAAGTCAATTAATAGAACTAGTGCATTCAAAGCTGACTATTTCATTGGGAGCCCAATAATGAATATTTGGATATTTGTACCCAGATAAGTAAATGTATATATTTTTTCTGTGCATCAAGCCAGGCTTGCTCCAGGCATTGGTGACTAACAGACTTATACTATTACCTAATATGATAAGTATTTATTTTTATGCAAATATATCACTTTAATAGCATAAACACTCAAATTGCATTTATATGAATATCTAAGCAGACTTTGGAATTAGTTAGAAATTGTGCATCTTGTCTCATAACCATCATTGATTAATAACAGCTTAATAAATTTATGCTAGAGAAAATTGTAAGTGAGAAAGAAGAAATAATTAAGCTACAAAGAAGTTACACTAGTTGGGGCTTAAATTTCCATGGCGATTATTTATAATTAGTCTGCAATAAGTTATTAAAAACGTTCTGAACAAACCTGTTTATTTGGAAGGCATAGCTTTCTTAATGTTACATCTTTTATCTTCATAACTAAAAGGAGTCTTATTTTCTTGTATTTTCGCTGATACTGTGCCACAATTTTGGTATAGCCACATTAAATACTATGTGTTGACATTTTAAAAGGTAAGAGGCCTGTTGTCCATTGTTCCCTGTGACCAGTGGGTAAACTAAACACTAGTGGCATTTACATGTTTTACTTCAGAAATACATTTGCACATTAATGTGACTATGTTTTACTAATTAGTACTAAACTTCTGGTAGCTTGTCTCTGACTCCACTCTGTCCTGCTTGTATTTTAAAAGCATGGGTTTTGGTAGTAACATTCATTATTTTTCAGATATCCCCCCTTGGTTGTTTAAAGAGGCTAGGCTCTTTTTGAACCTGAATTTCACTATGTCATGTATAACAGAACACTTGTCCTTGTTCTCTTTTTAAGAACACCCGAAGGATAGGGACCCCTGGGTTGCTCAGTTGGTTAAGCATCTGACTTCGGCTCAGGTCATAATCTTGTGCACGGTTTGTGAATTCGAGTCCTGCGTCAGTCTCCGTGCTGACAGCTCGGAGCCTGGAGCCTGCTTCGGATTCTGTGTCTCCCTCTCTCTTTTACCCTCCCCTGCTCACACTCTGTCTCCCTCTCTTTCTCAAAAATGAATAAACATTAAGAAAACAATTTTTAAAAAAGAACAATGGAAGAATAATTTGCCAAGTTGGATAGTATGGTTAACAACAAAGAATAAAAGCTGCTATAGTTAATGAAGAACAGAATAATAGGCAAATTATATTCAATACTATCTGAAAAACCACCATGAAATCAATACAATTTCCAAAGATATCTTTGTTTTTATCTTTCAGATTTTTGTTTACATATGCTAGGTAAATAATACTCATCTTTATTTTGATATCTGTTTTTTCCTTCAGTCCTTCCTCCCTTCTCTCCTTCCTTTTCCATTCATTTACACATTTCAACAAATATTTATTGAGTATCAACTATGCACCAGGAGTTATTTGGCAAAAATCTCTGTTTTCTTTTATATTCTGCTTAAAGAATACAATACATCTACTTTATTTTAATGCTTGCCTTCTTTGCTTACATTCAAATTAGATAGTGTTTTTACTGCTTTAGGAATTGCTTTAGGAATTCTGAGAGTCAGAATGCCTTGAGGCGGTCATCTCTATTCTATTAATTCCAGGAGCATCAGCCCATGGTAGCGATCTTCTCATTTTTTGACAAGTGAAAAGAGTTGGTGCTTATGAAAAATCAATTTCCACAACCATCACTGACTCCATTCATCATGCTCCTGCCAGAAAAGGGGAAAGTGAACAGTTCCATGTGAACAATTTGCATTTATGCGTGTGAGGAATTACGCTGATTGTCTATTGATTGCCTATCCCCATTTAGGCTGCTCCAGTGTTACTAGCAAGCGTGAACACATATAACCACAGGATCGGGATAATGCTGGAACAAACTGGTGTCTGTGATGGTTGCCACTGGAACTATAAATACTGAGAGTGGTGTTACTACCTGACCTTTTTAGGAAATAATGTTTAAGCCAAAAGAAAAATAACTGATAAACCTGTTCTTAATTATTTTCTCAAATGTTATTTTTAATCTTGTAACAACTAAACTGTGGTCACCCAGTCATAAGATTAGTGTTTGTGTGTGTGTGTTACTGCTTATGGAAGTAACAGTCCATAGTCAGATGTTGTACTCGGCGCTATTCTATTTTATGGCACTCAAATGCTCTCTTTCTTCCACACACTACTTTAAATCCCCCCAGGCTGCGTCAGTGCCTTAGGCTGTGAAATCGGAATAGAAAAAAAGTTGCTTCTAGACAAATCAGATACATTTTATATGCAAATGATTTCTTTCTCGGTATCATCAGAGTGTAATAATTTCAGTGTTTGACATAGTGATTTTTCAGTGTCTATAATATGTCTTTTAAATATTGGAGTCCTCCTGACCCAACACTGTTTGATTAGAGTGGAAGCTAAACCCTCCGAGTTTTTCTTTTCCTTTGCTCTGCTTTCTTTTCTTTTCTTTTTTCTTTTTTGATGCCTAGTTTAGAATTACCTGATTCTCAAAGATTTGGTATACAGTGATATTAGGGATTTTATATTTTATCACCTTATATATATATAATATACCTCCTTCCTCTAAACTACATTTTTAATCCTTATAGGTGTGATGTGTATCTTGAAAGTTCTACCCATAAGACAATATTGAAAGAGGAGTCTCAATTCAGAAGTAATTTTATGAAATCTTTATGTTTCATGATTTTCTACAGGCTTGTGAAAATATTTTGGGCTGCAAACTTTGCAACCAAGAAGAAGAAGGAATGAGAGAGAGAGAGAGAGGGAGAGGGAGAGGGAGAGGGAGAGGGAGAGGGAGAGGGAGAGGGGGAGAGAGAGAGAGAGAGAGAGATGGGTCTGAAGAATATTGGAATTAACTGCCAGTAAGCAAAAATATTTCAAGTATGAGCTATTAATTTGATGAATTATTTTAAGCATAGAAAAATAGCATTGTTATGGAAGCTGAATGGGAGCATTCCTTAAAATATCTTTATTAGTTATTCCCCTCATGATTACAAAATCTTTGACAATCACACACCTGGTACACTGGAAGATGCTTAATGCAGGACCATAGGGGCCTCATTAGCAGATTCTTCAGTACAACTGTTTTGCCCCCTTTGTCAATTAGAATTTCTTTGTAAAATGGCAAGAATACCTCTTTCCACTTGTTTTCCCCCTGGTGGACAAAAGATTTATGAGGCTATAAACTAATAATTGAAATCAGCAGTCACAGTGTTTTGATATTCACTGTTCTAATAAGTTTTTGTTTCCTTACTGAACTAAAATACAATTTTATTTATAAACAAATATGAGGCAGAATTTGTGGTAGGCATGACTTCTTATTGACACAAAAATGCCTATGCTAAAATAATATTCAATGAAATTGCAATCAAGTCTCAAAAAGTGCTATTAGAAGTTCCACTTCATCATCAGTGTTAAGATGATCACAAATGGTAAGTGTGACAAAATAAAAAATATATTTGTATTAGCTAAAATTGAATTATATGGGTGTTGTTTCTTCATGTATAAGAGAAGATAGCAAAGAAAAAAAAGTTAGCAATATGTATCTTGTAGTGTTATTGACAATACCATAGAAAAACTCCCAACCAGCTTCCATAATGATGTTCATTTTTCCTAAGCTTGGAATATTTCACCAAAGTAATATTTGCTACTTGAAAATGTTTTGCTCTCTGGCACTTGGTTATAAGATTCTTCAAATTTCTTTTGGTGTCTTTTAGATACATATTTAGAGGTTAATATAGCTCTCTTAATAGAAACAAAGTGTATTAGTGTTAGAAGTGTAATTTAAGCTTGTGTCATCATATACTTCAGTGCTCCTTCTTGCTTATATAAAGTGGAATAAACAATATAGTTACTACTAACTGAGTACCTACCTGCCCTGGTATTTTACATTCATTATATTCCTGGTAACGTTAAAAACTATACATTTTTTTAATCTACTTTTTAACAGATGAGGTAATTAGGAGCCTGAGAAGTTAAATAAATTATCCATTGTCATACAACTAGTAAGTAAATGACAACACTAACCTTAAATTTGAGTGGATTCATTGGACTGTAAAATCCTACATTTTTCATACTGATTCATTTTGATTTACAAGGTATTAAAAATATGATGTAGACAGAAGGTAACTTAGAGAAAAAAAATCTGTATTTATACTAATCCTTTCCTTCCAAAAGAGAATTTTAAGTCCATAAGAAATTATTCCAAACCTATGGTCAAAACCTTTTTGTAAAGTTAACAACATACTCAGTGAATTGTGTCTGCATGCTTTTATGATAGTAAATGACAGTAATAAAAACATAATTCTATAGCATATAGTCCTTTTTGGTTAGCACTTTCCACACATATTCTCTTTTATGACTTATTGTCTTTCACTTGATATTCTATGCCTCTTTTTTTATTATTATGCCTTGTGTATGCTTCAATAATAGATTTATTTTTATTTATGATAATTATTATTTTGATAACATTGCTTTATCTAGTAACAATGGCCCAGGCCAAAATATGGAATATTCTTATAAAATTTATGAAAGCTTCTGATCATATTGACTTTGTTGAATATATTTTCAGTGGTATTCAATAAATATTCATTAAGCATCCATTGTTTTTGCCAAGGACTAAGGTAGATAACTAGAGTACAAAAGCTAATAAAACATGATCCCTACTTTCATGAGCCTGTAAGTACTTACAAGACAGAAGTAGAAACAAAGAGATACACTGAAATTAGAAGGCGCTGAACTGGAAGTATATACAGATTGGTGCTAAATTGTTATGATCATGAACCCTTGCAGGAAACACACAAAAAAGTGTCATTTCAATAATGATATTGACCCTGAGAGACAGACCTGCTACTGTATTTAGTGCCTTTGTAGAATTTACTGATTTCTTTTCCTACTTTGGCCACACATTTGGTAATAATTTAAACATTCTTGTTTACTATAGAATAATTACTAAAACAAGTAGATTCTAGGGAGATCTTGTCATCTTTATCATTTTGCCTGTTTTCCATTATAAGAAAGCTGAATAAAGTTTTCTATAAATCTTAAGATGTATTCTACTTAGTCCTCAGACTCCAGGTGTTCTTCCTTTCTTTTCTGTTAAAAAAATGATTGTTTTTGTCTTTAAATCATAGGAATACCTTTAGTGTGGTTTCTCAAAATGTAGTGTGCATGCAATTCCCTTGGAGAACTTGTTAAAAGGCAGATATGCATTCAGTAATCCTGTGGTAGGGCCTGAGATTCTGTATTTCTACTAAGCTTTTAGGTGTTGATGATGCAGCTGGTTTAGGGTCTGCACCTGAAGAAGCAGGAGCAAAAGTAGTCATGACTAATCTGCATTTTGTAAGGCTGATAGCATATTTAACTTCTGTGGTCAATTAGCCTAGTAGTGCTTTATGGGGAAGCAGGAATGGAAATATATTCAATGAACTTGAATTTAATCAGATTGAATTTGAAAGACTTATCAGGCAAGTATCAGGAATTGGGTCACATTACCTGCTCTTAAGTCTGTTAACAGTTAAAATCTCTTTTTTTACTTTAACAGTAGAATAATTTGAGGTTAAATTATTCCATGACTATATAATTGTTTAAAAAATGCTTTTATAAATATAAAAATCACGTATCATATATTTGCTATAAATAGTAATGACATATTGCCTATGTTGACTTTTATCTAGTCTGTGTTGTTCATGGCATGTTGATGATATATCATTGCACTATAGAAATTTGATTAAAATCAAATTTCATATGCCCTGCCTTGCTTCAGTATCAGAGAGAAAGAAATTGAGATTCCCAAATATAATTCATATCCTTACATTTGCCAAGATTTGCTTTGTTCATTAGGATAGACTTGTGGGCTATAAATGTTCTACATATTTTTTTTCTTTTAAATTTATTTATTTTGACAGAGAGAAAGAGAGAGAGAGAGCAGGAGAGGGGTGGAGAGAGAGGGAGAGAGAGAATCCCAAGCAGGCTCCATGCTATGGGTGCAGAGCCCCATGCTGGGCTTGATCCCATGAACCTTGAGATCATGACTTGAGCTGAAATCAAGAGTTGGAAGCTTAACCGACTGAGCCACTTAGGTGCCCTTGCTGTATATATTTTTATTATTTGATAGTAATGTCCAGCTTTTTCCTGCAGGTCTGGTCATTTGCATTACTTTGGTTGCAAATTTGAGAGGAAACTACCCAGAATACTCTTAAAATGAGAAAGCTTGTCCTTTGATCTGCTTTTCTAGCTGGTTCTTGAATGTTCCTCCATTCACCCCTACCACACCCACCACTATTCCTTCACAGCTAGCCTTCCCAGGATACATCTGGAAAATGGAAACCAACTGGATGGCTATCCATCTGCCTCCCTTTATCTTTTACCATTAAAGAGTTCAGAAAGTTTATAGATTGTTATAATTATGAATACCTCTGAAGAATAAAGAACTATTAAGAAATTTAATATTTATTAAGACTTGTGTATTGCTTTGAATAATACAAAGGATTAAAAATTCTCAGGACCTAAAAATAATATATTTCATCATCTACTACTTATAACTCTCAAATTATTTAAAATTATGTTAATAGTAATCACAAATATCTCATGTTTTTATGCTATGCACTGTGTGCAGTTCTTCATGTACGTGATCTCATTACAGCTCATTAAAATGTTGGTTATTATTCCCATTTCAGAGAAGGAAATTGATGCCTGGGAAGTTAACTAACTCACACACCTGTTGAAGGACAGAAGTAGTTAGAAAGTTTTCAGATCCTAGCCAAAGTTCTTTTATACCACCCTACAAAATTGTTTGTATTTAAATGATAAGATATATTAGACTATAATGCTTTTGTAATTTTTCAGTTTGAAGCATTTGAAAAATAGTGTGTTTAACAGTGTTGTCTAAATCCATATATATCTATTTGATAGTCATTTAAACTTTTAAGCAATGCAGTGTTTTTTCTTAGATTTTGAATGCTATAGGCTAGAACAAAGTGTGTTTTTGATGAAGAAAGGGAATTATAGGGGAATCATAAAACTATAACTTTTAAACTATAATCTAAAATAATCCTGAAAATTACTGTATATTTGCATTTATATTTCTCATTAGAGAAGAAAAATGGTTGTAAATGGTCTAATTTCATACTGATAAAAATATTCTGTAAATATGAGACTTAATTACGGACCAAACTTCAGGTTTGAGTATGTTAATGGAGTTTTTGTTTATATTGCTAAGGGAAAAATAAAAGTAAAGTGCCAGCTAGGATACTTTCCTAACTTAATTTGTAGGTATCTGGGGTAGAAAAGTAGCTGTGATGAAATATAGAATTAAGATTAGATTTTTAAAAGTATAAATGGACACAAATGACCCTGTTTTCCTTTTGCAAAATGCATAATAATTGCTACCATTATGCATGTGCTAGTTGCCAATATTTGAAAATTAAATAGATTGATTGATGGATGCTTGCATGGAAGACACTGTGCTAAGCACTGTACTAATTTGTCTCACTAAATACAGCAAAATAGGGTATATTATCCCAAGTTTATATTATTATTATACCAAATTTATAAACAGACTTAGATTGAGTGCTTTACTGTAGGTTCCATCGGAAAGAATTATAAACAGCAGAGACTACAAAATCCAGGAACTGTCCTAATCTATATAGTAGTTATTTAATTATGCTAATGAGTAGATGTGGGTTGGAGAACTGTTTGTAGAATAGATGACTAGCTGTTTGCTTCCATAACAACGACAAAGGTAATCGTACACAGCCAAGATTACACTGGGCAAAAAGTGTTCAGCAGATGGGCCTGTTCTAATATAGTAACTAATAGTCTGATTCATGTTGGATACTGGCTTGGACACAAGTTTCCAGCAAGAAGTGGTTATCTATTCTTCCAACATCTTCTAAACTGTGAGTTAGTCAACATTAGATCATACCACCTGGGGCTACTCTGAACTACCAGAGCTCTGAACAGCTGCTAGTCTGGTAACACTGAACTGTTCATGATACCAAGCCTCAGAAAGGAAAAATTAAATTGAATTGTATTTGAGATTTAAAATAAAATTTAATGTAAATATTTGTAGTGGGAATGTTTATACATAGATGAACACACATCTATGTGTGGGTATGTATAGATAGATCTACATCTATTTACACCTACCTACACAAGAGTCTAAAATTTGACATTTTTCCCCTGGATTTGAACTATTAAAAATATATTTTGCATTCATAAAAGACATGCTGTCAGCAGCTAGAGCTACATTGGCAACCCATTGAAGAAGTCATTTTTTTTTTTCAAGAATTGATTGATGGTTTACTTCGGAAAAGAACATTGGGCTTTGGGAAAAAATGTCATAAAACAGAAAATAAATATGAACTACTGTGGTATTTGGCAACCTTTTATCAACTCTGCTAAGCCAAAAGGGCAATCTGCCAAATATTGTATTGTATCCAGAGTGGATAAAAATACTGTAGCAAAATAAATAAGGAAAAAGTCACAGTATCATCTTAATCTGAAGAAAATATGAGGGGATTGGAATAGTGACTACTTTTTATGTCAACAAACCTATTAATATTTTTCTTTCATAAAATATATAATGGAGGGAAGGTTATAATCCCAGTAGGCAAGTGGCAGGTTGAGTAACTCATGCCTATTTTTTAACTTCAGTGATCTTGATGTCTGCCTGTGTAACATAAAGGGATTAAAATACATCACTACTCATTTCCTTCTAGCAATAAAAATCCATGTTTCTAATTTTACACACTAATATAAGATTTTATTTTTATTTATTTTGGTTTAAAGTTTGCATCTTTCTTGAAATTCCCTGTGGATACAGACTTGTCATCCTTGGATTCTCCTAAAATGTCTTCAAGGCTTAAATTATTGTCTTTGGACCATTGCTATTGAGTATGCTGAATAAGTTTGACTGTAGAATTAATTCCCTTGTTCGGCAATTAGAACATAAAAAATATTCTCGAGAGATCTGCTATACATCCTGTAGGATTTCTGTAGTACGTGTACTTTAGGAAACACTGCAAAACTGGATTTTTAAAACTTAGAACTATTTACTTATTGTAAACTGAATAAAAATGGTGCTATATAGTACCATCAAATCAAGCATTTAAGCACCCAAAGGAGCATAAATAAATAATGGCTTACAAAATCTTTATTAGGTGTCTGTAAGACAAGGAAGATAATAGAATAGGATACATTCTGGCCAAGGTACCCCATCCATGGAACCTTTCTATGTAAGCTTAGGCAATGCCCTTAGAACCTCCAAAAACATTGCTTAGAGGTAGGTTGACCATATATCCCAGTTTGTCTAGGACCCTGCTGGTAATCTTCATGCAATTATTAACAGCAACCTCTTTTACACTCAAAAGTGTGTGAAATTGGGTAATTAAATAATTTATCATTCTATGAAGGAAGTATAACAAATCCCTTGAGGCTCTTAGGTGGCTCAGTAGGTTAAGCTTCTGACTCTTGGTTTCCACTCAGGTCATGATCCCAAAGTTTTGTGGTTTCAAGCCCCGGGTAAGGCTCTGTGCTGGCAGTGCAGAGCTTGCTAGGGGATTCTGTCTCTCTGCCCCTCCCATACTCACACTGTGTCTTTTAAAAGAATAAATAAACTTTAAAAAAAAAGGAAAGAAAGAAATCCCTACCAACTTTCTAGATTTGAACTTGAACTTCAGGTCTTCATAACCCTTTCTCCTACATTCCTGGACAAACTTGGGAGGTATCAATTATATTTCCAACTTTCTAGAAAAAAGCAATAATAATTTTCATTTAGGAGAAGTATATGAGCTATGGCTATGAACTAACTTGACTGTTATGAGAATAATTCTAATTAGTTAGCAGATCTTCTAAGCAGTAATAGGGCAAGGAGGCTTTCTATGTATGTATGTATGTATGTATGTATGTGTGTATTTTTATTTTTCTTTAATTTTATTTTAGAGTGAAAGAGAGCACAAGCCGGGGAGAGGGGCAGAGGGAGAGAGAGAGAAACCTAAGCTGGTTCCATGCTTAGCACAGAGCCCTACGCAGAACTCAGTCCCAAGACCCTGGGATCATGACCTGAGCCAAAATCAAGAGTCTGAAGCTGAAAATCAAGAGTCTGAGCCACCCAGGCACCTCTCTATGTATTTATTTTAGGTATTAATTTGTTTGTTAATACTTCTTCCCTTGCACCTCTAATGGGAAGATGTAAAAGACAGCTGACAATCGTGCTGCAGTGCTTGTGAAGACATGTCCCCTTTACAATCTTCATCTTCTCCCCAACCAGGACCCTTTACTAAAATAATTTAAATTTTACCTTAAAAGTTCAGCAATTTAGGAATCATGCAAAATATCATAAAATATATCTATGCATTTAGTTATGCCAAGTACCAGTCTCCTCTGTTCTTTACATGTATGGTGATTGTGGGAATACATTCTCATGATCAAAATATTTACTAATCTTTAGGGAAAAAAATTACTGACAAGGTTCTTAACCCAGAGATCAGTTTTACAGCTGACTTAATTGAGTGGTTGGTCCAAAATGAAATGTAGAAAAGTGTGACATCTTACTGGAGAGGGGAGGAAGGGAGAATTAGATGCATATAGAAAATAAGATAGGCAGGCTCTTGATTGATAACAGTGGAGTCACATGGCCGAATGCTGCTATTACAGCAGGATTTCGTTGATATTAACCAGGAAAATGGCTGCCTGTATCAAAATCATGTTGTGGTCACTCAGCAGTCTCTGTCAGGCTCAGGGCTGAGCTGTTCGAGTTATCCCTGGCACCCAGTGAGCCAGAGACAACTGGTTATTACACTGAACTAATCACACAGATCACTTAACAGCATGTCTGTCTCAGCAAGTTGGAAAGCACCTTCATATTTTGTAGATTATTCTGCAAGCCAATACAGTTGCCACACATGTTTCCAGATACTGTTTAAAATATTTTACTAAGCAAAAGAATATAGCTGGCAGTTCCTTCTCATGGGTCAAGTTAACTGTAACGTTATCAACCCGTTTTTACAAAAAGCAGTCTCTAAACCTGTCTGCCATAGGTATATGAAAGGAGTCATTATTGTAATGAAATTCCAAACACCCTAGAGTAATGAAGAGGGAAGGGAAAATGAAATAAAAAACCTCCTGGCCTCATATTGAAGACTTCCAGAGAAAAGGGATTGCTTCAGTGAACATGTGGTTTGTGATTTCAGAGAGTGGCTGCAGGAGTTCTGCTGTAGCCTGTGGTTGGGGGCAGGTGGTCCCTACTGGATACTCAGTAGTAGGCATCAAATGTGTAGGGAGATTCGCTGAGGCTTTGCTATCGTGAATATTATGAAATGGTAGCATTTGAAAATAGGGGTGGTTGAGAGTGGACACTTGTTTCATTGAGCTCTTAAATGTCACCTTTCGATGTAGTTACTACTGCATAGGTTTCCTCAATAGCAATGCATTCTTCATGCTTGCTTTGGACAGCTTTTCATTCCAGTCATTTATTGCATCAGGGATTGCATGTTTATAGAAAGCAAAGAAGAGAAAAAGAGTGCTTGTTTTATGGCATAGGGCTGAGAACAGCTCATATGAGTTGTGTACCTCAAGGGACAGGATACCCACTCTAGAGAGGCTGACATCATAATTAATTACACCCATTTGTTTCATAGGAATTCCGTCTTGACTCCACCATGTACAGAGTTGATCCCATTTGTAAAACTGTATAGCACACTTTAATAACTTGAACTCTAGAAATAGATCTTTAAAGTAGTAATGTCTTCCATACTTTATGACTTGACTGCTAGGTTAAAGATGGTTCAACACCTGGTTGAATTTGGGAGAGAGAAGGTCCCCTATAATAATCTGTTAGTACTGTTCGAGTACTAGTGACTCCACTGTCACTCTTGTTTAATTAGCAAATCACCTCTTAGTTGGAAATAATTGAAAAATAATGAAATGAAAGGACAGAGTGAGAAATTGATACATTTTAAGATTGTCCCAGTCGCTTTGCAATACTACAGAAGTAAATTACTTTGCAAACCATATATTAATAGTTTTTTTTTATTATTTGGATGGATTTTTTTTATAGTTTAATGACTCTCATGAGAGAAAAATTAAGTACTTTTAAGCTTTATAACAACTCATGGTACCGGACATACTTTATAAGAGATTAAATAACATGAAATGGACAGTACCTGCAGTAGTTTTCATTTGAATGAGGTTCTCCATTTTCTTTAAGAAGTAGGCCATACAAAATATGTTATCATAATGACAGTTATTACATCTCTGATTTCAAAATATTCCTAAGGTAAAACATGTGAATAATGTCAATTTTTTCCTTATTGAGAAAAACTGTGCCTAATAGTTATTAATTCACATTTTCATTGTTTTAAATATTCTATATGAATAAGTAGCCTTGTGTGTGCCAGACTCTTCACAGGATTTTATATTGGAGGGGCAGTATGTTCAAAAGGAACTCACCCTTTTGAGAAGTTTTGTCTTGACAAAGATTCCTGACTTAACCAAACTTTAGTCAGGCTCCTGAGCCTTGTCTAAGGCTCATCAGTGCCCTTCTTTAAAAAATACAATTTTAGCAGGATGATGCTACTTAGTTGAACTATAACCTCCACCCTTGATATCCGATCACCCTCAATATCTGTCCCAGTTCCTCATCCTCCACCATTTTCCAGGTGATGTCACATTACCCCAGCCTGTCCCATTAGATTGGTTTAGCCAGAATCCCCATTACTCCTGATGTTTTTCCTCTTAGTAATTTTCCATCCACTGACCCCCATCCTGCTCCTTGGCTAAAAATTCCTGCAAGCTGGATTTGGAGTTGAGCCTACTCTGTCGCCCATGTTGTAAAATCCCATTGCAGTGGGCCCTGTGCCTATCACAATGGTCCTGAATAAAGTTTGCCTTAGCATTCTTAAGAAGCTCACTGAGGGGGCACCTGGGTGGCTCAGTCAGTTAAGCATTCCACTCTTGATCTGAGCTCAGCTCTTGTCTTGATCTCAGGGTCATGAGTCCACCCCGCATTGGGCTTCATGCTGGGTGTGGAGCCTAAAAGAAAAGAAAAGAAAAGAAAAAAAGGCGTTGCTGAGTATTTTTCTCTTTAACAGTATCTGGGATCACTTAAGACTAAATCAGTTATTAGAACTGTATTTTGGCAACTTTGATATATACTGACTAAAATTAATTTTTAAAAGCAGATGAAAGCAAATAATAAATAGCTCTAAGGGAAAAAGAAAACTGATTAATGAATTCTGTGCATAGTTGACTGGTTTAGAGGTGTTATTACCATTTTGTTATATTTCCTTTGGAAACTTTTATAAAAAAATTCTCTTAGTCCACACATTATAAAAATTAAGAATTCAATATATCATATATATGATATATGTTTTAAAATCCCAATTTGGGGGTCTGATAAATTATTTGGAACTAAGCTATTTAAAATCATTTTCTGAAGTTAATATAGTCAGTTTAAACAATTTGTAGAGAAATAGGCTGTATAGATTTTATTTTTTAAAAAATGTTCAAAAGAATTTTAAAATGCAGAGGCCAGTCTCCATTTGCATTAATATAGCTTAACTTTTCTGAAATTTGAACTACATATGCATTGAATTCATATATATAATATAAAATATAAAATAACCAAAAACTGACATAGTAATTTTGAACATTCAAGAATTATATAGCATTTTCTTGCTTGACCTTACATAGTAATCTGTAGAGATAGCTGCTTGATGTTTAAAAGCATTTTTTCCCTAAATCCTCAACCAAATAAAATGATAAATTCTGACACTCTTGTAATTTGCATAACAATTGGCCACAAAGAGTAATTCATTAATATTCAATGAAGTTCTAATTTGCACAATGCCTGCAGCAATACGTAAACTTCATTTAGCTTTAAGATGGAAATTTGTTACAGTGAAAATATCGGTAAGTATAATTTTATTAATCAGCCCCCATGAGCATTTGATTCTGTGACCTTGGCAATGTCTATACTTTTGTCCTAGAACACACACAAAAATGGAAATTTAAGGTCACTATGTTTTCCTCTGGTTACTACTTATTTATACATAGTTCTAGATAAACACACTGTGCAAAAAGCCCTCATTATTCAAAAGAAAACTAATGTTATTGGTTAACCTTCTTACCCCTGAAAAATCAGGTTTATTTTTAATCATGTTCATTAATTTAGTCAAATAGAATTTGTTAATATCTATTTTTTTCCAGGCAACTTATGAGATGCTGGGGATAGATTTTGACTTGCTTTGGCCTCCTAGGGCTTTCAGACTACACATTTTGAATTAGGAAGGATACATTTGCTGTGAAATAGGAATCACATCATTTTGGTTTGAACTGAAGTAAATAGTAATAGTAATAATAAGAGTCAACATTTATTGAGTGCTTATAAAGTACCAGATACCATTCTAAGTGCTTGACATATATTAGCTCATTTAATTTTCACAACAACTGTGGAAAGTACATATCATTATTATCACCATTTTAAATATGGGAAATGGAGAATAGAGAGGTTGTTAAATATGTTTGCATAAAGAGCAATTTGATGTGCCTTGTGATTTAAAATCAAAGTTTAATTTCTTTTTGTAAGTTTTAAAAGAAATTTTATTTATTTTTGAGAGAGAGAGAGAGAGAGCATGTGCAAGCACATGGGGGAGGAGCAGAGGGAGAGACAGACAGACAGAGAGAAAATCCCAAGCAGCCTCCACAGTATCAGAGAAGAGCCTGAAGCAGGGCTCAAACTCATGAACTGCGATATCATGACCTGAGCCAAAGTCACCTGAGTCCCCTGAGTTACCTGAGTCCCCTGAGTCAGGTGCTCAACCGACTGAGCCATCTAGACACCCCTCAGAGTTTAATTTCTACCAAGATTTTCTGGTTAGATTAAAATATACCAAGAAAGTTAATCAAAATTAATATGCAAGTGATGCATTTTACTGACTGAAACCTTGCCTCAACGTTTTTAGATTAGCAAAGTACTTTTCATTTATTCATTTGAAATGCATCTCCAAGCTGTCCTATTTAGGTACTGAAGATTTGTTGTTCAGTAAAACAAACAAACTTTGTGCTCTGGGTGCTTGTATGAAGATGTTGGAGATACATGATAAACAAATAAATAAACAAATATATGCATAATATACTCTCAGGAAATGGTAAGAAAAACAAAGTAGTACAAGGTGATTGACAGTGGGGGTTGATAACGTTAAGTTGTAGTTTGAGTAGTTAGGAATTGCTTAGTTGAACAAAGATTTCAATGAATGAAGTGAGGATGAATTCAACAATATGAAGGAAAGTACTTCAAGAAGAAGGAATGGACCCTAGGGGGAGAAAAGAGATTGGTTTTATGGAGGAAGAGATCAAAGGGTTGAAGTGAGTGTACTATAAATTCTCAGACTGCAACTGCTAGACTGCAACTGTAACTCAGTGGCCATGGAAAACACTTGGGATTTAATTCTAAATATGATAAGAAACCAATGGAGATTTTTAAGGAAGGAAATCAAGTGCTATGGATTATGATTTTATTTTTTATTGTTATTTTTGTTGTTTGTTATAGAGAGAGAAAGAAAGAGAGAGTGGGAGAGAGGGGCAGAGGAAGAGAGAGAGAGAGAGAGAGAGAGAGAGAGAGAGAGAGAGAGAGAGCGAGAATCTTAAGCAGGCTCCACACTCACCTTAACATGGAGCCCAACACAGGGTTCCATCCCATGACCCTGGGATCATGACCTGAGCTGAAAGCAAGAGTTGGGTGCTCAATCGACTGAGCCACCTGGGTGCCTCTGGATTATTATTTTAAATAATGACTCTGGTTTCTGTATAGGAAACATTATAAGACAGCAAGTTGGGAAGCAACCAGGTAAGTCAAAAGTTTCTGTACCAATCCAGATGACTAGGGCCTAGATGGTATAGAAGTGGTGGGACATGGTCAGATTCAGGAAAGATTTAAATGGCTGAGCCAACAAAACTTTCTGATGGGTGGGAGTTTTAAAGCTGTCACCCAGACTGCTAAATGTCCAAATTTCAGGCAGACTCTTAAAATACTCCATTTTTTGACCTAGTTTCTGATATTGTGAATTGACATTTAAAAGAAGGTAGGCTTTGGGGGGCTAGGGTGGCTCAGTCGGTTTAAGTGTCTGACTCTTGACCTCAGCTCAGGTGATGATCTCACGATTTGTGGGTTTGAGCCCCTCATCGAGCTCTGCACTGACAGAACGAGTCTGCTTGGGATTCTCTGTCTCTACCTCTCTCTCCTTCCCCTGCTTGTGTGCTTTCTCTCAATATAAGTAAATAATAAACTTAAAAAAAAAGAGAAGATATGGTTTTATTTATTTTATTTTTTAATGTTTATTTTTGAGAGAGAGAGAGAGAGAGAGAGAGACAGAGCATGAGCGGAGGAGGGGCAGAGAGAGAGGGAGACACAGAATCTGAAGCAGTCTCCAGGTTCTGAGCTATCAGCACAGAGCCTGACATGGGTCTTGAACCTACAACAGTGAGATCATGATCTGAGCCAAAGTCGGATGCTTAATTGACTGAGCCACCCAGGTGCCCCAAAAAGGTAGGGTTTTAATGAAAGTTATGAGGAAAGATAATTTAAAATCACTGATTATTCCTTATAAATCAGTGGTTGTATTAAAGGGAATATAGGAGCAGACAATATGTAGTAATTCTTTATTCCCTAATAATAAATTATAAATGAAATAAGTACTGGTTTTTATATTTCTTAATTTATAATTACTGAATATTGCTATACATTAAGGAAAATAATTTTATTACATATTGACCACGTTGCTAGTAAAGTCAATCATTTGTTCATAGGTGACTCATCAGGGTTATAAGTTAATGGTGATAATATTCCAAAGCAATAGATTGTTTCCCTGCCAGTGTTATTGAGGTATAACAGAAAAATAGAGTTATAATATATTTAAAGTGTATACTGTAATGATATACATTCATATATATATTTTCCCCACCTTCTAGCCCCTGGCAACCACCAATCTACTCTGTTTCTATGATTTTGAATGTTTTAGATTCCACATATAAGTAAGATCATAAAGTATTTGGCTTTCTGTGTCTGACTTATGTCACTTAACATAATGTCCTCCAGGTTCATTCATCTTGTTGCAACTGGACAAGATTTCCTTTTCTTTTTAAGGCTGAGTTTTATCTATAAATATAATATATTACATTATAATCATATATTATTTTATTTATATACTATATATTTATATATAATATATATTACATATTCTATAATCCAGATATATTACTTCTATATAAATATATATAATTTATATATCTAAATTATATTATTCTATCTCCCTGTATAAATAATCACATTTTCTTTATTCACTCCTTCATTGACAGGTTGTTTCCATGTGTTGGTTATCATAAATAATGTTACAATGAATATGGTGGTGCAGGTAGCTCTTTGAGATCCTGATTTGAACTTCTTTAGGTTGCCGTGATCGTATAGTGGTTAGTACTCTGCTATATGAACTTCTTTGGGTATATCCCGAGGAGATTGCTAGATAATAGAGTAGTTCTATTTTTCAATTTTTGAGGGATTTCCATACTGTTTTCCATAGTGACCACACCAATTTACATTCCTACCAACAGTGTATAAGTGTTCCCTTTCCTCCACATCCTCACCAGCATTTGTTACCACATATCTTTTTGATAATAGCTATTCTAACAGATATGAGGTGATATCTCATTGTAGTTTTGCTTTGAAATGCAGGAAGATTTCTAAAGTGATTTTTATAGTGCAGTGTCTCCACTTTGCAAACCACATAGCCTTGGCATGATGTGTGTGATGGGAGGCTCTTCACAGTAAGCTGACTACCTGTGTTTATTTAGTCATGGTGCCTACTTTTGACCATTTGATTATATAAACCAACTCCTATGCTATCCAGCTTAGAAAAGGGCAAAATGTGGATGTAAATCCAGCGGTTAAAGATAAGAAGGAGTCTAAAGTATGTGGTAAAATTTGGTTGTGAAATGTATAAGATATATCATGGTAAAATATTCTCTTCAAAAAAAAGGAGTGGAATAAAGATCAAATAGCAAAATAATTCAAATAATTTGGAGCCTCTTTTGCATCTTTACACCGCACCAGTGATTTCTGATTGAAAGCACCTTCTTTGGGAAGAAAATATTATGGGTCTAAGATTGTGTTTCCTCTTAGGAAGTTGATTGAATGAATGAATAAATGAATGAAGCAGCCCTGAAGTCTGAGTGTCCTGTTGAGCATCTGACCAACAGGTTTCCATTAGGCAAAACTCCCCTTCAGAAAGACTGCCTCTATTGCCAAAAGATCATTTCAAATATGTCTACCTTTATCAAATGCAGAGGGAACCAACGTTTTCCTTTCTAATTTTGATGGGGTAACTGGAGTCTTTTCTCTGTGACATTTCTCTTTTGTCTACATTCAATGTCAGTGGACACTTATGCCTGCTAATAGAAATGCTTATAACTCCAAAGGAGAAAGGAAGATAAAGGGCAGAGAAGATATGTAGAGACTCTCCTAAAGGAGCACTTGGTTCTAGAGATTCACTGACCAGGAAAAGGTGATAGTTTTAATTACTAAACGAAATCCTTTAGGATATTTAGTATTCAAAAGTCAATAGGATATTATGATAAGTCATATTTAGAACACATTTTGAGGAGACAGTCATACATTTTGCAGAATGGTATTTGTGTTAATAAAGAATTTAGTGAATATCTAATTTAATATTAGCATGTGGAAAAATAAGAAAAAAAAAGACTGATTCCCAAGAATGACTTCCTTCTTTCTCCTAATTTTCCTCTTTCTCCTTATTCTTTCTTTCCTCCTTTCTCTTTTCCTCTTTCCTTTTATTGCATACACAAAATGAAAGAAAATAAAACATTGAATGCTCTCTGTCTGTATGGGCTGAGAACACCACATTGTAACCAGACACATGATTGATAGATTAGTCTAAAGAGAAAGATTCCAGATAAACTGGAAAAGGATTAATGACTACTGAGAGTTATAATCTCCTGTTCTTGTATGTATATGATGATACCCCTTATTAAAAAAAAAAACATTTTATATTTATTTTAATGTGTATACTCTTTAAATACAATCATTTATGTGGGGGAATTATATACAAAAGAAAGACATGTCATATGGAGAAGGTTCAATGTTAAGTTACTTTGTAAGAAATAATCATATGTGTTTTATGCACTGTAACATATGTACTGACTTGGTGATGTCTTCATTTACCATTTGTGCACAATTATTTTTGAAAGTTAGGATTTATATGGAATATTCCATATACTAGATTAATATTTTATATTCTGCAGTAACTTTATTCTTCAATAAACTTTAAGCAGCCAGAGATTAACTCTTACAATTCAGAGAGCCATGTCAGTATGGCAAAGTGGTAAATTCTACTTAGAAACCTACGCACATTTGGATTACGGGTTAAATAATTTTAAATAAAACATATCATTGTCATCTTGAATTTTTAATGATTCCTTACCTCACTTTCCCCAAGAAATCCAAATATGGGTAGGTTGGATGTCTTTAAACCAATACAAGACAATGCCCTAAAGCACTAGAAAAATTAAAGCAGTGCTTATTTTGAGAGTAAACTCCCAATCGACAGATCCCTGTAACCCGTGCCTTAATAGAGTCTTAATTACTTTACATAGCATAGAACAACACCTTCGATTGTTTCTTTGTTTACATCCCTCGGTTGTTCTGTCTCAATGTATGAATTAGTCGTATCAAATTTCTTGAAATTTACTTTACTGAGCCATATTATTTCTTTGCTTTATGTCTTTGCACCTTTTATTTTCTTTGCACAGAAATTTCTTCCCCACTACCCATATTTTAAAGTCAAAAATGAAACTTTTCCTTTTCTTTATGACTTTGTCTAACATTCTCCTACTTCTCCTACTCTGCTATTATCTTCGTGAACATTAATGCACTTTGATTGGCACTTACTATATCAATAATGCAAATATAGTATGATTATCTACATGTCTATCTCCATAGACATTGTCTTTCTTGAAGGCAGGAGCTATTTTATTCATCATTTTTTATAAACAATGTGTGGAAGAAGCTCAATAAATATTTGTTGAGTGAATTAATTCTCTAGAACAAAACTATATTCTGAATAATGCTATTTTTTTCATTTGTTCAGTTTATTATGTATATATACTTCCTATTGGGATCACTGAGTTATATTTGCCTTATATCAATATCATCCAGAACTTAAAAACAGTTGTACTTAATTTCTTTTTCAAACTAGAGAAGCAGAATTGTTTGAGGAAGTTGCCACTATCTGTAGTAGACTTGGGTTCCTCTTAAGTGATTGTTACTAATTGAAGAACTTAGTTACAAGCGATACCACTGCAATAATGAGAACGTTACATTGACATTATCACGTTGTTCCTTGGTAGGCTCACATGTTTTGCATACAAGGGGCTGCAACATTATTGTTCTTCAGCTTCTGTGCACATTACAGAAATACCATCATTCTATTGTAAGTGTGAACTGGCTAAAGAAATGAGCTTCCTTCACACATATTTAAATGGATCAGGTGTAGTCATGACACAACTTAAGATGAAAGCCACCAGTTCCCCATAAGCCAATGGCTAGTGATAACTGGTCTCCAAAAATGCTCCCAAAGATCACACTGATTGTCATAGGAATATAGTGCAGTGAAACCCTAAACTATTTGTTTCATAGAGTAAGTCACTGATTAACCTGCTAATATTGCCTGTATAAAATGGGGGAGTGAGTTTGCAGACAGCCATCCTAGAACATTACTGGGCAACAGTTACTGCTTCCCAGAGGAGAGAGGAGCTGAATCCTTCTAAAAGCAGTGAGCACACACATAAACAAATTGGTGGGGAGAGCAAGAGGATATAGCAGACTTCACTGTTTGTAGTAACAAAGGGATGCTGTTTTATAGCCACAGTAAAAGTTCAGTTGTAGAACAAAATGAGCACAAACGTTCCTCCTCGTAATGAACTGCTTTAAATTGACAGCATTATCATGTTTTACCATCTTTGCAAAACATTTTTATTAGCTTGATCGGTAATGAATAAACAGAGCCCACTTCCTTTTCCCTATCATTTGAATGTGGAAGAGTACCTTTTATAAAAATAATGACAGCCATTAAAATACAGGGGGCATAAAAAAAAACACTTCTAATGTGGAAACATTTCATTTCACCAGTAAAGAAGGAGAGTAAATTAAGAATGGGAAAATATCACATTGCAATATTTTCCTCCAGTTATATATTGACTAGAATTGTTTGGTTAAAGATATATATAAATTGTCAGGTGCTACCTTTTATGAAAGTGTAGGCTGTAAGTATTTGTTAATCATGTTATAATTTATATTTATACACAATGTTATTTATTTTAGACTACAAAGGAAAAATAATTGATGTCATATTAAATAAGTCCTTCAGAACTTGGTTATCATGTGTTGGTTAGCTTTCAACACAATACCATCCTTTTTTCTTATTTCAGTCTGTGTGTGTGTGTGTGTGTGTGTGTGTGTGTGTGTGTGTTTAATTCCATTTATGAAACTATCTGATTAGTGACCCTAGAACTGAAATTTCATTAGGGTTCATTCACTTTAAATATATTTATTAAAATACTATAGATCTAGCCTTGAGTGTTTTGATAAAGTAAAAGCAGAAAAAAAGACCAAAAATGCTAATAACAGTGCAAAGGCTTTTATATGCTTTCATTGCTTAATCAAGAACTTCACAGTACAATATACATACAGGATGAAAACGCAAGTTAGCAGGCTGCAATACAGTATTGACAGCAATAGAGTTAAGGTCAAGCAAAGTTGAATGGCAACATTACTGCTAACCATTCTTCCTTGTAGATCTGAACTTTAATCCACAGAGATTGTTAAAGCCTCAGGTGGAGGCTGGGTGATAATGGTGGCTGTTATCCTAAGGAACAGATGGTAGAGTGAGTGACACCTATAAATGTGCAGGCTGTGTTGCTTCAGTGACAAGATGCTAAACCCTTCTGGCACTGAAGTAAAAAGACAGGTGTCTTGACACAAAAAGAAGTATTGAAACTATGCCTCTAGCCATGTATAACAGTGGAGCCAATTCTTCAAGCCTAAGTAACTGCAAATCTAAATTGGGGTGTATTAGTATGGGAAGATTGCTCTTGGATGTTCTCCAGTAACCTTCCTTCCTTCCTTCTTTCCTTCCTTCCTTCCCTCCTCCTTCCCTCCCTTCCCAATGAGTCTCATTACCTTTCATCCAATAGTAAGTTAGCAAGTAATTGTTGCAGTCTAAATTTCTGATTATAATGGGTTCGTGCATTTATGTGAATAACCTCTATTTCTTATTTGTAAGACAAATAAAATAGCAAACACAGTTTTTCTTTTTTAGAATTATATATGACAGTAGAGTTCTTCAATTACCTCTATGTCTGCTTTAAGTGTAGGGTGAAGTTAATCATGTATACATATACCGTTTATTATAATTGTAATTAGCAGTGTCAGGTTTAGAGATTCATGTGGCCAACAGGGAAACCACAATAGTGTAAAAACCAATTTAATGAATGTACTTACTTTAAATTCCATTATCACTTCAACAGATTACTTGTTTTAAAAGGTATTAAAGCTAATAACATTTAATCTACTTGCTTGAATGTAGCAGCATTTTTTGGGGAAGCCAATGAAAATAAAGCTTCAATAATCAAGTACAACAGATGTTGTGTTTTCAACACAATTCTTTCTGAAAGAAATTAGGTTCTAATAGCCAAGTCCTTATACCCTCTTTTTCTTCCCTTGGATTTTAAACGAGATGATCATATATTTTTCTACAAAGAGAGATAAATTTGACAGAACAATAACTCATTTCATAATACTCCAATTAAGTGTTTTGGCACTACTAATAAATAAATAAGAACATTACAAATGTTGAAAGACAACATGAGGGTTGTTTAGATATATTTCAGTGCAGTGATAACATGAGTGTATGGTATCACTAGATTCAATGTAGTAGTGATATTTAAAATTAATTACATCTTGGGTCCTCCTTTTCCTCACCTTCGAAATCAATGATTCATCTAGGGTAGCATTAAATTATTTTCTAGCTATATTATTCTTATCTTAATTCACTACACCCACTCTTGCAGTAAATCTAATATTTGATGAAAGATTATAGGTAAATATATATCACTGTAGGCTTGAAGCGTGAATACAATCATGGTTAATTAACAGTAAATCAGTAGAGTCCAAGTTCTCTGAAGATGAGAACTGGTATATGATAGATGTTCACAGATTAAATGTAGAGCCAGATTTCAGGTTTTCTGACTGTCATATGACGATGCATTTTAAGCTACTGTGTTGTCTATTTTTTATATATTACATATGCAATATTGTGAGATTGTTAATTTGGTAGCAAATGGCAATTTTAATCTTTTTGTATTTGTTTTGTTTTACAAAGGATCCCTCCATAATAATGGAATCCAACCAACCAAGGGGAAAATATTACTCATTCTTTGATTCACTGTTGAAATTATTTTTAAATTATTTCAGTGATTCTATTTAATATTTTAGATACCAATATACCCTATGTAACTACTCTGAATATTCTTGTTTAGTGTTTGATTTGCTTTGTCATTCTACCCTTAAGTGCAAAATCCACAAATATATTATTGAAAAAAATTCTAATCACAAAATTAAGTCTATACATATTATGAATGTTGTATGTAGCAAATATCTTATACATAATATATGCAACATATCTATGACATGTATACGACACATGTGTGACCTATGTATGCACTCATAGGCATATATACATGACATATATGTATGTGTGTGTGGGTATATATATATATTTATATATATATGCACATAGAGTCAATTTAGCGATCAGACATTTTCAAAGGTAACATATAGTAATGCAACAAATTATCACAGGCTTTGGTTTTATAATAAGCCACATGTATATACTCTATTTTCTCCTAACTGTATAGAATTAATATGTATGCATGTGTTAATATTTAATAAAAGCTCATGTTCACATAATTTTAACTGGCACATCCTTGTAATAGTTTATCCCCAGCTGTATATATTAATATAGTCAGTTTCCTACTACTTTGGAATTCTTCATGACCCTGGAATAAATCCTGAAGGTGATAAACTGACCAAGAAGAAAAATATTTTCAATGGCTGTATTACATAAAACCACATGAATATGCCTTTTATAGACCATTGGAGTTTTGTGAAGTGAAATTTGCAAAGTGCTCTGGTGTAGCAAAGTAAGCATTCTAAATAGGAAATTATTGATTTCCATTGTAAAATTCATAACCCAGGTCTTTAAGAGTCTTAGAATAAGTATGTATTGACTTTGGGTCAACAAAGATTTTTGGGGACATAATTCGATATATTTGGGTGGTAATTGATACACTATAATACTTATATTGTAGGAAAGTTCACATGATAGAACAAGATTAAAGATAGTGTGGTTTATATATGTTTAGAAAGCTGTTACAACAAAATGTTATCGTATGCATTACATGTAAATCTCAAAATCTTTACAGTCCTGCAGAGTTAGTCATTTGAACAGTGCCAAGAGCCTAAATTTATTTCACTGAAGCGTTTTCCAGCATAGCCTTGTAAAGAGCTCTCTTTTAAACATACACTTAATTATTTTTATAAAACACTGCCCAAGTTATACTATACTGACTACTTCACAAATTCAAAACATAAAATAATTGTCAAACATTAAATTCTCTGTGTGCTCTGACTCACCAACCTTGATTTTGCTGTATTTATTTAAAATGTATTAATTCCCTGATGTGTTAATGTGCAAAGCCTTGCTCTCGCAGTATTGCAGATTAACAGAGCTACAAGAGAAAGTGAAGTCACTCCACCTACTCTGGCAATAAATCCACTGCGTGGTGAAAGATGATAGCTAACCTTACACAATAGGGTCTGCCTTGCTACAGGCTCAGAGCTAGAAAATTTGCATAGTGATAGTAAATTGCCTGTTTAGAAATTGTCTCACATTTGAGCATTAACTTTCCTACATTGTGTTTGATTGATTATTTATTGAAATGTAACTCCCACAGAGAACTTACATTGACTGGTGTAGATAAAATACAATTTTAAAAACAGCTTAGGTGGTTAGATTCCTGTATGACATGAGATTTCTTCTTGAATCCTGTATAAAGTTTCACAGATTAAAAACAGGGTGACGGGTTTCTGGCCAAATGGAGGAATATTGTTTAAAACTATATATGAGATGGGGCAGTCAAAAAGGAAATAGTGATATTTGATATATAAGAGAGGTGGCATTGCATATCATTGGGTTAAGGATAGAATTTTCAATAGATATTGATGGGAGAGTTGGTTATTCATTTGAAGAAAAACATTAAATAGCCTCCTGTCTCACACCATACCCAAAAATCAACCCCAGATGCATTGAAGAACAAAGTATGTAAGGAAAAACTAGGTAACTTGTAGAAGTCAATATAGAAATATATCTCTGCAGTACCAGAGCCTCTTTTAAAATATACAAAAAATTATATACTGTGAAGAAAAAGTCTAATATGTTCAAACACAATTAATAAGAAACTTTATGTGAAGTTACCAGACGTGAAAGAAAAGTTAAACCATTAACTGGAACATATTTTCCACTTATTTAGTCTGAAATCTATGAACGATTACTGTGCAAAGTATATAATGAACTCTTATGAATCAATAAGAACAAAAACAATAATCCATTGGGAAATAATTGGCAAAGTAATTTTACAGGAAAGAAAGAATTACAGTTGTATGAAATGATGTCTCATCTTGTTAATTATGAGGGAAATGCTAGTAAAATTATAGTGAAATACCATTTCACACCTCTCAGGTTGAAAAAAAAATTGAAGTCTTACAATACCAAGTGGTCTGCATGCGGCTTCTGTGAAATCCTTATTCATCTTGGAAACAAAAATTGGAAGATCCACTTTAACTATAGGTTAGCATTACCTAGTAAATGCCCCATAATCCAGCTATTCTACTACAAAATAGGTTTTCTGGAAATAATCTTGCTTGATAAAGTATTGCAGACTTTAGCATTACTCAAAATTAACAGAATCCTCTACCAAAGAATAGACATATCTATTGTTCACTTTTTAAACATTAATTTAGCAAATATTTGCTAAACATATATTATATGTTAGATATTATTCTAAACATGGAGGATATAGCAGCAAACAACACTGACAAAAATTCTGTCTTCATGGAGCTTGCATTTTATGAAGGAGGGCCAGATAATAAACAAAAGAAGCAGACAAATTATGGGGTATATTGTAACATGGTAACTGTTAGCAAGACCAATAAAACAGGAAAGAGGGAAACAGGGCCAGCGGAAGTTGCAGTCTTAAATTTTGCTTTACTAATAGAGGATATTGAGCCAGGAAGACATATGTAATCCATTTTGGAGTCTGGAAGTAGCTTCAGTTGCTCTGTCAGTCAACACTAGGTTCACAATTAAAAACTTCCTAACCGAAAAAAAAGAAATCACTGTGGATAAATGAATGCCTTACTATATGGAGACTATTTTGATAAGTTAAAGGTGAAAATTTAAGTTTACCCAGTTGCCAAGGAAAGAAACATTTCATTATGCCTAGAACAGCAGGCACTGGTTGAAATAGAAATTCTTCCAATGCTAATGGCCTGGCTAATAGGAGCTGTAAGCCACCTACAAGATTGCCTCGAGATGGAAGAGTGCCGGTTAAGAGTCTGGACTACAGAGTCAGATAGACATTTACACACATCTCAGCTTTGCCAGATGCCACCCAACTGAATTTGAGCAAGTTCCTCAGGGTCTGAATTACCCATAATCCAAAGGGACTTTATAAGAACCAAATTGGACAGCATCTATAAATGTCTCACTTCAGACCCTTGACACATGGAAAGCACTCATAAATGGTGATGTTTGTTGTAACTGTTGCTTGAGTGTCACAATTGCTGAGTCTTCTTGGGGAAGACCAGGAGAGGAAGAAGAGCAGACCAATTTTTTTAATGTTTATATTTTTGAGAGAGAGAGAGAGAGGGCAAGGGAGAGAGAGAGAGAGAGAGGAAGAGAAGGAGCAGGGGAGGGGCAGAGACAGAAGGAGACACAGAATCTGAGGCAGGCTCCAGGCTCTGAGCTGTCAGCACAGAGCCTGAAGCAGAGCTCGAACCCACCAACAGCAAGATCATGACCTAAGCTGAAGTCTGACTCCACCCACTGAGCCACCCAGGCACCCCAAAGAGGGGAGCAATTTTTAAAGCCCAGTGGATTTGTAAAGAACCAAGGAAATTCTGGATGTGCTAGTCAGAGTGGAACTTTTATCTCGACAAAACTCTGTATCTTCTGTTGCCAGGAAAGAAGGAAGATTAACAGGGAGGACATAGTAGGATGAGTTTAATTTGCTGGGATGTTTATTGCTTTATTTTGTTTTGATTTTTCCTTAGAGCCTTTAAGATATTGACCTGAAGCCTAGGGAGAAACAAATACTGTTTCTCTGTGTACCCTGGGAGATAATAGACTGAAATTTCACCCTGAAATTCAGAGTGGGGAAGTCTGTGGGCCAGCAAGCAATTCCAACACTTAATATTAGAACAACAGAGGGATGCTAAATGTGCCAGGCATTATTAAATGCCTTTACAAATGCCATTCAACGTAACAGTCACATTCCTATGACATATATATTTTATTATTATTATTATTATTATTATTATTATTATTACTGTAATTACAGATGATGAAGGCAACAGTCAAAGCATATAATTTACTCAAGGTTGTCAAACAGTAACATGGTAAACAGGGATTTAAACCAAGTCCTGGGGTCTTGTGCCCATGCCATCTCCCTGACTGCTTTGAACATGAGATGAAATGATAAAAACAAAACCAAAAAAGATGCAAAAACAAGATTTTTCATTTACAAGGTCTATATCTTTAAATTTTGAAGAATTCCTCTTTTTAAAAAGTGAGTTAATTTCCTCAACATACTTTCCTATCAAAGACTTTAATATGGTCCATTGGTAATATAGAAGGTGTATATTCTCCTTGACAGTAAGGACTTCATAGCACCGGGTCTTTAATTGGTTGGGGAAAAAATTCTCACCAGAGGATTCTAAAGGCTAGCTACGTTTGAAAATCACTGGGTTACAATTCAAAAGCATTATTTAAAATAATTAAAGTATGGGGTGCCTAGGTGGCTCAGTCGGTTGGGCAGCCGACTTCGGCTCAGGTCAAGATCTCACGGTCCGTGAGTTCGAGCCCCGCGTCGGGCTCTGTGCTGACAGCTCGGAGCCTGGAGCCTGTTTCAGATTCTGTGTCTCTCTCTCTCTGACCCTCCCCCGTTCATGCTCTGTCTCTCTCTGTCTCAAAAATAAATAAACGTTAATTTTTTTTTAAATAACTAAAGTGGGGGCACCTGGGTGACTCAGTCAGCTAAGTGTGTGACTCTTGATTTCAGCTCACGTCATGATCTCACAGTTTGTGAGAGTGAGCCCCATGCCTGCTTGGGATTCTCTCTTTCCCTCTGTTGGCTTCTCCCTTCCTCTCTCTCTCTCTCTCTCTCTCTCTCTCTCTCACAAAAGTAAATAAATAAATATTAAAAAAATAAAAATAACTAAAATAAAGCAGCAATTACAAATTTAACATTTTCTTAACTTTCACATTTTAACAGTCCTCACTTTGGAAAAACATTAATAATACAGTATCATATAGAAAGCATTCTGTGTTTTTTACTGAGTGTGTTCTTTTCCAACCTTGTATGTCAGAGATACTAGTTTAAGAGAGGAGAGTTACACCAAACAACATTGAAGGTATTTGATTCATGCAACTTACTATAAACACATACACTCACACAAACACAAGTAGCAAACCTGATTACTTCGGTGGCAGACTATCATAGACTAGAAATCCATTATGAATTCTACTTCCCACCTACATTTTCCAATCAGGATTAATTTTTAACTAAGTCTTAGTGGTTTGGGAGCATTCGTTTAGGAAGTCAGATTAATATTTTGATTTGCTTTTGAGAATCTATTGCTATCCTCTCTGTTGTCTTCTTTGGCCTTTTTTAATATGCTGCTTAGACATCTCCTGTAACACACCATTGGTTGTGATTTTTTTCGCTCTCCTTATTCTACAAGCCAAAGACTTTTTCTTATGTTTCATTTTTTAAAAATTTAATCAAGGTTAAATTTTCTCCACTGAACAACTTTGTCTTAATTGACAGGGTTTCCAGTTTGAATCATTAAACTATTTGCTACCCTTAAATCCTATGTCTACCCAAATGGCATTTTCCCTAGCCCTACTTTCTGGAAGGATAGGACAGTTGAAGGAAGATGGTTGATGCTCTGGTAGGCCAAAGGAATAAATTGGATGATTTGAGCTACAACTAATCGAAAACCTGATTCAAACTGTTTTTTTAAAAAATAAGAAAATGTGTATTTCACTTAATTATCTTGACACAATCAGATCAATGACTCAACAATGTGGAGAAATCCAGAACTTTCTTCTATATTCTGTCTAGCATCAGATTTATTCCTGTTCTCATGTTTACAAGATAGATGTGAGTGACAATTTGGACAGTTTCCTTTACATGCAGGAGTCCATAAAAGCAGACCTCTTCCCCAAACATGAAACTTTCTCCTTTGATCCTGTTGGACCAGCTTATATAATGGTTCTAATCCTTGAACAGGAGCAGTCACCAGGGCAATACCACATGGCTGATCCTCATGAGGATTTACTTTCTGGAGCTTGGCATGTGCCCTGCTGTTCTTGGTGCATGTGGCTGTATGTGGCAGAAGTAGACACCTCAAATGACACCAAGGGTCTATAATGAAGTGGATAGGAAGAAATGGATATTGAGCCTTCAACCAACTTACCACTGGGGCTAATTAGCTCTGTGACCAGGAAAACATTGATAAAGCTCTCAGAGCAATATAAATGTAGAGATTAAAACTTTACTTCATAAAGAACTAAGAAATTAAGTGAGGTAACATGGCATGAAGTAATAATATAATACTGAGCAATGATCTATTGTCAAAATTGTTACATAGTTGTATTATAACAGTATTATGTTCATATCACTATTATTTTTTTTTAAATGTGAAAATTTATCATTGCTGTCTCCTCCAGTCTCTATGAACTAGATAAATGACATTCTTAAGTAGTTAAATTTTTTTTGGTAGGAACCATGAAACCTCAACACTAATCAGTGAGCAAAAGTCAGGATGTCCCACATATGCCGTGTTCAGTGATGCTCTTCAAGTGAGGAAAATGGTGAAATAGTATATGAATCATTACATTCTGCTAGCCGCTTTCTATTGGATGACAAAATAAGAGGATGTAGATCAGAGTGATAGACTTGCAGATATGTCACTTTGATGTTGCTGATGGTCTGTCACTTATCAATAGAATGTAAGTTTCTGAAGCAGACTAAAACCAATGACACCATCCCTGCCTTGACAGATATATGCTTTCTGAGGTAAGTGTTTCTAGGAAAAGTCTACCTCTCTCATATTAAAAATCAAGAGAAATATATTAATCAAATGAATGCAAATTGAACAAAAGTATTGTCCATAAAATAAAAAAAAATGATCAATCTAGTCTCAGTGAAGGAGACTAAAATAATACACTTTTCAAAGAGAATAATTTGAAAATATTCATCAAAAATATTAAAAATACTCATACTTTTGGACTCAAAATTACACTCACCAATTTTCCAAAGGCATAATTGATGCAGACATGGATTTATTAACTTGTTACCATGCTGTATTTTGGTAAAGCATTAAACAAACTTAATAATATCTAATGATATTTAATGTCATGGCTAATAAAGCTGTTGTCATGTTAAGTGAATAAAACAAATTCAAAAATTGCAGTTAGAGTCGTCCCATGTGTCACCTCCTTAAAGGTAAATATACAACAATTATTAGTATTTTTAATGCATTTTAGATTTATTAGTTTCAATAACAGTGGAGTTACTAAAGCAGAATTTCAACAATGAGAGAAAAAGGAAAGATAATTTTCAGCAGATCCCTTTAAAGTTTAGAAAAATTATTAAGATATATATTTATTACTTAGAGATTACATATAGTTTATGGAAGTATAGGCATCATAATTATGATTTTCCTTTTGGAAATAATATCAAGATGTATTGACATCAGGAATATGTTTTAACTGACCTTTTTATATAAAGATGCTATTGGCAGTCTAAATATTTTGTATTATGAAGTATATGCTTGACCTTTTTTTAAAATAACCCTTTTGTAAAGACACCAATAGAAGTTTTACACTTACGATTTTGGGAAAAAATGCCCATGTGAGTTAAAATAAGAACATGACTTTAATGTTAGTAATAATCTATCAGTAAGGATTAGATTCAGTTGCGTGTAATAGAAAAACACAAAATAACAATCACTTAAAAGATACCGAGGTTTATTTATCTGCATATAAATTAGGTCTGGAGGTGGGTGGTCTTAAGTTTCTGGATTGCTTCCCTGTGTGCTCAGAGACCTGCTGCAACATCCTGGTATATGGCTTCATTCTCAAGTTCACCACAGATCCTAGAAGGTTATTTGAACTCTAGACTGGATTCCTTCATTCCAGGTAACTGGAAGCAGAAAGGAAGGACAATGGGTGAATCTCTTTTACAGAAGACTTCCCACATGTCTCACACATTTCTGCTGATATCTCATTGGCTCAAACTGAGGCCATCTGGTAGTACCTAGATGCAAGGGGCACTGGCAGATCTTTTTTTTTTTTTTTTTTTTTTTAATGTGTGGTGGCATGTGCTAGCTAAAAAGCTAAATATTACAGTACTATTACTAAGGTGGAAGAGAAGAATAGTTGTTGGGGGACACAATCAACAGCTTTTTCTGCATAATTAAATTTCTACTATTCATGCTTGTGATACCACTGTCCTTTCCTTAATGAAATTTCTGTTTAAACTGTTTATGAAATTCTTCTCAATTATATAATTCTTCTCAATTATATAATCCCATTTTACCATCTTGAAATTGGAGATTTATTCTGTTATATGTCAGCCCTTAGATAAAATTAAATCATATTCAATGATAGAGCAATCATTAAAAATGAATTTAAAAAGAATAACTATGCCATCTTGAATGCAGTTTTATAATGCTCAAGATATTTCAGTTCTGCTGTGTTGTACCTAAAGTAAGTCAGAAAATGTATAGGGATGAAAGGAGTGATAATTTTTAGGGGAAAGAATATGGAATGTCTAATGAATATATTATACATTACTAAGAAATACAGCAGTATGATTATCTCCTTCATTTTGTTTCTTCATTCAGTAATGTGTGTGGGATTTTTTTCATATTTGTTTTCTATATATTTTTAAATCCACTAAAATGAATTAAAATAGTGATTATTAAAAAACTATGCATGTTTTTGATAAACATAGGAGTTTCTATTTTTGTACTGGGCATTGTTCATTAGTTTCAATTAGGTTTATTTCATTTCTTTCACTGTGTATGACATCACTCATGATATATTTGGCTTAGAATGGCACTTTTGAAAGAAACTGCCCTGCTCATACCCTGGGCAAAGGTATGATCTGAGTGTCTCTTTGATTTTTTTTGCCAAACAACCTTGTCCCTGATTGTTATAGCATCCAGAGGTTAGCCAGTCACCTTTGAGCTACAGCAGGGAATGAGAAGATAAACAAGGAGAACCAGATTCCCTTTGCAGGGAGTGTGAATTTTAAAATAAAGCGGGATCGACTGAGAACACAGGGATCAAAAGCAAAAAAAAAAAAATCACAATTAGAGAGAGGCTGGAGGACAGCCCTTGGGAATCGTGTAAGGGCCAAATCTGAGGGGGGCAAGGAATAAAGCAGGACAGGAAGTCAAGAAAACATGGGCTAGAGAGAATTCCAGAGTCTGCATACAGAGACAAGTAGAAACCTATGGGGCAATAAAGACCATGTATGTGTCTTTCAGAGAGTTGAAATGGCCTTTGGAGTTGCTTTGATTCTAGTCTAGACCAGCCCTGCTGCTTTAGAAAAAGTTTCTGTTCTTACAATGGGAAGAACAAAGCTAAAACACATAAATGTGGAATTGTTTAGATTAATTTATGTTAAATGAGCCATACTGTATAGTGGGTCATTAATTTAGAAATATTAATAATATCCATTATGATTTGACAGAAAAGAAAGCTTATTTATCTGACTAAAGTTATGTGTAATTACCTCTTACAGGACATACTCCCCTATTTAAGATAGTCTCTCTAAATGAATTCTAGAGAACTGCTGTCTAATAGAAATACAATGTAAGCCACAAATGCAAGCCACATTTGTAATTTAAAATTTTCTAGTAGCTGTATTGGCACACGTAAAAAGAATTGGGGGGAAATTAATTTTAATCCATTAACTAAATAATTAATATTAATGATATGATTCATTTAATCCCATATATCTAAAACATTATCACTTCAACATGAAATCAGTGTGAAAATATTAATGCAATATTTTATATTTCTTTTGAAATATAATGTATACTTTACATTTCAAGCACATCTCAGGTGGAACTAATCACATTTCATGTGGTGATTGGCTACCATATTGGGCAGCCTGGTTCTAGAGATTATCATGACTGATATCATTAGCCTCTGGTCCCCTTTAAAATAAATAAGTCAGCTAGCTGACAGCCATCTCTTCTAAACTCTTCTTGCTTTTTTAATTCTTTCATTAGACTATGAAATAATTTATATTGTGTGTTCACAGAGATGCAGTTCTTTCTAGTTT
Organism: Felis catus; assembly: GCF_018350175.1. Taxonomy (NCBI): domain Eukaryota; kingdom Metazoa; phylum Chordata; class Mammalia; order Carnivora; family Felidae; genus Felis; species Felis catus. Next base: position 42,161,798 of record NC_058368.1, on the reverse strand, counting down.
CTAATTAGTAGGAGATAGGAATTTCCATTTCATAAATAGAAGGGACATATTCTCATAGAAACATTTGCAGTGTGTTGAGGGGGTGAATAGGAGCAAGAGAGAGGAGGAACACCCAAAGCAAGATGTAAGGTTAAGAATGTGAGATGTAGTGATGAGACTGTGAGATGCAGTGCAATGCAAGATATTAATGCTTAGAAAATGGCAAAAAATTAAAATGCCAAATTCTGAATACAGTGAGTTTAATATATTGAGATTTACTTGAACAGAAGAATGAAAATATCGCATCTATTTACTAGGTCTTTTCCATGAAGAAAATAAGCTGATAATAAGGAACTACAGGTGTTTGGGGGCAAATTATCATGTTGTATGTGGATACCGTTCATTGCTTGAACCCTAGGTACAGCCATTTTATCCTAAAACTCATTATTATATGACTTATTTTATTGAAACAGTTTAATATATCACTAAAGTAAGTTATGTACTAATTGCATGATTGAAGTATTGCTTTTATAATTATATTTCAGATAAGATATAATTTTAAAAATCCATACCCTGAAACATTTTTTAAAATACATGAATTCATATGTTCTACCAGCTTGGCATGTTACTGAAGTTACTAAGTCCTTACTTGGCCAAAAAACTATTTCCTATGAAACCAGAGAATATGTAAGCCTAATGTTTACTTTTACATTTTTCTTCTCAAATATGTTTTCTTTTCCTGCCAAGGACAAAATATAAGTGCTGAACTAACACGATCTTCAGAGATCAAGCCCCTACTAATTATAATTTCCTATGCTGATTTTTAATTCCTTTGTAATATCAGTAACAGTTTTAACACCTTGTCAGGCCTTCAGGAACTTCCATCTGTGCAGTGTAGTGTATTCATGAAATAAACCCATCTGTACAGCTGATTAAAAGTTGGATTAAATCCATGTTTTGACTTTGCCCTGAAAGAGGTGAAACCTAGTGCAGTTGTTGCTGTTAAGGGCAGAATGTGCAGTGACTGACATATACAGAGGTAACTGAACCAAAAATCATTTTTCTGTTTGATTGTTAGATAATTTTAATAATCTACATATAAAGAAAATCAAATAATACTTAAAGTAAGTGTGATATTCAACCCTATTAAAAATAAAAAGATCTCTTGCATTATTCTTTGTCATCAAAAACATATCTATAGCAAATTCCACCCAGTTTTATGCTACTTAATATTGGCCACATCATAAAGTAATTTGTGGGGAAATTATAATTACAAATTATAGTATCTTATTAATATTGTATTGCTATTGTATAATATCATAATAACATGGCCTGAAATTCCTCAATTACGGCTTCCTGCCATTACCTCACTTAATTTTTTTATTGGCCTTTTCAAGTGCATGTGTTATGGTAAAAAGTAAAATAGAGTTTTAATTTACTCACTTAGTCAAAAAATATTTATTGAGTACCTACTGTATTGTAGGTACTGTTTTAGGTACTGGGAATGAAGCACTGAGCTAAACCAAAAGTCATTTGTTTTTCTAGGACTTACATTCTATTGTAAGGAGACCTAAGATATCTATATGTATATATCTATATCTATATCTATATCTATATCTATATCTATATCTATCTATATATCTATCTATATATATAAGATATATGTATATATCTTCTATGTGTGTGTGTGTGTGTGTGTGTGTATACATATACACACACACACATTTTTATATGTATACACAGTTTTAAATAGAATGGTCTTAATATCATTGAAAAAATATCTCTTCAGTGAGGATCCCAAGAAAGGGAGCAAGCTGGCCATAGGGAGCCATGTTTCTAGTCAGAGGAGACATACCCAGCTCCTAAGTCAGGAGAGCACCTGGTGTGCTTGGGGAACAGCAGAAGGCATGCAGTCAGGATCTGAGCCTGGGGGTTGGCAACCAAAGTGTACTCTCTTCCATACTCAGCATGGCCTCACGTGGTCATGTTTAAAGTAGAAAGACACAGATGCTGTTCCTACTGAAATATAAACCGTATCCTTAGGAAATAAAATTTAAAAAATAAAATTTAAAACAAAGGAGATATTTGCTTTTACACACAACCTTTCTAAATTGAAATACTGCTCAAGGAGAAGGGAAATGTAAAAATGACATAATAATACTGTAAAATTATAAATAAACCCAAAATCAAGGTGACTGCATAGGGAGATCTCTGACAAATTAATACTTTATAATTGTGAAATATATTTTAAGCTATGAAATATTGATAGGATAAACTGGAAGTGAACCAAAGATAAATACAAAATGATAGCTTAATTTGTGAAAAAAAATGATGTTCTTAAAGCTCAAATCCGGAGCACTACAATATGTAGAAATGTCAAAGAATTTGAAGGTGATGTACTTAACCTATGTTGTAAATAAGATAAACAAGGTGAAGTTTACCACTTAAGGTTAATATTAACAGAAGAGAGTAGGCAGTGATCCATAGAGTGTCGCTGGTTGTGTTATTGCATTAAAACCCCCCACAAAATACTGACAGGCCTGAGTTTCAATCCCAGCTTGGTCAATTAGTAGTTACATGACTCAAGACATAATATTTAAGTTTTTGAATCTCACTCAGCTTCATCATTGCCGTGTTAGGTATGTGCAGTTTAGAATTATGTGAAACAATATTTTAGAGTATTTATCACAGTGGTGGGTACATAGACAACAACTGGGGCTAGTAATATAACTGTAGTATAATTCCTGTGTAATTACCTCTTCAGTAATCTGTTTAATCAACTCAGTAAACACTGTGTGGAAGTACACTGTGACAGGCATCATGGCAAGGCAAAAAAGGGAAAGGCACCATTCCTGCCATCTTGGGGGCATGATTTGTAGGTAATTATCTGCAATATGAAGAAACACACTTGAAAATAAGAGGTAAAATATACAGTCTAAACATGGAAGCCAAAGTAAATACTTTCACAGGTGTTCCTGGAAAGTGGTACTGGAGAGAAAATAATATGCCTTTATCTGGGCTGCTGTAGCAAAACTACTGTGGACTGGGTGGCTTATAAACACCAAACTTTTATTTTTCATAGTTCTAGAGGCTGCAAAGCCCAAGATCAAGGTACCAGCCAATTCAGTGTCTGGTGAGAGCCCATGTCCTGGTCCACAGACAGTAGTCTTTTTGCTGTGTCCTCACACAGTAGAAGGAACAAGGGAGGTCTCTGGGGTCTCTTTTAGAAGGGCACTAACACTATTCATGAGGTCTCCACCTCCAAATAGCATCATATTGAGGCTTAGTTTTCAACACATGAATTTTGGGGAGACATAAGCATTCAGCCTATAAGCAAATACTTGTGGAAAGAATTTTGAAGTGGAATTTGGTAACGATATTTCAGAGAATAAGATAAACAGCAAGATCTTCAAGAATGTGAGTGTGCGAAAAGACGACATAAAAACAGAAACATTAATGGGGCCTTCAATACGGTAGACTAATAAACTGCCTTGTAACAAAAGGGAACTCAGGCTTGACTTCAGAGAAGGCTTGGTTTTACTATGTACCCAAGGATTCATCTCCCTTGAAGGAGAATTCCTGTGAAATATCCAAGCATCCTTAAATCCAGGGTCACTATGTCCTAGTTTACCCCAGTTACAGCTGCTAGCTTAATTATTTACATAGCCTGATTTCACTCTCAAAAGTGTCCCATTCTGGCATGATAAATTATGTGGACACTGTACCCAAGTCTGAAAGCAACATTAGGCATATTGAAAAGGTAAAGTGATTTAATTTTACCACATATATGCCCTGCTTCCTGAGACACTGATAAATCTCTTTACTCCACTTTTTAGTCTTTAAAATGATCCTTTTTAAAAGGCAAACAAATGTTATGTCATTTTTGAAATAGACACTGTATTAGTTCATAATCCATAAATCAAAGCTGCTCAGGTAAAAGGCTCTTCGTTTTATAAAGCATTAGCAGTAATCAGCATAAAAATAGTAATGTAATTATCATACATATAGAATCTGATAATTATAAAAGATTTCAATGTCATATACTTAGAAAATAATACCAAAATTCAATCAATTGTGGAAAAGTAACAAGCTAGTCAGTGGTAAAATGGAAAATTTTCCCAGGGAGACAAGTACCCAAACTTGAGTAGATAAAACAAAGCTGTCTGTTTGAAGGTGAGTGTGTATGAACAGTGGCTAAAAGTTAGAAGGACATGGGTAATTGTAATTATACACAATAGAATTATTACCCACAGAGTACTGATTTTGCTTGAATGTAGGCCACTTTAATGCTTGGGCGATAATAACAATACGTCATTTAGAGTATTGTGAATCACCTCAAGGGATCGATATGAAAACTCTAGGGGTGAACAATACCCAAGTGTTGGTACCGTGATGAAGCACAATAAATACATAGGCTTCTTTTATAGAACAAGTAGTACTAAAATACAAGCATTGTGCATTATGTTTAGCATGACATCCTCAATCTGTCCATTTTATGTGCTTTGGAAATATATTAAATACCTTTTAAAATTTGGTGATGAGTTGCCCCCAGAGTGAAAATGCCATGGATGAGGAGGAAAAAAAAAAATGACTCCATCACTTTCCCCGTCTTTCGGCACAGTGATAAACCATCTGTTTGGGAGCTGCCTTCTTCCTCTCATCGCAGAAGCAGACGGTGATTCACGCAGGGACAGTGCAAGCACGTTAGGTTTGCAAGGTGGCTTTTTATTCCCCTAGGTAAAGATGGGGTGAGTCAGACATTGCCTCTCATAATAGCAAGTCTGTCTCTTGTGATCTTCAGTCCCTTATGAATATAAGTAAGGAGACTCAGGAAGAGTCCTATTCTGCAACTTCAAACAGATTATAATTAATATGTTTGGACATATTTGTCTTGTTTCTTGATGCCAATGTTATTTTTAAAACTTGTAGAAATAGATATAGGGACAGTTATTCAGATAATCTTTTGCTGTCCAATATTGTAGCCCCTAGCTATATGTGGCTGTTTGGATTTAAGTTAATTACACTTCAGTAAAATAAAAAATTCAGGCCTTTAGTAAACAGTAGGCACGTTTCAAGTGATCAATAGCCCACATGAGGCTTGAAGGTACCATATTATACAGCTCAGATATAGAACATTTCCATCCCTGAAGAAAGTTCTGATGGAAAGCACTGACCAAGCGCATATAAGTTTCTCTTTCTTTTGTATTTGATGTCATGGGAACAGTCTTAAATGGATGACATACCATGGGAACAGTCTTAAATGGCTCACTTAGAATCAGTTATGTGGTTGAATGGATACTTCATATTACCAGAAGAAGTGAAATTCTACAACTTATACATTTAGTTTAATTTATGCCGTTCTTGTCTAATGAACTAAACTTAAGAGAGTTGCTGGCATCCTTTGTAATCAACTAAATTTAAATGACTAAAACTATTTTTGTGAGAGCTTTTTTATTCCTGGCTTACTTTCTACCAAATGTGAATCTATGCATAGACAGTAGAGAAATAATAATGGCTAACGTGCTAGGCATAAATGTTGATAGTCCTATGACATTGATATGCATTGTAATGTGTAAATCATTATATAATTTGATATTTGAGAATGAACAATCAAAAAATTGTGTTTTCAACTTATAAGGTAAACTTCAAAGTTTTCATGTTTTGTTTTTTGTTATTCTTATTAAAATGTTCTTTTTTTAAATTAACTTATTTTCAAGTTAGTTAACATAGAGTATAATCTTGGCTTCAGGAGTAGAACTCAGTGATTCATTCATCTCTTACATATGACACCCAGTGCTCATCCTGAAAAGTGTCCTCCTTAATGCCCATTACCATTTAACCCATCCCTCCACCCCCACCTCTGCAACCCTCTGTTCTCTGTAATTAAGAGTCTCTTCTGGTTTGCCTCCCTGCCTGTTTTTATCTTATTTTTCCTCCCCTTCCCCTATGTTCATCTATTGAGTTTCTCAAATTCCACATATGAGTGAAATCATATGATATCTTTCTCTGACTGACTTATTTCACTTAGCATAATACCCTCCAGTTCCATCCATGTTGTTGCAAATGGCAAGATTTTATTCTTTGTCATCTCTGAGTAGTACTGCTGAATGGATAAAAAAGATATAGTATACTAAAATGTTCTTTTATACCTATGCTGACCCCCACTCTGTGACATTTATAAATATTATGTAAACCAAGAGGAACAGAATGTTATAAGCTTATTTATATCAAGTTTACATGGTATGGAATAAAGAAAATTAAAAGACAGTAGTGTTCCTGTTTGGCATAATTTTCTCAGGGACAATTCAAACAAATGCTTCAATAACAGAGTCTATAATATAAAAGAATTAAACATAGCTTTTATTTGCTTACAGTTTGTCAAATATAAAAAACTTCCAAAGTAGGTTTATAAAAGAGGCAAGAATCAGCTAAAAATTGAATATTTGCATGTAAGCAAGGCCCACCCCTGATAAAGAGGTATGACTTAACTTTGGATTGCAAATGAACACTCAGCAGAGGCCACAAAGGATGGGAGTTTTAAGAATGTATAGAAACATGATTTTTTCTCCTACTGCAGGTGTCTTGAGGCACACAGGATGATTGCTAGAGCAAATCTGATCAGATTTATGCATGAAACATACTGTATTAATAAAGCTGTTTTATTGCATTTGCCAGGTGGCTTCTTGTACATAAAGCTATATTTCTGAAGCTCATATAATGTGAGTTTTTTTCAAATTCCTTATGCCACAATGTTGGCTACCTTATGCTTTGTGTTTAAAATTCAATTTTTTCGTGTTTTTGTAAAGTTTTAATTATGCTTAATTTAAATTGTGATAGCCTTCTAAAAATAGAAAAGATATAGACTATTTTTGATTATGTTGATTCCTTTTTTTTTACACATTTGTATACATAGACCAAAATATCTTTGCTTTTCTAGGATTACTACCTAAATGCTACCTCTACATGTCTATCAGATTCTCTTCTCAATGATTTATGTAACTTTTTTTCATTTGATGTTTACACTAATTCCATAGGGATGATTTTATAAATCCTTTTTATAATTAGGAAACTGAGAATTAGGGAGATAAATCAATTTGCCTACTGTCCACAGGTAAGGAAAGCCAGAGTCCAAAATTTGAATCCAATTAAAACTGACAGCCCACCAATGTTCTTTATCAAAACTCTATACTGTGTCCTTGCCTTATGGCAGGTCTGTTATCTGCCAGTTTCTGTTGGTTCTGATGTTAATGCAGTAAACATGGTATACGACCTTGAATGTTGTCCTTCTAGTTTTTGTCATGATTATAATTAAATGATTAGTATTTCAATTAATGTTTTAAGATCTGCCTTCCCTGTCAAAATGTAATATCCAGGACAGCAGGAACCATGGTGAGCACTTGCTAAATATTTATGAAAAGAACAAACTGAAAGAAAGACTGAATGATGAAGACTAAAGACATGAGTGAAGGAAAGAAGTGGGGAAAGGGAGAGAAGAAGAGAGAGAGGTGGGAGGAGGGAAGAAAGAAAATGGTCCATATTCTCCTGCAAGTCAAAAGCTAATTAAACAAATTATTCACTTTTAGATGATTGCTGTGAGGAAGTACTGGACACAATAGGGATATGAACCTGGATAGAATGTGACATTTAGGTTGAGTCCTGAAGAATAAGTAGGAGGTAATTCAGGTGAAACTGGGCTGTTAGGGAGCAGCCGGGACCTACTGTGTTTTAGAACTTAGGTTAACAATTTAGGATTTATCAATGACCGTATTTATATTTTTGAAAAGTTCCTTTGACCTCACTGTTTGAAACAGACTTAAGGGGGCTACATGTTTTGTTTTGTTTCTTTTTTTTCCTTTTTTTTTTCCTTTTTGCCTGAAGGGCCAAAAAGGAGAGAATATTCCAGGACGAGGGAGAAGGCTATTATTACAGCAGAAGCTCTTTGGCAGAAACTGACTTTTCTTGGAGGGACACAGTGACTGACTATAAGAACAGCCCTTTCATAAGGGATCCCAGGGAATAATTACCCAGACTTGTTTCTCTGTCCACCATCAGATCCCCTACTGATGTCATCTTGCCTGAACCCAATAAGAAGACAAAGGGTAGGAGGTTCTTTTGAGACTGTCTATAGGGGTCAGCTTTCTGAGCTCAAAACAGGTAAAGAAGGCAAAATATCCAGCACAGTTATAAATTAGTCTTCTTGAAAGAGATAGTCCTCTTGACTGAGTTGATCTAACACTTTTGGGCATACTATGACCAAACTAATGTGAGTTCATTCCTTGTTGAGTCCTAGCTAGAAACTATACCAGATGGGGTGCCTGGGTGGCTCAGGCATCCAATTTCACTTCAGATCATGATCTCACCAGTTTGTGAGTTCGAGCCCTGCATTGGGCTCTGTGCTGATAGCTCAGAGCCTGGAGTCTGCTTCAGATTCTGTGTCTCCCTCTCACTCTGCCCCAACCCCATTCTGTCTCTCTGTCAAAAATAAATAAACATTAAAAAAAAGACAGAAAGGAACTATACTAGATGGAGTTGTTACACAAAGTAAACTTTATTTGCCTCAAATAAGATCACAGAAATAACTTTGAAAGTCATGACTCCTTGAACAAGAGTGAATGTTTTTTTGTTTGTTGGTTCATTTGTTTTTTGGGTTGGGATGAATGTTTAGATAAAGGAGCCTTGCCATCACATGTAGAGGCAGGCATAAGGTCACACATGCACTTTAATATGCATGCATTGTATATTATGTAAAAAACTACGCATACATTGTGTGTTGTGCTCCCCCTTGAGCAAATATTTTAGTATTACAATGAGATAAAGGTAACTGTCGGTCACTGTGAGTCACTCCATAGTCCATTTGTGCCAATGTGAGTCAGAGGTTAAGCTCAAACTGGTCTGCGTGGTCTGGGCTGGCTGGAACTCTTTGTCTGGGCAGTTGTCTTTGCTTGAGGGGTCGTTTCAGTTTCCATCATGGGATGCTTTGCCCCTCCAGTCTTTTGCCTGAATTAGTAGATAAGCTGGAAAGAGCTTAAGGAAAAATATGGGACAAAGGTCAGTGGGTACAAGCAGGTGAGCAGTAAGTTTAGGCCTTGGGGTCTAGCTGGTGACAGTGTACCACTATAAAACCTGCAGATGCTAGATCCTACTGAACGTATTATTCAAGGTGACCCATTTGCGTATGTAGGTATTCTCCTCTTTCTGTTGATAGTAAGAATTGAGTATTGTTTCTGCCTCTTTACGTAACACACTTTTCATTATTAAATGGTACGAGCAACCCCATTTCCCAGTGCAAATAGTGATTCTCTGTTTGCCACCTCTATGTTTCTCTTTGTAGAGAGTTGTTTTTAAAATATTATAGAATCACAAGGTTTTGAGATATATGCAAATGACTACTTATTTCTCAGTGATTTATTTTCTAAAGAAAATACCCTGCCTTGACCAAAAGAGCTCCCACACCTCCTAGCCCCCAATAAAGACCTAGACTTGTTCTAGAACAATCATTTATTTTCATGCAGTCCCTTCAACTGTAAAAATAGGACGTTTGACCAAATAAACGATCAATGAGGTTCCCCGAGGCTCTACAATTTTGTGGTTCTGTTTCCTGGAAGATCATCTAATTGAAAGCCAGTGTTTGTTGCAGTGAACATTTAAGGACATCATCTTCAAAAAAGCAGCCTATTTTAACTTCAATCACAGAGTGATGTGATCTTGTTGAATATCTAATTGCAAAGCAGCTACATGTGGTCTGTAGGTCAGCTTTTAATAGCATAAGTATATTTTGGTTGATAGAATTGTAACCACACTGTTACAAAGTGGCTCCAAGAAACCTAGAGAATTGCATCTTTGAAAAAAAGAATGTAGCTATTAATGATGCCAGAGAACTTCAGGAGATTGCCTTCCCAAATATTAATTTTTCTATATTATTCCTACTTTTATTATAGTGCTACACCCAATTAAAGCATCAAGCACTTAACCTATACTTGTGAAAAAAGCAGTTTATGATGGGTGTAATCATATTCCCATAGGTCCAATTATCTCAGCTGGTTCCCAATTAATCCATGGAGTTGTTAGGGACTCCTTTTAATTAGATCTCTTCCTCTCAAAGAACAATCTTTTTTTTTTTCATATTTTATTTTATTATTTCCTCTACTGGAACCCTGCAGTGTGGGGATACTACTTTGAAATGCAGTTGTTTGTTTGATGGCTAGTTGAGATTTAATAAAGATGATAGTTTTAACCAGAGTCTTTTGAGTAGAGATATAAATGCAAGTCCTTCTCTATGAAAATTAAAGGCAAATATGTACAAAGTGAGATGAGGCATCTCTTGTATATTTTAAGTTTAACATTTTTCTTATTAAATCCCATTGATCTTTTGCATTATCTCCCTGAATGTGAAAATTGGCATAGAATTAACTGCTTCTTTTTTTATACTATCTGATTTACCTGTTAACTTTATTACCTTTAAGGACATTAATTTATGTTTTAAATTAAGATATAATAAAGTGAGCTCTAGAAGGAAGACATTTGATCCACAGTGACATTTTGCCTGTTAAATCTCCTCTAGGCCATAGATAAAGTACGAAGGATAAAAGGTTGCTTTGTCAGCAAGGGGTTTCTTTTATATTTTCTTTCTGGTAGCTCGTATACTCTTGCTTTCTTTTTAGAGTTCATCAGGAAAACTCTTTGAAATTGTAGATTAAAATCTAAAATTGTGTCATTCTTGTCCAACTTTCTAAGCTGTTAATAATATTGTTTTATGTATGAGTAAAACCTCATTAAATTCAGAATTGATACAACTTTATAGGAGTACAAGTGCCTTTGTCACATCCTGTATATCCTGTTCACTGGCATAGAGTGCATTTCCCTGAAGGGAAGGAAAGTAAACCATTTCATCTTTCAATTTATTGACATTACAGGAATTTAGGAAGTTAGCCTTCATGAGGACTGAATTACTTCAAAAACTTTGTTGTATATACTCAGCCTAATATAAATAAGTACGAAGTTAAGCTTTTGTTTGGAAAATCTGGCTAACCACATGAGATATAAATTCAGTCTAGTTTCTTTTATTATTTATGCCTTAGATTGTGTCTACTATTGCTATGCGGGAAAAACTTACTTAATGGGGAGCCATATTTCTGTAGGATGTCAGCGAACAATAAAAGTCATAAATGTATCAAAAGCACCTATAGATAGAATATTTGCAGTAAAATAGATCTTTCCTGACTGGGAACCTTTATAATGATAAACTAAGACCTTGACTGTAGCATTTTCTCAATTCTAGTCTTTTCCACTGATGAGTTGATTTCTCAACCCATATAGCAACTATCACACTTTGTTGCTATTATTACTTTTCAAGTCTTCCGCTCTGCTAGACTGGGTAAGTGTAGCACTAAGCCTTAGGAATCTCTGCAGGCGCAGCTCTTTCTGTATTGCTTGGAGTATTTAGAAGACTTTCAATAAATGTTTATGGAAGGAAGGGAGAAGAGAAAGAAGGATCACTTTTAATATCTATGTCGTGGGATTGTTCTAGAGACAAAATTAACCACTACAGACATTCTTTCAGTACTTACAGAATAAACATCTATAAGGTCTTGAGGCCTTTCAACAGAGTTCACTTCATCCTGCATTCCACTCTTTGCTGCCAACAAAGTTTCTAGCTCTTTGCTGTCAATGCTGGTCAATATCATTAACTCTTTTCCTGAAAGTTACCTGCTATGTACTGTTAGTAGAAGTTCAAAAGCATCAATGGATATATCGCAGTTACGGTGGGGGTCAATTTTAGTCTCCATCTGGTATGAACTAACAAAAATGTACGTAAACCAGACTCTCCAGTTATTAAATGAAAATGAAGAATACCTGAACAAACATTAAATCAGGAATAATTCAGATTATCTTGACTCCTAGTTTTTCTCAAATTGAAAATTGGAAGGGAAGTAAATTGCTAGCATATTGTTTATTGATCTAGGAATTCCAACAGTGGGATCTGTTTAAAGGAATTAGGCTAAGATATTGCCTTAACATTAATGCATCTGCACTTTTTAGACAAAACCTCCCCTTTTGGTCTTACGAGAGATCTTCTCCCCAACACAGTCCCTGAAAGTTACTGCTAATGTGTGTTTCAGTGACTCCTTTTCCTTGCTGCTTTGTCAACCGTACCCACTTCAGATGGGCACAATTTTTCTTTATGTGTGACTTTACTGCAGTTATGTTTTTAGACTCTAGATCAGACCTGGGACTCAGTTTACGTAATGAGATTGTAAGCATCTCCACTCAAACCATTAGTTGTTGATTGCATGTTTTAACTAGTTTGAAATCAGTGTTACTTCACTGTTTTGGTATACAGAGCCCTACCTGTGGCTTCAAGTGACAACTACATTAGATGTTCAGAAAGCTTATTGAATGAAACCACTGTGTGGTACTCTAATACCACGTTACAATATCCGTTATCAGTTGTGAGATATATTTATTGAGGAAACTAAAATCTCAACTTGTATTTGGGTCTTGCTGTTTTATGTAGTGATCTTCAGTCATCCAGCACCATCGATCACTGACTCATCCCAATAATTAAATTTCCCAAATACATGGGATTTAGAATGTTAGAATATCTAATGCTGTCAAGACTGACAAAAAGTAATTTTAGTATTCTCCCTCTCTTCCTTGCTTTTCTCCCCTTCCCTCTTCTCCTTTCCCTCCCCAACTCTTTTCCCCCACTTCTCCTCCTTTTTCCCCTCCTTCTCTTCTTCCTCCTCTTTCTTATTCCTACCCTTTCTTTTCTTCTTATTCTTTTCCTCTCTGAAATATAAAATACTATTCTAACTCAGATCTGTAGATTGCTGCTGTGTTATTCCTCATTAGAACTATCTGCACAAACCCAAAAATGTTGGTAAGGATTGTGTTTTGGTAGATCTTGGATTATGTTCCCTTTCCCTTTAATGTTCAGTTATGTTTGGAAATGATTGTGTCCTATATTTGTGCATCAAGTCTTTGAGAGAGCTTTTTGCCACCTCCTTTCCTAAGCAATAGCCTCTTCTACCTTGGCAAGGCTGTGGGATGGTGGATTTCTCTTTCTTACTGGTTCTCAACAGCTACCACAGTGACCGCAGCTATTTGACCCAGTCAACCTCCAGCATTCATTCTAGAGTTGCCGCCACGTGAAAATCCCTGTACTTTTTTCTTTTCTTTTCTTTTCAAGTTTATTTATTCTGAGAGTAAGAGAGAGAGAGAGAGCATGAGCTGGGAGGGGCAGAGGGAGAGGCAGAGAGAGAATCCCACATAGGTTCTGTGCTGTCAGTGCAGAGTCCAATGCGGGACTCAATCCCACGCGAACCATGAGATCATGACCTGAGCCGAAATCAAGTGTCTGATGCTCAACCAACTGAGCCACCCAGACACCTCCCACCTCATACTTTTCTTAACTCAAATTTTCTTCTCATGTTTTTTCTTTTTGCTCACTTCCTTCTCTCTGTGATGGTCAGTTATGTCTCTTGTCCCACCACAACCTGAAAAGTATCACTAGCGTAGGTCAAGCAAATAAAATTACAGTTGTTTTATATTGTGAATAAACTAGGCAATTACAGTTACATGTGGTATGCTCCTTAGGGTCTTAATTCAGTTTTGCTAATCAGGGGCTGGGCTTTTCTGTATTTAACACCAAAGGATCCTGGCAGACTGGTCTCCAAGTAATAGAAAATAAATTGTAATTGTTATTATATAAGTTATACTACTGTCACTACCTAATATTTGTGGGTAGAATACTCTGTACCAATCCTTGTTCTAAGCAATTCACAGCCATGATTTTATGGTTTCTCAACAAGCCTAAAAAATAAATGCAGATCTTAATCTCCATTATGTAGATGAAGATGTAGAAGTTTCAAAATTTTAAAAAACCTTGAAATCTCTGAGCAATTAAATGAAATTACACTTTAAAAGAATGTAAATAATCATGTTCACAGAAGATATTTGCTATCTTCAGGTAGAGAAACTGAAGTACCAATATTGAGAGTTTGTTTCTTGGCTAGAACCTAAGGATTCTGACTGAAAATTTCATTCTTTCCCTTACTCTATTAGCGCCGATATATGACTTCAGTACTTTCTCATTTTGAGTATATTATCCATTTAATCATTTCTTTAGGATAATTTAAAATAATTTTAAATGATAAAATTTGCCTGTATTAATAGACTAGTATTAATGTATTTAAAAGTGTTCCTAGTATTACTTTATTTGAAAAGTTTAAATAACAATATGGTATTTGCAAATTAACAAAGTTATTGAGAAGGTAACAAATATATGTGTTACTGCAAGAAATGCTCTTCTTTTGGGGCACCTTGGTGGCTCAATTAGTTAAGTGTCCGGTTCTTGATTTCAGCTCAGGTCATAATCTCATGGTTCAGGAGATCAAGCCCTATATTGGGCTCTGTGCTGGAGCCTGCTTGGGATTCTCTCTCTCCCTCTCTCTCTGCCCCTCCCCTGTGCACACACACACACTCTCTCTCACTCTCGTTCTCTCTCTCTCTCTCTCTCAAAGTAAATAAATAAATAAACATTTAAAATGTATAAATGTTCTTTTTTCTTTTGTTGTATGGTCACATGTAGACCCCTAGCCTTCGTCCATTTTTCCCACTGGGATACATCCAAATGGATGCACTCAAACTGGGTACAATTTTTTTGTGAGACAGCTCTAAATCCACCTATTTTTCTCCCCTTCAGGAAAACGTATCTGAGTGAAAGTTAAGACTGATCTCTGTGCTGAAGTACCTGTGAATCTATTCCAATATACTTTTAAAATAAATCATTCTGAATCTTTATTACTTGTAAAAAATCATTTTCACACATTTGGCAATTATTAATGTCATTTTGTAACCCAGACTCTGAATCCTGGCTTAGAGCTGATCACAACGAATACCTATGAAGAACATTACATGCGAATTAAAAACCTCAACCATTTAGCTAATACCAGGTGCATCTATTCACAAGAACCAACTTTTGTCATGAAGCAATTTCATTTTGCAGCCCATTCCAAGAATATTAGCAGGCATAAATAAGATCTTATATATGAAGAATACCCCAAGGACAAGATTGTAGCAAATATTTACATTTGGGGGCCCACAGGGAAAAAAAATCCCAATTTTTCCTAAATTATAAAGAGATAATTATTTTGAATACATTTTTTTCTCTCTGTGTATTAATTACTCATTGAATTGGTACATTTTGTATAGCACCTAGGAAAAAATATATTTTTATTTCGTCTTGTATTTTTTATGCTATTTCAAGGTTCAAGTAACATATTTTATATATTTATGTGTATATAAATAGAAAACATCAAGAAATCAGGGTTTTCTTAATCAATGTACACATCCACTAACATACAAAAAAGATGTAATAGCATTTTTGTCACTGTCAATCATTTCTTTGCTTGCTCATAAATCACTGAATTTGTGCTGTACTAGGAAAGTGGAAGTGATCAACTGTAGCCTTCTTTGCTATTGAACTTGCACTGCACGTGACTTTGAACTTCATTCCCTAGCTCTGCTTTAGAAGATGTAGAATAATTGTGTTGCTCCTTCCTTTCATTTTTTTCCTCTCTTTTTCATTTTGGAAAACAGGCATTTTAAAGCTAAATTATAAAATGATACTATGTTATGAGAATTCTTGTCACTTCCTTCACACTATTTAACCTTTAGCTTAACAGAGGTGTAACTTAATGATCTATGGTTGTTTCAAAGTCTGGAATTGGAACATCTCATATAATCTGTATAGAAAGTTTTACATACAAACGTTAAGGGCTGTATCCCGAAGGAATTGAAGTAAGTTAACTCCTTTCTAAGTCACAGGCTCCTTGTTGCCTGGGTCATATCTTTTAATTGACCTTGACTTTGTTTAAGTAAAATCTTCTCTAAAATAAAGACAGGATGAGATCGAAGGGTTTTTGTTAGTTTTGGTTCACGTGTGTGTGTGTGTGTGTGTGTGTGTGTGTGTGTGTGCGCGCGCGCGTGTGTGTGCATGATTGAATATTGTGTTTTTATTTCTACTATTTAGACCTTCTCCATATTCCACCTCTTGAGAAATATAAGAAGGCCCTACATACAATTGCCTAGTTTTAACTATCAAAGAGAGTAAATTCCTCAGGCGTACCATTAAATAAATGAGATCTAAGACAGACAAACTTGGCACAGGACTCCTTAGAAACATAGACTGAGTCTCCTGGTTGTCTTGTGTGTGGGATCCCTATAGTCAGCCTTGACACTATCTCACCTCTTCTACAAAATGCTTCACTTGTAATAAGGATGATTTTTTACCCCTTCCTACTTAGTGTGATAACGTAATTTCTTCCACTCTTTTGGAAGTTTCTTGGGCATCTCTAGGAAAATGGGATGGGAATAGGTCACAGGTATAAAGTATTTGGCTTTAGCTCTGTTTTAAATCTGGAATTAAAATTCTGTTATCCTTAGTGGAATCATCTTTATCTTAATCCATCTTCACTGTCCTCTCCCTTATGCTTTACAGACTAACTGTACTTGCCACTAAATACTGTCTTTTATTTGACTCTGGTTTTATCTTTCAGTACAACTGCTATTTAGTTAAATATGGCTTGTTTTTGTTTGCCTGTTGCCCTGTCTGAATTCTGCTTATTTTCTAATTTTATTTGTATTTATGTTTTCCTTTACTCATGTATATAGATTATAGAGAAAATATATAAGCTATTTTATAAAATTTATAAATACATATGCAAAAAAACTAAGTACTCTTGTAATTCTGGAAAATAATTTACTTTTACTTTAAATGCTGAACTCTGAATTTAAATGTGAACTGATTCGTAGAGTTCATCAAATTTCTTTTTCAGTTCTCAAGAGTTCTGTGCTAATAAATTTGGATACTCATATGGTATGGACTAACCCAGTGATTTACCATAACTTATGTTTCAAAACATCAAATAAATTTTAAGATATGCACCTTAGAAACCATCTGTTTACTTTTTATTCCTTATCTTTAGTATCATGCCAATAACATGTAATAATGTTGGCTGTACTTAAGAAATAATTGACATTTTAAATTTCAAATCCATTTAAGAATACATTAAGGAATTTTGACTAGACATTTGATCTATTTTGGTTCCTTAATAATAGAAAATTGGAATATCTTTCTGTCTTATTCATGTGATTAGAGTTTGGCAAAGTCTTATTTTCTGTACTTCTTTACTCTTTCATCTACACAAAAACATTTTAGTTTAATTTGTACTGAGGAGCTTGACACTAACTGGTGCATATGAGAATTTGAATAATTACTATTGGATGTTTTCTTTCCACAGTAGTTAGATATTTTCCCTATTTTGGGGGAAGGTAATGTAATACCTTCCCTCATGTGCTATGTAAGTTTGACTCTGTAATTTACATGTCATGGTTGAGTTGTACTCTTATATCCTGAAAGGTAAACTCTAGTCTGTTTTCCAACATGTCCACATTCTAGGAATTTTTCATTTTTTTTAAATGAGGGCATATAGAAATGAACTGAATAAATAAATGAATAAAACAATCATATGATGATAATGTAAGTGAACCTGGGCTTGAACTTTCAGAACTATATTACTTTAGTAGTTAATTTAACTAACCCTTTGTCAAGGGACCTACAATGATTCAGTTACTTAAAGAATACAGAAAAAAAAAAAGAATAAAGTAAAACAAATAAGTTTATTTTAATGGTCCAAATGAGCTATTCCAGGTCAGTGAATGGTTGTACTCCATGACATCATCCGGGGTAGCTCTGTCATCTTCAACCAGTGCTCTCCAATGTCATTCTAGAAAAGGTGCAGGAAGAAAAACTTAGCATCTAACATGCAAGTTGGCCCAGAAAGCAACACATCACTATGCCTAGTTACAGGGAGTACTGGAAAATATGGTCCCTAGGTGGTCACTAACTCTCACTTAAACTCTATTATTATAAAATAAGCAGAGAACAGATTTTGGTATACAATTACCAATAGCCACCATAATCCCCTTGACACATAAAAAAATATATTTTTAAAAAAAGTATAAGGCTCGGAAGTAAATCTCACAAACATGGGAATTATAATTGTCATTCCAATAATGTGCGGCCCTAGATTCATACTGGTGTTGCATCAGAGTTTATCCCATGAAAGACATTGTTGACCTCCCTGATAACAGCATCAGAGGTTATTGATCTTTTTGCCAGTATCTCCTTGTTATCTTTAATAATGTACAATGGTATATCATCCAAAAGAAGTCTTAAAACTATTTACATATTCAGACTATAGCCTCATATGGTAATCAATTTAATGAGTTAACTCATGGTTTATAAAATATCTGTTAATCTTATTCAAGTTTCTTTGACTTTTCATTGTTCTGATATGCTAGGATTCAGTATATATATTCATATTCATCTTATATTTCTCATAATTTTAAAAATATATTTATTGTGAATGTATAGCTGTTTGTTTCTTAAGCACTAAATACACTGATTTACCCATGAAAGCCATTTAATTATGAGTTTGTAGATCTAAATCTAATTTTAGACTATTTTAAAGAGCATCCATATCTTCGCACCCTTGAGTAGTGTGCTGTTTGCTCTGCCTCTTCTGGAAGTCCATGATATCAAGATATGACCATACTTACTAGGCATTTGTTATTTTGTTTGTTTGTTTTTGTTTTTGAGAGAGAGAGGCAGAGGGAGAGGGAGAGGAAGAGAGAAAATGTTAAGTGGGCTCCTTGCCTAGAGCAGAGCCTGGCATGGGGTCCAGGCACTCGTTATTAATAAGGCACCTTGTTGAGAGCTGTAAGGGATCCAAATGATTCTGACGTGCACATAAAGCCACTTAAATGCAGAGGCCTCCTGGTACATAGTCATCAGGACACATGACCTAGGATTCAAAATCTGGAGAAATTCTCTATACTTGTCAATTTCTTAATCATTGGAATTTTCTCTTGGTGCTCCTCTACTGTTTTGTTCATCCTTGTTTTCTTGGACATTTCAAAATCCACGGCATAGATTTCTTATTTCCTCCACTGGCAGATTTTATGTGATTCATCTGTCTCCATCCCCCAACACTTTCGATTCCCAATTTCAGTTAGTTTTATGTTTTTATTTTTTATTTTTTGTAATATAGTATGTATTTCAGAAAACCAAAATTTCTTTTTCACAATAAAGAAGGTTAAGCAGGAGGTATTTGCAATGTACTGGACACCTGTATTTTGTGACAAAAAGAAATTATTTATTCAGCAGAATGTTATATAACACTGTGGAAAAATGATGAGTTTTAGTGCTAAAAAAATACTTACTTTTATTCCCAGCTCCAATATTTTATTTCAATTGAACAGACATGTACTGCATTCCTAAGATATGTCAGTTACTCTCCTAACTATACACTATAGGTTCAGAAAAGAATAAGACAGTCATAGTTCTCAAAAGTATTTACAGTTCCAGCTGTGTGATATAGACAATGTAGTTCATATTTATAAGGACAAGTTTCCTTTTCTGTAGAAAGGGGATAAGATCTGCCTCATAAGAATATTATGAGAAATCAAATGATGTTATTTGATTCCCATAATTATGATACATACGAACTTTTATGTTTTTACTCTGGGGTCAGCAAAATTTCCTTCTGTGGATTAATTTCAAAATTTTAACACTGCAGTTTTAGGGGTTGTTTGAATATTGTCTTTACATAGAGGAAGCAAAAAGTAAATATCCTTAAAGTACATTACAAGCTGGTGATAAACAATTTATCACAAATTCTTTTCACATTGTTAAAATTCATATATTTTATTTTTCACTGGTGGTTTCCTCACATAAAAATAAATCCTAGAGATATATTCATTTCACATGAACTTCAACCTGCCTTAATGTATTAATATTACATATATATATGTGTGTGTATTTATGAATACATATATGTAATTTCTTCCTTAGTTAATACTTCTCACAAATAAGAGGAATCAGTGAATTACCAGTATGATTTATAATCTTGATCTAGGAAGGGCCAAACGCTTCATTTTAGTTTGTAATATAAATACTTGATTTATTTCCACTTATATAATTTTCATTTGGTTAATGTATTTATTACATAATTATGAAAATAGTCAACTAGCAATTATGCTTCTTTATAGAATTCTCAAGGAATCAGAATTCCTAAAGCCTATAGATTAAGTATAGCATGATATATTTTAAAAAATCTTTCATGCAATATTTCTTGACAATTCTGGACTACAAGATTTGCTTCATAAGTGAGTTTACCCCTTCCCTACCCCAGCATCTCTCTCTCTCTCTCCCTCCCTTCTCTTTCAAACACACACACACACACACACACACACACACACACACACACACACACACCCCACAGCTCTTTTAACAAAGAGAATGAAGAAAAAGTTAAGAAGCCATTTAGTTAAAATAAATAGGTTCAGGAAGAAAAGGATGACAGCACTACCAGAAACTAGAGGGGAAAAAAATTGATTAGAGAAGCCTGGGTGGCTCAGTCAGTTAAGTGACTGACTTCAGCTCAGGTTATGATCTCCTGGTTCATGGGTTTGAGCACCGCATTGGGCTCTCTGCTGTCAACACAAAGCCTGCTTTGGATCCTCTCTCCCCTTCTCTCTCTTCCCTTTTCCCATGCTCACTCTCACTCTCTCTCTCTCAAATAAAATGTTAAAAACGTAATGATTAGGGGCACCTGGGTGGCTCAGTCAGTTAAGCGTCTGATTTCTACTCATGTCATGATCTCACAGTTCACGAGTTTGAGCCCTTCATCGGGCTCTGTGCTGACAGCCTGCTTCATTCAGATTTTGTGTCTCCCTCTCTCTCTCTCTCTCTCTGCCTCTCCCTCACTTGCATTTTCTCTCTCTCTCAAAAAAAAATAAACGTTAAAAAAATTAAAAAAAAACCCATAGTGATTAAATTTACTTATTGATAATCAATGAATTTCTAAAACTAACAGAAAAATATTAAGATTCAAAATTGACGTGATTACAAGAAACTTGATGTTTGTAACATTTATTTGTCCCTATATGTGTTTTGACAGTTTTGATTGGATGCCATATGTTTAAACAAATTATGGCATATTTTATGCCTTTTTGCCATACTGCTTAGAGCTAGAGTATAGTATAATTAATCTAGAATGATTAAATGGTATTGAGCTTGGGGTCAATGCACTGAAACTTTTTATAGGTAGAGCTGATGTGAGAGTGGGAGTGTAGTCACGAGGGAAATAGTGATAGAATAGACAGCCCACTCTGCTCACCTTTTCCCCCCAGTCAGGATCCACTGATCCAGTTTTGTTGATCAGGTGACATTTCCCCATTAATATTTAAGTGGAAAATTACTTTAACAAAACTTGTATTAACAATCTACTAATAAGTTTTTTGGGAATACAGGTATGAATGTGTGTCACACTTTTCTTCTTTATCAGCTCCCATTGGAATCTTCTTTATTTATTCCTTTCTTTGTTCACTGTCACCAGAACTAACCCATAAATTCTAGGACTGGTTTCACTTTTCACTGTGCACCTGCCTAGTATATTGGAACTGTGGTGTCCAATATGGTAGCCAATAGACACATGTAGCTTTTTAAATTTAAATTGTAATTAATTAAAAATTAAATAAAATTAAAAGTTTAATTCATCGATTGTACCTGCCACATTTCAATTGTTAAATAGGCACGTGAGGCTAGTGGCTATCAGATTAGACAGTGTAGAGAATATATCCATGACTGCATTAAAAAAAGAATAGTGCTGCTTTAGAATGAGTAACAGGTTAGTTGCTTGCTTCTGAGAGATTGCTATATTATTCTGCTAAGAATTGTTAACATACCACAGAATTGTAAAAATCATACATTACTGGCACATGGACTTACTGAAATTTTATCTTTTATAATAAGGCAAAGATATTTTTAATAGTGGGGGATTTTTAAACTTGTTTTTGTTTTTGTTGGCCTTTTTTTACTAGTTTTTAACTAATGTGAATCATTGTTACTTTATGTCCTAACATTAAAAAACTTCAGTTTATACATTACAAACCTTGCTCACTTCTTTCACAGAAAACTTTTCTTTGAAGTCATTGGGAGATCCAAACAGGAATAGTAGATAGAAGAATTATGCCAGGGGGCAAAATGCTGTTCCTTTTCATGTATCTGTAAAATGAAATAAAATATGTTTGATGAATTGCCAGTCTATTTGCTCTACTTCAAAACTTGCAAGGCACCTATGTTATTATGAAATATAGATGCCAAGGAAAACTGGAGTCTCTGAAGAGGGAATGGAAATGTTAGAAGATAGAGTACAGAACTTAGTAAAAATACAAAGTAGAAGAATTAGAATGCCTGGGTGACTGGGTCTATTGTCAGCTGTTTGTTCTGAGCTTGTGTGTGTGTGTGTGTGTGTGTGTGTGTGTGTGTGTGTGTGTGTTTTAATGTTTATTTTTGAGAGAGGGAGGGAGAGATGGAGTGTGAGTGGGGGAGGGGTAGAGACAGAGACACAGAATCCGAAGCAAGCCCCAGGCTCTGGCTGTTAGCACAGAGCCCAACACGGGGCTTAAACCCACAAACTGTGAGATCCTGACCTGAGCTGAAGTTGGACACTCAACCGACTGAGCCACCCAGGTGCCCCTGTGAGCTAATGTTTTATACAGCATGGCAGTGCCCTCTGTGTTTCTGGTGTTTCATGACTTAGGAATCCGTCTCCATGAATGTGTCTCATTGAGTCTTAAACAAATGCTATTCATTATATTTATAAGTAAAACACATCATCTGGCCTCAGAAGGTTTAAATATTAACTTGATATTAATATAGCTCTACCTGCTTCCCTTTTGCTAATGTTTTACAACTGTGGCTGTGCTTGTTTCATTTTTTTATTTGTTATGAAATTTTATTTTTAAGGCTCCTTATGTCTATTTTAGGCAAAACATATTTAGATGAAAAAAAATTCCACCAAAGATATAGGTTTCATTTTAATGGATCAATTTGGCTGATTATATTTGTCATATTTAGCTTTAGTAGTTAAATTTTTATGTGACATTCTAATTTATGCTTTTGTGACTTATCTTTTTGGGTTTTTGTTTTTGTACAATAGTGGATGGGGGGTGTGGCATTGTATTGTCACAAAAACAAAGGCAGCTTCAGTGACCTGAGGGCTTAGAGAGAAGCAGAAATTGCACTTCATAGCTGAGGCCTCTTTTACACAAGGAGATGCCTTCTCTACCCCTCCACACCTTGAATTAGCAGTAACAGGCCAGTTGCCATTCTCTGTTCCTCTAATCCCAGCTTGGGAATTGTATTGCATGTCAGAAATTGTCACTTAACTGCAGGAACGTAGGTCCTAAGTCCGAATCCCCTCTGCTCCATCTGCCCACACCCACATAAATATACAAGTGTGCCCTGTATTTCAAAAGCGCTCTCTGTCTCTCTGTCTCTCTCTCTCTCTTGTTTCTCTCTCATGCGCGCTCTCTCTCTCTTTCTCTCTGTAAGAGGACAGTGGGGCCTCACTTGATTGAAAAAGGAATGTCTTTTGGACTGAGAAAAAGAAATATGCAGTGTTGTGTCTCAAAGCCTGGCTGGTAAATGACACACTTAAGTGCACGGTGAGGAAGTCTCCCCACTCTCTTGCGTAACCGCTGTTAGGCAGATGTCAACCCCAGTCATGGGACCCAATAGGCCACAGTGAGGACGATTATAAATGAGGAGCAGGGGTGCAAGCGCACCTGGCTTCAGGGGTCCCAAACAGACCAGGCTCTGCCCACTTACCACTGACCAAATCCAAAGGCAGAGAGAGTAGTGGTGGTAACACTAGAAAGGAATTTATTTCAGTGAGGCCCACACTGGGAAGACAGTTGGCTAGTGTCCCAAAGGCTGTCTCCAAAGTGCTGAAAATACATCCAGGTTATATAAGGAAAATATTGTACAAAGGTGAGTGGGTCCATGCAGGTGAGCAGTAAGGGTCAGATCGATCATTGTCTTGGGGTCAATCGTGTGAGGTCTTTATTGCTTGAGGTCGTAGTTTCGGTTCCCATCGCAGGATGCTTTGCCTGCTGGGTCTTTTGCCCGAGTTGAAACATAAGCTGGAAAGGAGAACTTAATCAGTTAGAAAGTACAGACAGGTCAGAATGGAGGTAGTTAAAATTCTCTTTCATGATTGCTTTCACCCTGGCTCCAAGAGGCTGGGAGTTGGGTCCAACTCACAGGCAGTACTATGCTTTTGGCAGTGTTGTGAGGAATAAAACCTTAGCTCCACCAGAACACAGAAGGTATGGGGGAATGCAGGGAAGCATAAGGCAGGACTGGACAGGACAGTGACATCCTTTCACTTTCTTGTACGCACACACATGCACACACACACACAGGAGACACACACGTGCATGTACATATACACACAGGAGTTCTGTTGCTAAGGCACTAAGGGATCTGGGTGATGTCGTGGGGCTCTACTGCTGTTTCAGAGTGCCAAGACCTGAGTGGGTGTGTCTATCCCCACCCTGGGAGTAAGAGACAAAGTTTGCTAGGAAAGGCAGAAGAGCCACAGATGGAAGAATCCCAAAGGAGGACAGAAGAGGAGGCCATGTAAGAGATTCGCTCTTGTTTATCCTTTTTCTAACACGGATTTTTAAAAATATATTGGTTGAGTAATATCTCTGACTTATTTTCTTTTGCTTCCCTGATCAGTGTTCTAGGATATTGGTGAATTAGTTTCAGGACTGGCTCTGTGGACATTGGCGCACAGAAGGGTCCTGTGCTTGTTTAATGTTCTGCTGTTGCCATCTTGGAATTCTTAATACTTTTGAACAAGAGACTCTACATTTTGCACTGGGCTTCACCAATGAAGAGCCAATCCTGATTAATCTTACCTGTAACAACATTTGCCAGAGTTAGAGGAATCTCTTATTTCTCTCTCAATTTCACATTTCATCAATCATCAAACCTTATCTATTTACATCTTTTTTTTAACCTTTTAAATCCTCTTTTCTCCAATCCTGCTGCCACCTCCTTATTTCAGGATAAGGTCGTCTCTCACCTGGACCATTGTAGTCTCACAATCTTTTTGTCGTCCCTTTCTAATTCAGCCTTCACACATCTACAAGAGTTATTTTGAGTCAAATACATCATCTAGATTGCCACTTATTTAGGAGATTGCTATTACTCATGACAAACCACTTTTTGTAAAATTATTTTTATATTCTACATATATTATTTTTCTTTTCTACATAAAATTATTTTTCTATTCCTGAGTATATTTTGTACCTAGTAATAATTTAGTGATTTGATAATTTGATTTCTTCTGTTAAAGAATTTCCATCATTTTCTTCTTATTTAATAGTAATGATGTTTGTCCTCTGTGTCTGAGATTAGATGATACCCATTTTTAAAGAGTCACTCAGTAACTTCTGGGGTGTGTGTGTGTGTGTGTGTGTGTCTGTCTGTCTGTGTGTGTGTCTGTGTGTGTTAGAGAGGAAGGGATATTGACTAAAACTTTCTCATTGCACCTACACTGTTTTTATGCTTATTCTTGATTTTTCCTTCGTGCTGGGATTTTCTGTTGTAGAATAGAGTCAGTATAAAAGAGATGGTCAGTGTCAAGTCTCTGATTATGAAGTAGATTTTGTCTTCTAGTTCATTCTATTCCTCAAGCAAAGCTTAAGCCAGAGGGTTATGTTGGAACCTAGAGGTACATAGCTAATAAGGGGTAAGTGTCCAACTTCTACTAGAGAAATTTACCCTGGCTTTAGGAATTGTGCATTTTTACTTTGAAATATTTTGGACTCTTTCTAAAATCTAGTGTTAAGCTACTGGCAGGAATGGGAAAGCCAACATTCTATTGTGGTTAAGATAACTGATTTTGGAATTAAATTGAATTCCAATCATACTGACCTTTCTTTTTTTTCCATTTTTTTAATGTTCATTTATTCTTGAGAGAGAGAAAGAGGCAGAGCATGAACGGGGGAGGGGCAGAGCAAGAGAGGGAGACACAGAATCTGAAGCAGGCTCCAGGCTCTGAGCTATCAGCACAAAGCCCGATGCGGGTCTCGAACTCATGAGCTATGAGATGATGACCTGAGCTGAAGTCTGACGCTTAACCAATTGAGCCACCCAGGTGCCCCCCATGCATTCTTAATATGATTATATCTTTGATTCCTAAAGTATATTTTTTTGTGTGAAAAATCAAATTGTAATGCTTATGTCATAGCATTGTTCTGAGTGAGGATAAAAAAGAGATAATTGCTTGACACATGGTAAGTACCTCAAAAATGACTGCTGATTGTCATATATTATTTGTTGTTATTGTTTCTAGGGTGGGTGCAGGAAGGTACAGATGGATTTTGATCATCCTATCAGCACATTTCTTGATACTGGCAGAGTTTAAAGTGGGTACAGTCACTGTTACATATTACAGATATTGCTGAAATGCTTTCTATGCCCACATCATCTTATTGGTGGAAATGACATTTGAGACAAAAAAATTCTGGGGCACCTGGGTGGCTTAGTTGGGTAAGCATCCAAATCTTGATTTCAGCTCAGGTAATCTCACAACTGTGGACATGGAGCCTGCTTAAGATTCTCTCTCTGCCCTTCCCTGTTTTGCACTCACATGCACTTTCTCTCTCTCTCTCTCTCTCTGAAAAAATAAAAAATAAAAAATAAAAAATAAAAAATAAAAAATAAAAAATAAATAAAAAAAGAAGATAAAATTCTTTGTGCTGCTAAAGAGTTAATAATCTAGCTGAGTGATACATATATATGTATTTGCATGTGTATCCTTCAGTAATATTATATTTTGATAATGGTGACTGTATTTGGGAGAGTCTCACAAATCATTGTATAATCATTACTATTGGTTTCTTTCTGAGTCACCGTGAGCGACTTTGAGATGAGTTGCATCTGGAGTGTGCGCTGCTGATGCACTATACCTATGTGGTCAAGAAGAAACAGTGGCCATGTTTTTAAAGATACAGCTATGGAGCATAATAAAGATCAGAGCAAATGAACATCATCTTTTGAAAATACATGGCCACTTCCAGAGAATTATCTTAGTGGTACTTGAATGGTCTGGAGAGTTTCAGAATGGGAGAAATGCCTGAACCTCCATTTGTGATGTATTATGGTTTAACTGTTGTGCATTCATCTACTTTAGGAATGAATTTGACTTTTGACAGCTGTATAAATCAGCCTAAATTATATTTGTCTAAACAATATACAACATAATTCTAAGAGAATCCACTTTATATTTCTCCATTGCTATTGGTTTAGGTCTCTATATTCCTAACAGCTATTTAAATCCTTATGATAGCCTTGTCAATGTATAATTAGTACTCTAAGGCTATCCTACCTCTCAGATTTACAATATGCTTTGGGATATATCAGCAATTCAAGTTTTTCTGCTTGAATGTGCATGTTCAGTAGCACTGAACCCAAAATATGAAGGTCTAATGAATTGGCTTTAATGGTTTCCTTGCCTCCTTAAATGTTTTTGTTTTAATTGGTTATGCCACACTATATACTGAACTACATTGAAAAGTTCACAGCATTGATGCTAATGCTCTCTTTCTAATTACTGCATAATGAACAAGGTCTGACAGTGCAGTTTTAGAGGTTAGATACCACGCTTAGTGATTATCTTCATATTTTTATGAAGTAGAAATCTTAAACCTTCCATTATAATGTAGATATTATATATGTACACATGTGCTTTAGGGTATACGTGTGTGTATACGTGTCTGTTTTAGATAAATCCCTGGCAAAATGTAGATTTAGGATAACTTATTTTTAGGTTATATATAGCAGTATATGTATATATGTTGTATATGTAAATATTCATACATACATTGGAGAAAAAACCTACATAATAATCAGATTCTCAATTTATTTGTCAAAAGCTTTATTTCCAGTTTAATATATTCTTCTATAAATGTATCTAGTACTTATGAATCATGAATCTTCTCTCTCTCTCACTCTCTCTCTCTCTCTCTCTCTGGCTTGGAGTTTGAACAAAATATTCATATTGTTTACAGTTAAAATACTCTAATGAAAAGTGTTAGGATCATGCCATATATTTAACTGATTTAGGCATCTTGTTTTCATTATAAATACATGTCTTTGCAGAAGAGCTTTATAAATTGTACACTTTGATATGTAGGTGGAAATAATAACAAGAAATCTAACAAATTATGAAAGTTGGGAGGGAGGTACAACCGCATTAGGAATCCAACACCCTTGTTACACAAAAAGTACCAAACATTGTTATACATACCCCTTCTAGTATTGGTTCTCCAAAGTATTGTGTTTTTTTGTTTTTATTTTGTTTTGTTTTGTTTTGTTTTGTTTTACAAAGGTGGTGAGAAAAATTTAATCTGGTTTTGGCTATGCACATTTTAGTTTAATTTGCCTTTCCAGAGTTAAAATACAGCTATTTAATTTGAAAGAAGTTTGATGCCAAATTACCTATCAATAGATAGGTAGAGCAATAGAGCAATAGATGATATATTGACTTTATTTTAGAAAAAAGACCCCTAAATATATTTTATGCAAACTAAACTGTACTTACTATATTAATTTTATGAGTTTGTATTACATGCTTTTATTTTTTTTCTTGTTCTTTATTATTTTTATAATTTAAATTTTAGTTAACAGTTCAATATTGGTTTCAAGAGTAGAATTCAGTGATTCATCATTGACATACAACACCCAATGCTCATCACAACAAGTTCCCTCCTTAGTACCCAATTCATCTAGCCCATCTTCCACCCACCTCCCTCCATCAACCCATAGTTTTGTTCTCTGTCATTAAGAGTCTCTTGTGGTTTGTTTCCTTCTCTTCTCTACCCTACCCTCCTTCCGATATGTTCATCTGTTTTGTTTCTTAAATTCCACATATGAGTGAAATCATATTTGTTTTTCTCTGATTGACTTATTTTGCTTAGCATAATACACTCTACCTCCATCTATGTCATTGCAAATGATAAGATTTCATTCTTTTTGAAGGCAAGTAATACTCCATCTTCTTTATCCATTCATCAGTTGATGGACATTTGGACTCTCTCCATACTTTGGCTATTGTTGATAATGTTGTTATTAACATTGGGGTGCCTATGTCCCTTCAAATCAGATATGTCGTTTGCAAATATCTTCTCCCATTCCATTGACTGCCTTTTAGTTTTGTTGATTTTTTCCTTTGCTGTGAAGAAACTTTTTATCTTGATGAAGTCCCAGTAATTCATGTTTACTTTTGTTTCCCTTGCCTTCAGTAACATGTCTAGTAAGAAGTTGCTCCAGCTGAGGTCAAAGACATTGCTATGTGTGTTCACCTCTAGGATTTTGATGGTTTCTTGTCTCACTTTTAGGTTTTTCATCCATTTTTAAAAATGTTTATTTTAGAGAGAGAGAGAAACAGAGCATGAGCAGGGGAGGGTCAGAGAGAGAGGGAGACACAGAATCCGAAGGAGGCTCCAGGCTCTGAGCTGTCAGCGCAGAGCCTGATGCAGGCCTCAAACTCATGAACCGTGACATCATGGCCTGAGCTGAAGTTGGACACTTAACCGACTGAGCCATCCAGGCATCCAAGTCTCTCGTCCATTTTGAATTTATTTTTGTGTATGGTGTAAGAAAGTGGTATAGTTTCATTCTTCTGCATGTTGCTGTTCAGTTTTCTCAGAACCATTTGTTTAAGAGATTGTCTTTTTTCCGTTAGATATTCTTTCCTGCCTTGTCTAAGATTAGTTGATGATGTAGCTATGGGTCCATTTCTGGGTATTCTAAGCTATGTGTCAGCTTTTGTGTCAGTACCATACTGTCTTGATAACTACAACTTTGTAGTACAGCTCGAAATCCAGAATTATGATGCCTCCAGTTTTGCTTTTCTTTTTCACGATTGCTTTGGCTATTCAGGGTCTTTTGGGGTTACATACAAATTTTAGGATTGTTTGTCCTAGCTCTGTGAAGAATGTTGGTGGTATTTTGATAGGGATTGCATTAAATGTGTAGATTGCTTTGGGTGGTATAGATATTTTAACAATATTTGTTCCTCCAATCCATGAGCATGGAATGCTTTTCAATTTCTTTGCGTCCTCCTCAGTTTTTTTCATGAGTGTTTTATAGCTTTCAGAGTATAGATCTTTTACCTCTTAGGTTTATTCCTAGGTATCTTATTGCTTTGCGTGCAACTGCAGATGGGATAGATACTTTGATTTCTTTTTCCGCTGCTTCACTATTGGTGTATAGAAATGCAACAGATTTCTGCATGTTGATTTTATATCCTGTGACTTTGCTGAATTCATATATTACTTCTAGCAATTTTTTGGTGGAATCTTTTGGGTTTTGTACATAGAGTATCATGTCATCTGCACATAGTGAATGTTTGACTTCTTCCTTGCTGATTTGTGATTTGGATGTCTTTTATTTCTGTTTGTTGTCTGGTTGCTGAGGCTAAGACTTCCAGTACTGTGTTAAATAGTAATGGTGAAGGCAGACATCCTTGTCTTCTTCGTGGCCATAGGGAAAAGGCTGTCAGATTTTCCCCATTGAGGATGATATTAGCTGTGGGTCTTTTGTATATGGCCTTTCTGATGTTGAAGTTTTCTGAAGGTTTTTTATCAAGAATGGAGGCTGTATTTTGCCAAATGCTTCTTCTGCATCTATCGACAGGATCATATGGTTCTTATCCTTTCTTTTAATAATGTGATGTATCTCATTGGTTAATTTGCAAATATTGAATCAGCCCTATATCCCAGAAATAAATCCCACTTGATCATGGTAAATAATTATGTTAAGGTACTGTTGAATTTGATTTGCTGGGATCTTGTTGAGAATTTTTGCATTCATATTCATCAGGAATATTGGTCTGTAATTCTCCTATTTTAGTGGGGTCCTTGTATGGTTTTGCAATCAAGGTAATGCTGGCCTCGTAGAATGAGTTTGGAAGTTTACCTTCTATTTTTATTTTTTGGAACAATTTGAGAAGAATAGGTGTTAACTCTTCTTTAAATGTCTGATAGAATTTCCCTAGGAAGCCATCTGGCCCAGCACTCTTGTTTGTTGGGAAATTTTTGATTACTGATTTCAGTTTCTTTGCAGGTTATGGGTCTGTTCAAATTTTCTATTTCTTCCTGTTTCAGTTTGGTAGTTTGTATGTTGCTAGGAATTTGTCCATTTCTTCCAGATTTCCCAGTTTGTTGCTGTATAGTTTTCCATAGTATTCTCTTGTAATTATTTGTATTTCTGTGGTGTTGGTTGTGATCTCTCCTCTTACATTTGTGATTTAATCTATTTGGGTCCTTTCTCTTTTTGATAAGTCTGGATGGGAGTTTATCAATTTCATTAATTTTTTCAAAGAATTAACTCTTAGTTTAATTGCTCTGTTATACTGTGGGGGGGGTTTTTGTTCCTATATCACTTATTTCTTCTCTAATCTTTATTATTTCCCTTCTTCTGCTGGCTTTGGGCTTTATTTGCTGTTCCTTTTCTAGCTCCTTTAGGTGTAAGGTTAGGTTGTGTATTTGGGATCTTTCTTGATTCTTGAGATAGACATGAATTGCAATATACTTCACTCTTAGGACTGCCTTTGCTGCATCCCAAAGGTTTCAGACTGTTGGGTTTTCATCTCCATTTGCTTCCATGTATTTTATTTCTTCTTTAATTTCATGGCTAACCCATTCATTCTTTAGTGGGATATTCTTTAACCTACATGTATTTGACGGCTTCCCAAAATTTTCATGTGGTTGATGTGTTTCATAGCATTGTGATCTGAAAATATGCATGGTATGACTCCATCTTTTGGTACTTGTTGAGGGCTGATTTGTGACACAGTATGTGATCTATTCTGGATAATGTTCCATGTGCACTTGAAAAGAATGTGTATTCTTTTGCTTTAGGATGAAATGTTCTGAATATATCTGTTACGTCTATCTGGTCCAGTGTGTTTTTCAAAGCCATTGTTTTCTTGTTGATTTTTTGCTTAGGTGATCTGTTGGTTGCTGTAAGTGGAATGTTAAAGTCCCCTACTATTATGGTATTATTATCAATGAGTTTCTTTATGTTTGTGATTAATTGATTTATATATATGGGTGCTCCTAAGTTGAAGGTGTAAATATTTACAATTGTTATACCTTCTTGATGGATAGACCCCTTAATTATGATGTAATGCTCTTCTCTGTTGTTGGTCTTTGCTTTAAAATCTAGTTTAGCATGGCTACTCCAGCTTTCTTTTGATGTCCATTCACATAATAAATTGTCCATCCCCTCACTTTCAATCTGCAGGTGTCTTAGGTCTAAAATGAGTCTATTGTAGGCAGCATGTAGACAGATCTTGTTTTTTTTTTTTTAATCCATTCTGATACCCTACGTCTTTTGATTGGAGCATTTAGTTCATTTACATGCAGAATGATTATTGAAAGTTATGAATTTATTGCCATTGCGTTACCTATAGAGTTGGTATCTCTGGTGATGTTCTCTGGTCCTTTCTAGTCTTTGTTGCTTTTTTTTTTCCTCTCTGCTCAAAGAGCCCCCCTTAAAATTTCTTGTAGGATTCGGTTTAGTGGTAACAAACTCCTTTAGTTTTTTTGTTTGTTTTGGTTTGGTTTTTGGTTTTTGTCTTGGAAACTCTTTATCTCTCCTATTTTGAATGACAGCCTTGCTACATAGAGTATTCTTGGCTGCATATTTGTCCTATTCAGCACATTGAATGTATCTTGCTAATCCCTTCTGGCCTGCCAAGTTTTTGTGGACAGATCTGCTGCGAACCTGATCTGTCTTCCCTTGTAAGTTAAGCACTTTTTTTTCCCTTGCTGCTCTCAGGATTCTTTCCCTGTCTATGCATTTTGTGAATTTGACTACAATATGTCTTGGTGATGGCTGACTTTTGTTAACTTTAATGGGGGTTCTCTGTGCTTTTTGGATTTTGATGTCTGTGTCCTTCCCCAGATGAGGGAAGTTTTCAGGTATAATTTGCTCACATAAACTTTCTGTCCCATTTTCTTTCTCTTCATCTTCTCGGACTCCTATGATTCAAATGTATTACATCTTAATGTATCACTGAGTCCCCAAAGTCTGCCTTCATGATCCCTCACCTTTGTTTCCCTTTTCTTTTCTGCTTCATTATTTTCTATATCTTCTGTATCACTAATTCACTCATCTGACTTGTCCATCTTCATTTTTATGGACTCCATTTGGTTTTGCATCTTGGTTATAGCAGTTTTAATTTTGGCCTGACTAGATTTTAATTCATGTATTTGTGCAGAAAGGGATTCTGTGGTGTCTTCTATGCTTTTTACATGCTCAGCTTGTGTCCTTAACCTTATAATCATTGTTTTAAATTCTAGTTCTGACATATTACCTGTATCTAGATTGATTATGTCTCTGGCCGTCATTTCTTCCTGGTTTTTTCTTTTGAGGTGAATTCTTCCATCTTGTCATTTTGGAGGAAGAAAAAACAATAATAATAATAGAATGAAATAAATATTAAAAAAATTTAAACATTAAAACAAAGGAAGCTAGATCCTAGGTGTGTTTTGGTCTGCTTGTTAAGAGAAGCTTGATAGAAAAAAAGAGAAAAGAAGAGAAAAAAAATATAAGAAAACATTTAAAAATTAAAGAAATAATAAAATTTAAAAAATTAAAAGTAAAATTAAAAAAAATTTATCTGTATCCATGAAACAGAAAAAACAAATAACAACAAAAACAAAAACAGAAGCAACAACAAAAAAACCGAACAAGTGATCAAACCAAAGAACCCAAATGAAGCTATGTCCACTTTCCGCTGGAGCTGAAACTTTGCAGCACTCCCTGTACTATAGACTGAGCTGGTGTAAGGAATTTGTCTCCGTCTTCTGGGTTAGAGGCCTGTTGCTCTGATTCTCAGGCCTACTTGCCTTAGTGAAGATGTGCTGGAAGGCTTAGAGGGGCGGGGCTTTCTCCCCTTGGTGGGACTGTTTAGCTCACTTGGGTAGATCAGTGCTGGTGGGCTAATGATGAAAATGGTTTCACCTCACTCTCTATTCTCCAGAGTGGGAAGTTCACACCCTCAAAAAAGTACGATCAATACGTGTCTTGTGTCCCCCACTTCAGTCAGCTCCCCACCTTCTCCCCTACCAGGAGGTACTTCCTTCCAGAGTTTTATCTAGGGCACAGCTGTGTCTCAAAACTCCACGTTTCAGAGACCCCCTTGGTTTGGACCTGCTGTGATCTGGGGGAGGGTCTTGCTGAGCTGTGGCCAGGGCAGGCTTGTTCCAAGGAATGGTCATACCACCACACAGCAGCAGTGGCTCAGATTTTATGGTAAATCACAACACACAACCGACACCAGGTTTTCTGCCCTCAACCAGTGTATTTGTTCCTATACCTATAGTGTGGTGGCTTGAGGGTGCCTTCTGGGTCTTTTGCCCATAGATAGCCTGTATCACCTCTACAAAATGTACTCCAAGCAGGGGAACTGCTTCTCCCTGTGCATCCTAGGCAATCCTTAGATGGAGCTGCCTGCTCCTGGGGCTCCATCCTGCTTCCTTGCCAGAGCACCACCAGGGGGTGACCTCTGAAACTTCAGGCTCTATGCTCCACTGGTGGGATCGCAACCCTCTTTTTCCCCCATCAGTGGTTTCGGGGAACAGTTTTCTTGTGCAGTTCCCTGTGCACATTTTCACTCTTTCTCTCTAGCTGCTTTCAGGGGGTGTGCTTTCTTGTGCACACCTGATGTACTGCTCTCTCTCCCCTTCTGTCTTTCTCCCCCCACAAAATGGCTCTCCTCTCTGTGGCACCATGGCTCTTCTCTCCTCCAATTCGCCTCTCCTTACTATGTACCTGCCATGTTCTCTCCCTCAAATTGTGCGGATTGTTCTGTTAATGCTCAGAACAGTTTCTTAGGTGTTGAAAATGGTTTGATGTTGATCTAGCTGTGTTCAACGGACCAGACAAGCCCAGGGGCCCCTTACTACTCTGCCATCTTAACTCCTACCCCCTCCATTTTTGTGAATTCTTAAAAGAATTTCAACTGAATTTTTGTGCTTACTTGTTTTGGAGATTTTTATTAGTAATGGCTGTCAAAATCCTCTTTTGATTCATATACCATTATTCCTTTCTTTATTCTATTTAATATAATTTATTCTATTTATTATTATTCTTTAAATGAAACTTAAAGTGTACTTTCATATCTGAAAATTCTATTTATTCCTCCTGTTAGCACTGCAATAATTTTTCTTTAGTACAGTAAAGGGAAACATTCCCATTATATTGTTTGCAATCTGAAGTTAAAATAGTAGACAAATTTAAGGTATGTGACAACATACAGATAAGACCAGATGAATGGAGAGAGAATGAAACAAGAAAAAATGATTTGAGCGAATATATCAGTGTGTTGGGTAAAATGAGCAGAAATGAATCAGTTAGTAGCGTTTCTGAGAGGAGAAAATCTCAATACGGATGTAGAAGAAACATTTAAATTTTAAACAGGAGGCCATCGGGAGCCAGGGAAAGGATCTAAGGGGGTAATAATGTGCTTGAGCAAAGTAAAAATGTTCTCCATGTTGGCAAATCTTAATCATTTCTTGCTGTGATAATTAATCAGACAGCTAAGTACTAGCCACTCACCTGCTTCAAAACATAAATTTTGCTTTATGTGCACAACAAATTACCCTTTCATGCACACATAAAAAGTATACAAATTCTCCATGGGATGGAGGAGATGTTCGATATCTGCCTTTGGTGGAAATAATTATTATTAATTTAAGATTAGCATACTCTAGACAGACTGTTAGCATTCCTGTTTTATCTAAACACAGCCATGTGAGGGGCACAAGGCTGTCAGTGTATTGGTGAAAGCCCTCCCACTGTTCCCAACAGCTGCTGAAATCACAAACATTTCAATCCTATTAATTCAACATGAAAAAATCATTAGCATTGTACTGAGGTGTTGGAACCAGCTCACGCCTGCTTGGTTGATCTCTCAAGTCAAATTAGGAAACCTCCTGCTCAGGAGCAATTTACTTTTTGTTGAATCAAGCCTATTATTCTGGTCACATTTTAAGATGGTGTTCCTTTTGCTTGTCGTACAAGCAGTGATGAATTTAACTCAAGAAGGAAATTGAGTATTAGGAGTTTGAAAGGAATGGCTTTCTGTATCTTATGAACCTCTTCAGGTAGAATACTTGGGAAAAAAATCCATAAAATTGGTACATGAATAAGAGACCATCATCATCATCATCACCGTCATTAGCAACAATCAGAGTTAACAGTTACTTCATCTTCATTAAATGTGGAGCGTTATTCTAATTGCTGAGGGTTAACTCTTGATCTTCACATCATCTTTAGGAGTCAGATACTGTTACTGTCATTCTCTGAGGAAACTGAGATACAGAAAAACTGAGATACGGAAAGAAAAAATAAATTATTTACAGTTTTATAACTAAGAAGTCATGGAGCCGGAATTTGGATCTAGACACTCTGACTCTGGAGTATATGCTCATTGTATACAATTGAATGTAGGGAAAACATGAATAAAACAAAAGAGAACGTGCAAAGAAACAAGAAACTTTTCTAAGATATTTACAGACGATCTCTTTATTTCTATAGGTGAGGAAGTAGCTAGTAAATGCCAGAACTGATAAATTTGAGATATCAGATTATGAAAGTCAATAGATTGGTGGTCTGATTGGGACTAAGAGCTATATTTTCTTTCAGTCTAAAACTGTTACCTTGGAAGAATAACATTGAACTGAACGTGATTCTTTATATCTGGATTTTTTTCTTTTTTTGTGTGTGGGGTATGGTACGGAGTATGGAGGGAACAACATAATAAAGATTCATTTTATTATATAGCATTTGTTTACTACAGAAAGTAAAGCAATGACACACTTGACTTTATGTGTAATTAACCAAGTTTGGGGAGTGTATTTTCTCGTATGGACATGTATTGGGGGTGATGGATGTTGAAAGACTAACACAATCATAATGTTTAATTTGGACAGTGGTTGTATGCTTTTCATTTAGTTTTGGGCTTCTCTAAAAATGGTAATTCACTGATATTCCTGATTAACTTTTACTTCAAAGTCATGCTTTGGATACCATCTTCATAGTTTTGAGCATTTGATCTAAATATATAAATTGCTTAGTTATTTCATAAATACAATAAGAATTTTTGTTCTTTCAGGCCCATTTAGTCTTCATAGAGGCATAAAGTATCTTTCAGGGACTATAAATGGATTATTATGAAAATAATAATTATGACTCCTAAGAATTGATAACTGTTTAAAAAATGTTTTATAGTCGGGCTCTGTGCTGATAGTACGGAGCCTGCTTTGGATCCTCTGTCTCCCTCTGTGTCTGTCCTGCTCACACACTCTCCCTCTCAAAAATAAACAAATATTAAAAAAAATGTTTTACAGCTTAGGAATTTCAGGCACAAGCATCAGAATTCCACTACCCAGAGTTAACTCTCTACTTCTAGTCACAGTGCCGAGAGAGGGTTTCAAATGAACAGGGGTAAAGCAGTAATCTTGTTTGACACCTTTGGGCTGGCTGTCTGTGAACATAGCACTTCATCTTTCCTTTCTCTTTTGCATCTTTGTGTTCCATTTTATTGTGGACGTGTCTATTTTCCTAAGTGGACTTTAAGCTA
Organism: Felis catus; assembly: GCF_018350175.1. Taxonomy (NCBI): domain Eukaryota; kingdom Metazoa; phylum Chordata; class Mammalia; order Carnivora; family Felidae; genus Felis; species Felis catus. Next base: position 42,124,236 of record NC_058368.1, on the reverse strand, counting down.
CTTCAAAAGCAGGCACATGTCTTACACATGTTTAAGTTGTATCTTGTGACTTCACTTGTTTTTGTTTCCTTACAAAAGATTTGTTTTACGAAATAATTCAATAAAAGTACAATAAAATAACCTGTCTGGTTAAAACAATGAAATGGAACATGATAAAATGATATCTATTGAATTACTTAATTGCAATAGATGTCCTGTTATGACTTTGGCAAATTTCATGGTGCTCTTCCAAGTTATTTGTGCACCACCATGAAGGTTTCAAGATCCTTCATTTACCATGAAGGATCACTGCATAGATCCTTCTTAAGCAGTGAGTATACTCCTCACTTAAGCAGTGAGTATACTTTCATTAAATGAAAACTTGACCATTTTCACATATCGCTTTCCTACAAAAACCTAGTGATCTCCATGATAATAGCCTATTAATCACTCTAAGTGTGTTTAAGATGGTGATCATAGACATGAATTTTGAGGAATCTGTGAACTTCTGACACTGATTGCAGAGAAGTGTGTGTGTGTGTGTGTGTGTGTGTGTGTGTGAGTTTGAAGTGAGAAAATCTATAGCTTTTGATGAGATTCTGAATGAGATATCTGACAAAGCTTCAAGAACCACTAAATGTATCCATCTTGAATCACTATGGTAATGACATTAAAGGAAACCAGACAAAACCAACATGTTTTAATGTTTATTTTATTTTTGAGAGAGAGAGAGAGAGAGAGAGAGCGAGAATATGTACGAGCAGGGGAGGGGCAGAGAGAGAGACACACACAGAATCTGAAGCAGGCTCCAGGCTCTCAGCTGTCAGCACACAGCCTGATGTGGGGCTCAAACCCAAGAATCGTGAGATCATGAGCTGAACTGAAGTCAGACGCTTAACTGACTAAACCACCAAAGTGCCCCAAATGTGTGTTTTTATATGACAAAAAGAAATAAGAATATTTCTTATTATTATCTAATATCTAATCTTATTATATAATATTTTTAATTGGTTACTGCAACCTGTATAAAACAGCTATCATTTGATGAATGAATGCAAAATAAAAATATTGTATAATAATTGTCACCTGTTAATATTTTATTAAAATTATCCATTAATTCAACATCATTTTCATGCTTATTTTATGGAATGCATTCTCCTGGCGCTTGTGTAAAATACCCAAACTATAGGCTCCCATGCTTTTTTCTCTCAGGAAATTACATTTTATATTGCTTTATAAGTAAGGCAAATGATTCTGAAAGGTTACCAGATAAAAAAGGTAAGGGTCAATTCCGGGGAAGGATCTCTGGGGGCTTGAATCATTGGTTACATCTTTATGGAGTGAGCTGGTTTCTGCGTGACAGATTAGATTCAGGTAGATGTATTGGAAGTGTAAGTTTCAGAAATGGGAGCTCTGTGAGCACAGCTAGAAGTGAGACTCATAAGCATCTTCAAGTTAAAGAGAATAGAGCTACTTACTCGCATGCTGTGATTCATGCGTTGAAAACTATTGTAGTAGTGACCAGTTTTCAATGTCTGAACAAGCATTTGTACTGCCAATTAAATGTTAATCTGAAACTGTTTTTTTTTTTTTAATTAGAAGACAATATTAGTTTGCTAGGGCTGCCAAAACAAAATACCACCATAACAAAATACAAAACAAGACTAGATGTCTTAAACAAGAGAAATTTATTTTTTCACGGTTCTGGATGTTGGAAGTTCAAGATCAAGGTATTGGCAGGTTTGGTTTCTTCTGAAGCCTCTTTCCTTGGCTTGCAAATTGTTGCCTTATGGTGTCTTCACATGGTCTTTTCTCTGTGAGTGCACATCCCTGTCTCTCTGTGTGTCCAAATTTCCTTTTCTTATAAGACACCAGTCAAACTGGATTGGAGCCCACCCTGTCAGCTTCATTTTACTGTAATTACATCTTAAAGACCCTCTTTTCAGATACAGCCACATTCTGAAATCCTGTGTATTTGGGCTCGAGAGTATGAATTTTAGGGGAATATATAATTCATGCCATAACAAACTCCAAAGTTCTGACTGTAAGAAAATAAATATTATAAATATATTAAACTCTAATAGCACATATAATTAATATAATATATGAATCAAAAGCTTAATATCCTCAACTAAGTTTTATTGAACAACTATAATGTTTCAACATGTATAAGGAACATTTTCAAACACATTATGTTTCATTAAATTCTTACAATTACTGCGTGAGGAGATGAGCAAAATCATATAGAGACAAACTTCAGATTAAAATTCATGAAATTCTGACTTCAGATTTATTGGTTTTTCTATCAGTTTCCGTCATGCCTATATAATTCCTATATGTGCCTGGACAAGAATATTTGTGGTTCTCTTCAGTTAGGTTTGCCTACGTCCCACGTTTCTATACATATACAGTTATGTGCATATCTAAATGTTTGTAAATGTATGTGATACCAGATGACCTTGGGTTTGTGCACAAAGTGTACCCAGTCTTTGGTTTATGAGACATTTTCTGATATCTCACAAATCTCTCCCTATTTTAATAGTTAGAAACCTCCCTAGTCCTAATACAATGAGCTTTAGTTACATAAGATTTTGCAAGTGTTTGATAGTTAAACTTCACATTATATTTGGGAGCATCTTGGCAGCATGTTGTGTCAAATGAAAGTAGTAAAATCAGCCTGAGATTTCACAGCTGCCCTAATTAGCTGATACTCTTGAAACTTTGAGAAGTCAGTAGCACAATCTGTTGTAGATATAATTTTGCAATGAACAACTGTATATTTTGGGTTCACCAAAAGTGTCCAGCACTATATTTATGTGTCTTCACCAGCTATTCCTTGTATTTTAGCTAATCATGTTAATCAAAATTGCATACGCTTTTAGCCTTAAGATATTTCAGACTTAATCAACTCAGCCTCAAAATAGGTTTGGGAGCTGTGTTAACAAGGAAAGGCTGCATTTGATAGTCATTCAGAATGTGGGATTTGAAATTGAGCTGGTTTTGAATTCTGGCTTTGCCACACAGTAGGTGTTGAGTCTTAGACAAGCTATTCATTTCTCTTCCTCTCTGGAAACAGACATAACAATATCTGTTTCACAGACCGATAAGATAAAGCGGTTTTTAATACATGTACAGAGCCTACCGTATAGTTAGCACTCGATACGTAAAACTACTATTTATTTTACCAGTTACATATTTTAAATATTTTTCAAAAATTTGCAACTAAGCAGGGGTAGAGATATCAACTAAAACTGATGTCTAGTATACACTAGTAGTATGGTAGAGGATTGAAAACTGCCAAACAGAAAAGGCAGTCCCCGAGACTGCCTTCAATTCTGACGCCACTTGCAATTTTGGGGTTTCGTAAAACCGCTCTCAGGTACAATAATTCACTGGAGAATTTACAGAACTCAATGGAAGCTATTATCCTCATGGTTACAGTTGTTTTTTGTTTGTTTGTTTGTTTGTTTGTTTTTAAGATTTTATTTGTATGTAATCTCCACATCCAACGTGGGGCTCAAACTTACAATCTCAAGATCAAGTTGCCTACTTTACCGACTGAGCCAGCCAGGTGCCCCTCATGGTTCAGTTTATTATAGGGAAACGATGAATGTTAAACCAGCCTGAGAAGGAGAGTCAAAGGGCCAAGTCTGGGAAGGTACCAAATGCAAAGCTTCCAATGTGGTTGGAATGTGTTATCTTCCTGTCATTGATGTAGGCCAAAATTCAGGGAGTACTGCCGACCTGAAGAGCTCACCTTAAAGCTCTGATGTACAGAGTTTTTACTGATGTCTCATTACATACGTCTCATTGATTGATTCACTGATTGCCCATGTGGTTGACTTAGTCACCATGTTAACTGATACCATGTGGCTCACCCTAAATCACATGGTTGGTGTTTTGTGGCCCGGCCAACCCACTCCCTACGGTGTTTGGGGTATGACTAGCATCACCACAATACCTGATGTAGTCAGCCTCTGCCCTAAACAAAGTCAATCATATCAGGTATGACATAGATTACCTTCCAGAAACCAAGGGAAAAGGTCAGACTTCTCATTGGGTAAGGCTAAATTGTTGACTACACAGTTATATTGCCGGAATTGTACAAGTAAGCTGATTTGTTATTTGTTTGTCGCACTGTGATTTTATAATAGCCCGGTTAGGTGATTACTGAGATAATATAAAATATGAATAAAAATAAAAAATGTTGCTATCATGAAAATTTTCAAAGTATAATCTCCAATAGTCATTATTATAATGATGTTCTTAATACTATAAGCATACCTACAAGTTGGCTTGACAGCTGTGAGGCCTTCAGAATGTTAATGCTATTTAAAAAAGGCCACTTTGATACCTTTTTCTCTCTATAAAAGTATCCTTAATCTTAATATACACTGAGAAAGATTGGAATACAATACACCTATAAATATTTGCCACAGAAATTTGTTGAGCTCTGAATAGAGAATTGAACTTATCTGCCTTGATTGTTAATTTGTGGTATTTGAGCACATATTCAATAGCTTATACCTGCTAATTTGGGGAATGAATTCTTGGCATCAGTTTTGTAGATTGTATGTTTTTAATTACAAGACTAATAAATATATTCATCAAAATTGATTAGTGTGGAGGAAGGTGATCTAAACAATTAACTAAAGGTGATTGAGTAGCACTTTTTTTTTTTTCCAACGTTTATTTATTTTTGGGACAGAGAGAGACAGAGCATGAACAGGGGAGGGGCAGAGAGAGAGGGAGCCACAGAATCGGAAACAGGCTCCAGGCTCTGAGCCATCAGCCCAGAGCCCAACGCGGGGCTCGAACTCACGGACCGCGAGATCGTGACCTGGCTGAAGTCGGACGCTTAACTGACTGCGCCACCCAGGCGCCCCGAGTAGCACTTTTTAAATTTAAAAACATGAAAGAAATAATCTGTGGCCACACCTGATAGAACTGTAAGGAAGAGTTCTAAGTTTCTGTCCTATTGATGTCAGAGTTAAAGGGACATTGTGAGAGGTGGAAATATCCTCAATAGGACAATTATGTGAATGAAAACACTCCCTGATGACTAAGTTTATAAAATTATATGCAGAGGATTTTCAAGGTTAGATTTTCAAAGCCATAGAACCAGGTCTCAAATCTGTAATAGTACTTGGTCTACATCATGACCTATAAGGCTTTATTTGTGTTCTTGATGGTGTAACCAACACTTGTTTCTGTTAAAATATTTAATTTTAGTAAAATATATACATATATGCTTAAATTGTAAATTTCCATTTTAGTATCAGAGATTGTAAATATCACACATATCCATACTGAGGTGAGATGAGCTAAATAAAGTGAGGTGATGTGAGCTTCAAGAACTGAGTAGGTAAAATATCAACAATTAATACGTATCATAAAGTTTCTCTCGTAAACTGCATCTCTTGGAAGATTTTGAAGTTTGTGGATCAATTAAAACTCTTGGGCTAATTTTCATATACTTATCCTTATACAAATAAAAATGCTATTTGTCAAATAAGCCTGTCTAAATTCAAGAACTCGATTAGTTTTATGTTAACAAAATTTGGAAACATGGCAATTTGGCAGAAATAAACTATCAATCCTTATTTAGGTCTAAAATGGAAAGAAAACAATGAAGGTATTTGTTAGATATTTAGGATTTAGAAATTTGACTTTAATGACTTTGAAAAATAAATTTTTTTAATGCTCCATTAGTTTTGCCTTAGGGTGGTGAAATTTTTCTCTCTTACCTCAAATAGAAGCTAATAATTGAATAACTTTAAATTATTTCCCAAATTTGGCCTATATGCAAACATCTAGATATTATTTAAGCCAGATCAGTGTAGACATTAAATTTTATATTACATCACAGATGATAATAGCAGGTTGAATTTTAAAAATATTGCCTAAAAGTTGAAGATTGCATTTTATTTTCAAATCAAAAAGAATCTTAGATGTAAGAAAGAAAATAAATGAGAAAAAAATTTTTCCAAAAATATTTTGACTTTTCAAGAGAAGTACACTAGTGCTTATAGCCATCCACATATGGTGACATTTTTATGGTTCGCAAAAGATAATAAAGCAACATCAAATGCTTTAAGAAATATAGCAGAGTCTATATTTAATGATATAAAATATACACTTTTATTGAATATTGATATGAGATATTTCAAACTGTGTTTTCCAGAAAGGTGTGGAAGAGAAATCTATTGATAAATAGGACATATAATTTAATATTATGATAATACTAGTTTGGATTTGGGCTATGGCACTTATAATATATTTCCTTTGACTTACTTTGGGTTTTACTGCTTGTGAATTATTGAAACTTGATTCACTTATGAGATATGTTTATCTCAATGCAGTTCAAAGTGAATTTCCTTTTCCTTTCCATGCAAGAACTCATATTGAATGTTCAGTGGGACTATAATCCATCATGTTGTGTCTTAGAAAACACATTTATAAACTTAATATTGTACAGATAATTTACATTTCTCTTGTATAGGAAACACAAGGTTTTATTTTATTAGGCTAATGAAACAATATGGAGTATTATCTGGGCATACTATTCAAGAATTTCATGATCATAAATAAAATAAGGTGGATTCAAAATGTAAAAGGCTAAAAATAACCCTAAAAAGCTATCTTCTCTGTTTTCACTAGAACCATATTCAGACACAAATTGGATACAAACTGTCTGACTTCAATAGCAATCCTATATATAGCTGTCATGCTTGTACAGAAGAAATTCCGTAAACTTCCTTAGCAGGTTATTTTAGTTTCTAAAGCTTTTTATTGGAAATAAATTAAAACCTCTAATGAAGGTTTATTCTTTGATTACTACCATTTCCTCCTGCATAGACTTGGAAAAAAAACTGGCTATTCTCTTGGAAAGATCCTTTTCTAAGCCTAAGGATTTTTATTGAATCACAATTAAACTCCCTCTTTGGAGTTATTGAATCACAATTCCCTCTTTGGAATTATATTTATCCATTCTTTGACTATATATATATAAAGATATAAGATATTGTCATTAGAATTAAATAGTTAAATAATTAGAAGTTTCAGAATATACTAAAAACCATAAATCTGTAGAAAATGCATAATGTCCAACAGTGGCAACAGGTCCACTGTAGTTGGTGAAATGTATTTAAAAATGAAATGAACACAAAGCAATGGCTTGACAGTCATTCAGAAAACTTTTCTTAAACATAGGTATTCTGTAGTCTTTGAAGTTATAGGGACTAAGATGGAATAAGATGCTGTGTTTTGGGCTCTTAAATAATCCAGTCTGCTTGGCAAGTCAGACAAGCAGAAAGTCTGACTCACTGTTTAGCACATTGTGATAAGTTCTAAAATTTTGGTTAGCACAAAGGACAGTCAGTGCATAAAATGTCAAGAAATCTCAAGAAAGTCTTCATGGACTGAGAAAAGAATAGGAGTTAACCAAGCAACATTGACCTAGTAGGTATTTGAAAGAGTTTTCCCAAGCAGAAGGAGCAACGATAGCAATGTAAGTTGGTAACTAGGATAAATAGCAATTTGTTCAGTGACAGGAAGAAAAGAGTGCAGAGGTTGGAAATAAAGGCAGCTGAAAATAAAGACTGAAACAGTCCCTAGAAGCATGTCATATATTCTAAAAAGTTTGGACTGTCTACTGAAGCTAAAAGGAAGTTTTGAAGATTGTTAAACAGAGAAGTAACAAATTGATTTTCATTTTATGGAAATGTTACTGGAAGCAGAATAATGGTGAACTTTTTAAAAAAAATGCATGCTTAGTAGCATACACACACACACACACGAATAAAAGTAAGGAGTGCCCTTGATTGTCTATTGTACTAACACTGGAATGTAATGATGACAGCCTGATCCAAGGGGAATTTGTGATAAGTTTTGAGCCAAAAAGAAATGGAGGACTAAAGATATCCAGCAGAGATCCAATTTGGGTATCACATGACTGGGAAGAGTATGATACTATCTTAATTCACTCATCAAAGGAACACAAGAAGAACAACAGGTTTGAGAATAAGATGTTGAGCCTACTTATAGATATGTTGGCTATTAGAGATTTCTAAGACATTCAAGTAAATATGGCATAGATACTCAATGCTATAAAAAGCCAAATTTCTAGGTTCAAGGTTCAGAGGAGATATCTACACTGAAGATACAACACAAATCATCAACAAATAAGTGGTAATTGATGATGATGTCATCCGTGAACAAAGACAGTTTTACTTCGTCCTTTCCAATGGGTATACCCTTATTATCTTTTCTTGCCTTGTTGCGTTAGGAAGGACTTCCAGTATGACCTGGCAAAGGAGTAGTGAGAGGGACATCCTTGCCTTGTACCTGATCATAGCGAGAAATCTTTGAGTTTCTCACCATTGAGTATGATGTTAACTTTAGGGATTTTTTTTGTAGATAGTCTTTATCAAGTTTAAGAAGTTCCCCTCCAATGATACTTATTTACTTAGTCTAAAGATTGATGATTTATATATTGAAGGAAGAATCAAAAGAAATCTTAACAAGACAAATGTAAAAGTACCAAATTAAAGAATCAGTTGCACAAATTAGGAAGGGGCGAGATCTAGTTTGGAGAGTATTGAACCTGGAGAATTAAATTAACTATTATCTCCTAAGGAATAGCAATATAGCATGATGAAAGAGACAAAGAGACAGAGACAGAAGAGAAAATATGAAAATTAAAAGCAAACAAAATATCCTTAATGAAGCTTCTAGGTTTTATTAATTGGCATATCTACATAATTCACAGGCCCCAGAAAGATGAGAATATGGTTTAAGAACAAACAGTTATTTGGCAACTCCAGTGTACAGAGGAATTTAGCAGTATAGCATTGTTGCCCTAAAATAAAAGTAATTGTAAAAAATTAGAGTTATTGAACAATATAATTAAAATAGTGAATTGTATGTATATCATATAATGTTGAAGGATAGTTACCCAGACTGAGATGCTTTAGGAAGAGTATAACAATTCTTTTACATTTAAGGATTTATCATGTGAAAAAGGGAATTAGGTTTATTTTTGTATTATTCTGAATGATCAAGTAGGAATTACAGAGAAACATAGTTTTTTTTTTTTAATGTTTATTTATTTTGGAGAGAGAGAGAGAGGGAAAGAGAGAGAGAGTGAGCATGGGGGGAGGGGCAAAGAGCGAGGAGGAGAGAGGATCTGAAGTGGGCCCTGCACTGACAGCAGAGTCTGATGTGGGGCTTGAACTCATGAGCTGTGAGATCATCACCTCAGTCGAAGTCAGATACTTAACCGACTAAGCCACCAGGTGCTCCACAGAGAGGAATATTTTTGAATTAATGTACAAAAATAAATTTACTCATAGTCATCAGTACATAAAATGTCTGCCTCAAAATAATGAGTTCTTTGACACTGAGACTCTTCTAGGAGTGTTTTAAAGACCAACTACTAGTGATTTTATAGTCTCCTAGATGATATAAGGCCTTAAAATTCTTTAAGTTATAAAGTGATGTTTCCAATATTGTTACCTTATTGGAAAAATGAACCATGGGGATGCTTTTCCTTTTGTACTCAGTTAAAATTAATTTTCTACATTAATCACATTTTTAGAAGAAAAAGAAAAAAGGTAAGATGAGGGAGAGGAGAGAGAGGAAGGGAATAATTTGGCTCTACCTGTCATATATAAATTCTTATTTGTATTTTTTTAAGGGTTTTGTTCTTTGGGTTTTTTTGTTTGTTTTGTTTTGTTTTGTTTTGTTTTTGAGAGAGAGAGAGAGAGAGAGAGAGAGAGAGAGAGAGAGCGTGAGGGAGGAGCAGAGAGAAAGGGAGAGAGAATTCCAAGCAGGCTCCATGCTGTCAGCACAGAGCCTGATGCAGGGCTCGATCTCATGAACCATGAGATCATGACTGAGCCAAAATCAAGAGTCAGACACTTAACCAACTGAACCACTAAGGCACCCCCATTTTTCTTTCTATATCTATATCCTTAACATACACAGAGTAGAATATTACCTATAAAAGTGTAATCTATTTTTATTAGGCTTTTGTTTTTTCATGGTTAAAACTCAAAATTTTGTAGTATATTCTACTGATTTTTTCCCTCTGTTAGGAATTTCAACAAATCTCTTCATAGTTTTATTTTTTGAGAAATAGAGCATAGAGTAAAAGGTAGACAATGAGCAACAAAGGCTTAAATTTCATTATTAGGCAGATGACTAAAGGAAAACACTGAACTACCTACCCTCTTTTACTATATTTGAAAGAGAAAGAGATTGTAAATTTAATGTGTAAATAATTATGTTATTGAAACTCTTGGGTTAAAAAAGTCAGTATACCTAAAGATCTGTGAGAAAAGAGGTGAACAAGTGGGGCTGATATGTGAGAAGCTTCTTGCTCTTAGTGAATATACTTGAGATGCACAAGGAGTCGAAAAGACGGGTTGGCTGACTTCAAGAAATTTGACTACATTTGTTCAAGACACTTTCGTTGTCTAAGCATTTATGTAACTCATACTACACCCAAGAATTGTTGTAGAAATCAAATACTAACATGAATAGTGCTATATTTGGGGTCTTTGCTATGTAGGAGGGGGAAAAAGACTAATTCAAGCTACCTCAAATATTGCAAGGTTATTTTGAGATAATTTTGGGAGTAAGTGGAACAGGAATCCCACCAAAGCCTTTGAAACAGCTGGCATTCACAGGGATGGGAGTATATTCTCATAACCATGAGAGACATAGTGACTTAAATGTACCTGTAGGGACTAGAGTAGTAAGAACTCTTGAATCTTCATCCTAATGTTGTGCTTTAAAGAGATTCCTATACTTCTCCATTTTTCTTACTCTCTGTATATGTATGCTTTTTTTTAATGTTCATTTATTTTTGAAAGAGAGAGAGTGTGCATGCGTGTGCACACAAGTGGGGGAAGAGAAGAGAGAGAGGGAAACAGAATCCGAAGTAGGCTCCAGGCTCTGAGCTGTCAACACAGAGCCGGACCTGGGGCTCAAACCCACGACTGTGAGATCACAACCTAAAAATTTTTTATCAAGCCTTCTTTAGCCCAACTCTACTTCCTTATTACAGCTCAAAATCCATTTCCTGAATTCTCACAATACATCTTATCATCTTCAGGTCTGGTTTTGACTTGTGTGATCTTTCCATGTTGCCTCTTTCAAATTTTAAAGAAAGTTGAGTTCTCTTCACATGATGCACAGAAACACATTCTTCCCCTCCCTTTCTCTCTTCTCCCCTTCCCTCCCTTGCCCCTTCCTCCTCTCTCCCTTCCTCCCCTCTTCCTCCCAGTTTCTTCCTTTTGCTAGGAAAAGTTTTGAAACATTTTTAAACAAAAGAACGAAAAAGAAAAAAAAAGAAAACACTAGGAAATGTTCTAACTCACTCATGTGATTATTTCCTGTTTCTGCCTTTCATTGTGTTGGACTATTTTAATACTGCAGAGGTTGGAGAAAAGTGATAATAATGGAAATGATCCTTACACATAGAAAACTAATTGCTCCTTTGGCTAATTCTGATCTGCATCTATTTGTAAATTCATTTCAGAATCCCTTAGTCTCTGTATATGTCTCTGCTTATTTTTGGATCTCCTTGGAACAAGTTGTAACATCTTACTGGTTCCCTCATTAATTAAAAAGATAAATAAATTATTTGACACCATTTATGTTATACTTGTGTGAGAATTATGGTTTTATTCTTTTTAAAATTTATCCTTTAACACTTGTTTTTCTTTTTTCAAACAAGACTTCTATCAAAGGTCATTGCCCAGCCTTTGGAGAGGTAACTAGCACACTCCATACAGCTGTAGCTGGGAGTTAACTGAGGGAGAGAAGGTGATAACTAGATTATGTAAGACCTTGTAGAGAATTTTAAAACGTTGACAATTATTCCGAATGAGAAAGGGAACAGAGAAGTGCCAAATTGATTGACACTTTAAAAGAACCACTGTGGATGTGGTTTTGACAGGAAATAGGAGGTCAAGGGTAGAAGCAGGGAAATCAATTAAAAGGCTATTACAGTTATTTGGAAGAAAGGTGATGATACCGTGGACAAACAACTAAGTAGGTAATGGTAAAACAGTACAATTTAATCATATTCTGGATATCTTTTGGGTGATTGGAATTTACCATTGAATCGATGCAAAGCATGTGAAATGAGAGAAATCATGAGCTTTGTCAAAATATTGGACTTAGGACACTGGAATGGTGGAGCATTTAGGAAATGTGTGGGGTATGGGTATTTTTGCACTTGTTAACTTTAACAAAGTCACTCAATTTCCATGTATTGATGTTGTGAAGGAAGTCAGGCATTCAGGGGAAGTCTGGGCTAGAAGTATAATACTGGGAGTCATGAGCATTGATATGATATTTTTAACCCAGGCATTTGTAGCAATATACAAGACCACCCAAATGAGAACAAAGAGAGGTCAGTAATTCAGAGCTTATTACATCAAGGGACTCAGCCATCACTTGTGTTCGGCATCTTTCAAGACAGGCTGGGGAGTAAGGGGGAAAAAAAAGGAAGACTTCAGATATGCTCTAATTGGAGGTTGTTGGCATGGGGAAGCTGGAGGTGAGCTCATTAAAAGTGGGGCCTCAGATTTGTTCCAGAAGGTGATTTGGCTTACTGTTTGGTCTCACTTGAGTTGTAAAGGGAAAGGGGTGGTAGCAAAATAGCAAGCATTTGTTGACAAAGTACTAACTGTTCTGGAATAGTTGCTGCAGAGATTGTGGCTTGGCTTAATGGACTTTTTATGTGGGTCAGAGTTCTGTTGTCATATTTGTCTGGTCATTGCCTGCATATTCAGTCTTTCACCCTAAATAAGATGACCATGGAAGTAAATTAGGTAAAAAAGACAAGGGTAGAAATATGAAGATTTACATCCATATCAACGTGTCTAGAATTTTGTTGCTACATTGGATGAATCATGACTCCTGGTGGCAACTTTAAGCTCTAAGCTCTTGTAGTATTCCACGTAATGCTTCTGACCTAAGTTTAACTCATCTCTGCAAGGACACAGCTAACTGAAATATGATTGTTGCCTTATTCAAATAACACCTGTAGTAAAAAAATAGTCCAATGAATTGTGTGGAAATCCCAAGTATTAGATTGATATGTGGGGATAGCTTAACTATGAGTTGAAGTAATTTGGAAAGAAGCAGAAGGTTTTCTAAAGGGAGGAAAAAAACATTCTGAGCACGGTCAACATCTCAACATCCTAATTGATTAGCACTGCTGTTATTGTAATGTTGCCCACTTTTGTCTTTCACCTCTTTTCTTCTTTCATTGCGTTCTGTTGTCAGGTTTTTCTTCCCTAAACCTGTGGCCTTCTTTTAAAGAATGACTTTCAATTCAGCAAAGCGATGTACTTTAAATTTTAAAGGACTCTCTGTGGGGTGAGGCTCACTACAAGCCCCCTGGCACAATGCTACATTTAAAAAACTGTCCTACTGTTGTGTGGCCTTTTACTGTTGCTCCTTAGCTCTATGCTCTCCACTGCTGCAGCTTTTCATTAGAATTCTGGGCATGTTACATCATGTTGGCATCCCTATCCTTCCTTTTATTACTGTGCCCTTCCTTTTACCCCCTTCTCTTTTGCTTCTGCTTGGATCTTTTGTTATCTGGCTTCTTTTACCCTCCTTGCCTTGCTTCCTCATCCTTTGTCTTCTTCTGTTATGATTTATGATTATGCCCTGCTCCTTCCTTCTTCAGGCCATCTGCTTCCAAGTGAACTCCCTACCTTAAACCACAGTCAATACTTCGTATAACTACTTGACTTTATTTGCAACTGTATTTTTAAGTAGAGCACTGAGATAACTTTCATTTATAGTTATTTTAAACACATACAGATCCTTTGGTGTGATTTTCTTACAGCATTTCCCTGAATTTGTAAAACCTAATTCTGTTCGCTTTTTCAACACTTTATTCTAAAAATTTCAATTAGGAATGATTGTTCATTTTATCAAGGATGATTCCGTTTCTATAGTGTTACATGTAGAGCTCTGTTTTATAGATATCCAGAAAGGAAGGGCATAACTTCTTTTTTCTCTTTCTTTCTTTCTTTTTTCTTTCTTTCTTTCTTTCTTTCTTTCTTTCTTTCTTTCTTTCTTTCTTTCTTTCTTTCTTTTCCTTCCTTCCTTCCTTCCTTCCTTCCTTCCTTCCTTCCTTCCTTCCTTCCTAACTTAAGAGAGACAGGAGAAGGAAACTTAAAGGAAAAGCCACATAATAAGGCAAAGAATCAGGCAGACTTAGAATATTAGCAAGAAACTATTTGGTGGCATATAATATAAAGCAATGCCAAATTACTTATGTTGGAAATATAATTGTGTGGTGATTTAATATGAAAATTTATGGGTATACCTTGTAACATAAGAGCAGAAATTAGAAATTTGCAGAAGAAATAAGAGTCCTTCATTTTTTTTTTATCACATTTGCTTTATTCTTCTCTCTTCCACTTGTCTTTCTCCACAAGGAGGAAAATGGCTGCCCCACAAATCACACATTCAAAAGATTAGCTGACACTGAGACAGGAATGTCTCCCACAGGAGAATTTCAGACTGAAGGTACTCAGCTTGGCCTATCTAAAACAACCAAGTCCAATTAATAGTTGTTGGAGTAGAAGAAGGGTAGCATAGTACAATTAATCATGGCTTCCAGGGAAGTCTATCTCCCACACTTCCTAATTGTTTAAGTTGGAAAAATGTGCTCAATCTCTTTGAGATTTAGTGTGCTCATTTGTAGAATGGGGATAACAGTGCCTACCACTAAATAAGATCACCAATAAATGCTAGCTGTTGTTATTGCCAAAATCAAAACATTAAGTGCATCATATTCTAACTATGTAATTATCGTGGGGCACATTCTAATTTGGTATATTCACGTACCTGATATATAGCTTTAGTTTTAAGAAAACGCAAGCAGCACTTACCTTTTAATATTATGAGGCCATTTGCACATGGATGACAGTTCTGGCAAATGTCCATGATTATCTAGGTCACCCTAAGTACTGCAGAAAGTAAGGAGGGTATTAAAGTCTTCCTTTGAGCAAGTGTATTTAGACAATGGCTAAAGATAAATGACACCCAGTAGAAGGAACCAGAGAGCAGGATATCCCTTTTGGGTCTGTGTTCATAAATTTATCCCCTCAGAAAATGAGTAGAAACCGTAGTAAGGTTATAAACTGGAGGTTCATTTTGTTGGAAGTTTGGGGCGATAAGAGGAATTTCTAGTACTTGAGATAGATTGAGAGCAGCACTGTAAAAGAAGACTGTGGCAGGCCAAAAGGAAAGATACAGACTTCAGTGGTTTTAGAAAAATATTGGAGGTTTACATACTGACTAGGTGCTAATGATATTGGCTCTCAGAGATCTAGCTGTGACATGAGGATTCCTGATTTCGTATTTGGGGTAGCTGCTAATGCTTCAGGAGAATATTGCCAGATGAAATGCACTGTATTTTAAAAATATAAATTGCTCTGTAAGTTCTAGGTGTTTTTTTCTGAACCAGGATATGGCTGTAGGGGAATATGAGTTCTGTCATGTTTTTTATGAGAAAAATCAAGAAAAATAAAAAATGTCCAAGATCTAATATAAATATATTCAAAGAACTTTCATAATTATAGTTTAGATCAGCATTTCACAACGCATATTATACATTCTTGAAATGTTATAGGTGATAACAAAACACACTAAATTAAACAAAGATAAATAAGTATCTGTACTGCAGGACTTCACAGAGACTTCAGTATGCCAATGTGTTTTATACATCCAAGACAGGAATATGTAATATGCTGAATTTCCAAGATATATTTGAGCTCGGTGCACTCTTGGTATTCTAAGGACCCAGCTTGAGGAAACATAACTTGGTTACATTGTTTCTTCATATTGCATTATATTGTCCCCAAATTAGTAAAATGCAATCAGCACAGCCTATATAACAGCAGGATGGTTTTATACATACTTCATTAAAAGCACTTGCATGGTCTGTGTATAAACACATTTGTATTAAATTAATACTAGTGGTTACAAACCCATAACATTTAGAAACTTTTGCATAAATGGATTTTTTTATGTGTATGACAGTCACTCTTACACTGTGATATAGTCATATTCAGTGTAGGTGCACAGATATTATGGACTCACTTAATGCTATTTATCTTTATTCTACTGTATAAAATTTTTTAATGTGTATACTGACAATTCTGTCTGGATTTTTGGGCCCAGAATATACAGTCATCAAGTTACTATTATACTCTCTAATTATCTCATTATTATAACCTTCTCTTTTGTACTTTATTATGTGTCAGAATTTATTGGTATCTTAGTTTTACTTAATGTGTTGAGGGGTTTTTTCCCTTGGTTTTGTTTCATGATTGACATCTAAATATTAAAAATCATTCCATAGAATGTATTTAATATTTTTGGTTTCCTGAAAGATACAGCTCCTAAACTTTCTTAACTTTGCATTTTGTAGCAGAATTGTATGTGGTATATATATATACACCACATACATATATTATATATGTATATAATATATATAAATTTGTATATAAATATATATAAATAGTATTTATATATATACATAAATATATATATGTTATATATATATGTTATATATATTATGTATATATGTGTGTGTGTATATATACATATATATATATATGTATATATATATATATATATATATATATATATATATAAAGAATTGTGTGTGGCCTATATGGCACTTAGTAGAGTTCTAGTGGTTCTTAGAAGAAAAAGAATGTTTGGATATTCCCCATTTTTTTAAAATAACTACTGGTGTTATATCTCTATGTAAATGCTTTTTCCCTTTGTTTTTATATCATCTAATATAAATATTTTAAATGAAATCTAGTTGCTGGTCCTAAATTAAAGATATTTAACAACATTTAATATTGATTCTGCCCATTTCTCCCTTTGGTTACCTAAGAGGTCAGACGTAGTGGCTTGCCCATGAGGAATTAATTTGCACCTTGGAGCCAACCAAGGAGGTGGAGAATTCAATTATAGCTTTAGGGCCACAGATGCTTCCTTCTTCTACTGAACTGCCATTCTTGTTGTTACTTAAACCTCTGGTGCTGTCAACAATATGTCCCCTCATTTGTTATTATGTCCTAGATGAATAACTTCATCAGAGTTGCTTAGAAAAGAGATCTGAAATCATTTTCAAGTTACTATATTGTTTGAATTCTGATGCTAATCAACTATACTATGGTTGTTTAGTAACAGATCTAAAATCTTCTTCACATTATTCACTTAAACAAAAGTAATACAAATGTTTAGCTACCTTCATCATTTCTATCATCACTTTATACTGAGCACTAACTCATGTTTCATGTTCATATTTGATCCATAATATCAGCACATTCATGAAAATGAGAGAGATTATTTTTAAGTAAACAAGACATTAAAGACTTCTCTAAGACCATTTAGCTACAGAGTAGCAAAGATGGGATCGAAGCCTCCAAGACCAAATTCAGCCTATTAAACCACCCTTTCTTCTGTAATATCTGAAAAATTTACTATTCACATTTACATTAGGCAATGGGTTCCTGTTTGAATATAAGAAATAAAAAGTTAAGCCATATTAACTAAGGTTTGTAAATTTAGATTAAAAACTAAATCTGCAGGCAGGAAATACTTTCACTAGCTTCTTTATCACCGACTCATAGGCTTGGAGTCTGCTCAGCTATAGGCTGGCCCCTGGAACAGTCCTGCACCCATGATTCCAGGACACCTCCCCCATGCTTCCAGCCACGTAACACCAAGGCTTTGGGAAGATAAAAATAAATTTACTCAAGGAAATATTAGGACTCTTCTCTTACAGGCCACGCTTAAACTCAGAACTATCCTAAGACATGCTTGAGTCTGGTGTTTATTTGGGAGGCAGTACTTTTTTGGGTGCTTCCGTCTCATTGGAAAGTTTGAATCATCAAAACATTTGTTCCTGTTCCCTCTACAATTGCTTATAATTCTTATGACAACTTAATAATTAGCTTTCTAGAAATTATTATCTGTGATGACTTTTATGCCTTTTTTTTTTGCCTGTTAGCACTTAGCAATTTTAAGACAAAGAATATTTTACAACCTTCTGATTCTATCATTCATAGTTTTAAGATATACACATAAACAGGAGTCATTTTTCTACTACTATGGTGTAGTGGATTATCAAATTAGATTCAACAACATCTGGAGTCCCACTTCAGTGGGTTATAGGAGTATTTTTAAATGTCATTTAACCTCTTGGAATGTCAGTTTGCATACCTACAAAAAATTTGACACAAAGACACAAAAAAATGGTTGTGAAGCATAAATAACAGAACATATATGAAAACACTTTATAAAGTGATATGTGTGTGTGTTTGTGTATAGAGAACCTTACCTCTTAGTGTGTGTGTGTGTGTGTGTGTGTGTGTGTGTGTGTGTGTGTGTTTATGTATGTGTGGATATATATATCACCTTCCCTCTTTGTATAAATAGATATTATGGTGAGTAAGTTAAATATAAATTCTAGCCCTCATACTTATCTTTTAATTTTACTAAGTATATGAACCCCAATTTGCTCATCTGCAAAACGCAATTAAAATAATTGTTTCCAGGGTATTTTGACCATGAGCATATTTTAAATAAGTACAATGGTTAAAAGATAATTTTTTTTCATCCCATCACTGTCTCATCATCCAAATCCACTTGATGTGCCCTTCATCAGTTGGTGGTTTTCTTTTTCAGTATGAAAGAAAACATATAGTTACCGAAAGTGTTAAGCTATGAAAAGACAATGGTTTGTGTTACAATGATCTTGATTATTTTGATCATTATTTGGAATACCAAAATAATCCCTATCTTTCTCTATTTGAGAAGCATGGGACTATATAAATAAATAAATAGATTACTTATAAACTTTGCAGGACATATCAATAAGCACATATGAGACATTTAGGAAGTTTATTCTGAGAATCAGATCTAGGAAGATTAAACATTAACATTAGTACCTACTTAGAAAATACCACACTAAAGAATATTTAAGAATTTGGAGATAGAAGAATGACACAAAGACCCACTGCAGTCTGATTATAAAACTATGTGGGATATGTATAAAATAGTCTGCAAATATTAGGGCTATTTACACAGCACACAGTAAATAAATTGAGATTCATAAACTCTTAAGTGAAGTTGTCCTCATCTATCAGACATATCCTATACTACTTAAATTTTGGTTTCATTTTATTTTTAAGGTGCTTTGTGGTGTAAGTAAGTGGAAAACACCTAGAAGAGTCTCTACAAAGTTAAAAAGAAAGAAGATAATTTTATGAAACTTACACTTTAAGATTAGAATATACACATGAAAAATCACCATGGTATGACAAAAATGGCTCCTAGACTAGGACTACTGTATTTAACCATAACCAGAAATAAATTCGGGTTTTGTGGATACCAAAGTTTATATTGGAAGAAATTTCAATAACAAATACCTTATTTTTCAAATGTTATAAAAATATATTACCATGTGAACATTTTTCTCTGGCTTCTCTCAGACCTTGGAAGAGACCTGATCAAGTGAGGGGGTAAAGCTTCTTGAGCTTCAGGCTTAGTCTCCCACTAAGTAGAGCTGATTAATGGGTGAGCTTATGTGAAAGAATAACATGTCAATAAGAAAAAAGTGGGTCAGCCAGGAAATGGTATAACCAGGAGAATCCCTGAGACCAATATTAACATTGTCCACCTAAGCAATGCCAAGGAGTAGAATCAAAGATAATAGATTTGAGATTTTGAGTTTTGTCAGCAAAAGTGCCAGTATTGTGAGATGGATCCATCTGGTCATTTTGGAAGCCTACCAGCATCTGATTCCTTATTTATAAAGCCAAGGTTGGATTAATCCCAACCTAAACCTTATCACTGCTCTTCTTCCTCCATTCCAATATCCCCAGTCCTCTGTTTATAGAATGAAAAGGCAAAATGATCCTGCCTCTCTTGTCTCTTCTGTACTTCTCATTGTGAATTAATAAACAGACTTACTGATTATACACATACATTTATCCAAGCCTAAACACTACTTAATTATCTCTCTGAAGGTATTTGACAGACAGCCCACATGTTGACTCAGTAACTCAGATTTCTGCTTTCATGAAGTAAACATAGCTATTTTCCTTTAGCACTCTTTATATTAGCAGAGATTTTACTAGTCTTCTAGACAAAAACAAATTCTAGGAAAAAACAAAATAAATTAAGAGCTGATCATTTGAAATTTGAAAAGCAGCAATTACAAATCAGATATAAACCTATTCTCGATGCTTTACAGCTCCCCTCTTGATTCTCCCTGATAAGATCAAGCATGAAATTTATTAATCCTATTTTGTACAAAAAACAGTGTCTCTATTCTTAGAGCAGTTTCTATAACTCTTACAGATAGGAATAATCCATTATTTCTATTTTTCTTTACGAAATGTTTTGAAGGTTCCAGGTGCTCCTGTACACTAGTATCCTAAGTATGTCCTTTAGTATATCTAGGAAAGCAGAAGATGTTCAAAGAAGGAAGAAGGCAAGGCATGCATGTGAAATAGAGCTTTTCTTTCAGTTAAACCAAGTCTGAGATGCAGACACTAATGCACATTCATATTGATCTATTGGTTCTTAGTATCTGTTTATTGTTGCATTTATTTGTCTCTGCATTATTTATTGACACCTTATACCTAGAGGAATTGGATAAAGACTAGACTTTTTATTATGGGGAAGTAGAGTGTTGTAGAAACAGATAGCACATTACATGCACAATGATGAATTAGATATGTATATCATCTGTACTATAACATCTTACAAGGCCATGTAAATAATTGACTTAATTTATTGAGTTGAAACCCAATTATAAGTTATATATGGCTCAAGCATACTATAAATACAACATGTTGATGGCTAAATTATGGATCCTCTTATTTTCAGGTAAACAAATGTCTCATTATTAAATATTCTTCTTATTAATCACCTCATATTTAAATCATATCTTTGAAACCCAAGTAAACCCATAGTTAGCATTAAGGAAATACCAACAAAACCTATAACCTTGAGAAGGAAAATATTGATCACTTTGGTGAGATAATTTAACACTTCATATTTGAAAAAGTATGGTCAAGATAGCAGAAAATATAAATAGCAGATGCAGTGTGATATGAAGTAATTTAGAATTTTGGCCATATACATATTGCAAAAGCTGACCCCATACATATGATAAGAAATACCAAATACCATATTCTAGAGAATCTCTGTCAGCTTAGTGAAGCAAAAACACACCTAAATAATGATTTAGGGCTGAAGTTAGAAGTGGCTTGCTATGACAGCTGTCATAGCTGTTGCTATGTGCTTGTTGTTTTCTGCTCCAAAGATACTAACTTTTATGTTCTTACGTCCATGTAATTCTACAAGACCACAAATATTTATCATTCTTGCTCTCTCCAATAGGGGCAATATGACCACTGCTTTTGGAAAAATTCACAATCAGTTGCTGATACCTGACTTAATTCCTCAGCTATACATTATCGTGCTGGGGTTGGGGAGAGGTAGTAACAATGAGTTAATAGAATTTAAATAATTAAAAATATTTGAATTTCTGATGTTTCCTTGCTTCTCAAGAAAAGGTCATGCTATTTTAGTTTGCAAGGAAAACTTACTAGAAAGAAAATGGGAGTCTTTTATCTTAATTCAAGCCACAAAAAATGGCAAAATTATACTTTTATTATAACATTCAGTAAATAGCAATTAATATAATCTCAGTTTAAGTGGTGGTGTGATAGAAATGGAACCAGTTTGCATGAATACCTAAGTAAACCAGATTAGATAGATACATAGATAGATACATAGATAGATACATAGATAGATGGATAGAAATGTAGTCGAGACACAGAATCTGAAGCAGGCTCCAGGCTCTGAGCTGCCAACACAGAACCTGACACAGAGCTTGAACTCACGAGCTGTAAGATTGTGACCCTAGCCATGGTTGGACGCCCAACCGACTGAGCCATGCTGGTGCCCCTGATTGTATTAATATTTTCATTTCCATTACTTATTGCATTGTTGGACTCTGAAATTGTTCCCCGTGTTTATAAAATAACATGCCATGTTTTCTTTAGCACATCATTGATAAGCAACACCCTTTTGTTCATATGAAACATCTATATCCTAGTATAAAGTTATGTTTTTATTTATATTATATAGCATTAACATTTTTGTAGCTATCTAGTAGCCTAGGAATCTGATATAACCTTCAAAAATCTATTAATTTTATCACCTTTGGAGTAAACTATACAATAAGGAAACAATGATCAAACTAACGGATCAATCTTTCACAAACAATAGTTAGAGGTCAAATGATTTCAGGAACAAAAATAATATTTAGCAGGATTCGCTCTCTATGCCCTTGCATTGCAGGAGATGTTGAGGGCTATGAGAGCTTCAACAAGTTCCACGAACATCTTACCTCACAGAGATTTAACGTACTCCATTGCAATTTGACTGACACTATTAATTGGTATGGGCATCAAATGTGCACAGCAATGAAAGGAAAAAGCTAAGGATAAAAAAGTAGAACTCAATTTTATTTTGAATTCACACAGGATCATTTATGTAACTTTAAATCCACCCATTCATAGAAGCTCATGGTTGTAGCATCCATTTGTTCACCAGGTCTCAACAATATATTAAGCAGTGGAGATACTAAGAGAGCATGCACTATTTCCTTGCTTCTTCTCATTTATAAAAAGTTATATTTGTGTATTTATTTGATAATATGTTTAATTTCTGTCCTCTTTCCTAGGCAATAACTAGAGCAAGATAATTTTTTAGAACAAGGTAATATGGGAACCAGAACAAAATATCAGGAGAGGGAGAGAGTCCCTGTTAGGGATGGGAGTTTGAACATAGATTTGGAGACTGAATAGTCAGTGGGTAAAAGAGAGAGGTGTAGGGGCACCTGGGTGGCTCAGTCAGTTAAGTGTCCAACTTTGGCTCAGGTCATGATCTCACAGTTTGTAAGTTCAAGCCCCGTGTTAAGCTCTTTCCTGACAGCTCAGAGCCTGGAGCCTGCTTCGGATTCTGTGTTTCCTACTCTCTCTGCCCCTCCCTAACTTGTGTTCTATTTCTCTATGTCTCTTAAAAAATAAATAAATGTAAACAATTTTTGTTTTAAAAAGGAGAGATGTATATCCTTTTCCATGTGTTATTACTGAAGAGGAGAAAGCCTATGGTCTTAAAAAATGTGTGTGGAAGGCTCTACTCACTTATAGTTATGATTTAGCTATATCATTAAACATATATATGTCAGAAATATTATGAAACATAATACCTACATATGTCAGAAATATTTAAAAGTAATGAGCCATTGCAGAGATAATATGAAAGAATAATTAATCCAAATACTCCAATACTGGAATTTACATGTGGTTTATAATGTTAGCCCCTCATCATTACATTTATGAGCTAATTTAGACAATTATTTTAAATGTTTTGCAGAGGTGTTAAACAATGATGACATCATGAGCTATAAAAAGGGGTGTAGAAAAATTTATTAAAGAACAGTAAACATAATAAAACTAAATTTGATATGAACCTTTTCCTGATAATACTACAAAAATAATATTATCTATTCTCAGGTTATTAAGCATCAATTCTACAAATTTGGATATTATCCTATTATCTTTGGTTGCACAGCCAATAAGGGGATAAAAGACAAGAGATCATTGTCAACTCTTATTTTTGCAGAAAACATCCATTTCATTTCCTTTAGAATATTTAATTTTGGTCTTCATACATGTCCTTAGAGTTGTAGTAGTTATAAAAGATACATAAAATAATTAATAGAAAATGCGATGGTTTATCTTAAAATCAAACATTTTACACATTATGAGGTATCGCTACACTCTTGCTATAGCTTCTTTAGGGTAATGTATTGAATTGTATTTGGCAGTTACAAATGATCTTGTTTAGCTACTCTGCTTTTGAATATTTTAAGGCCAACTGGAACTTGGAATAGCCAGCAAGTGGTATTAGCAAAACTTTCAGTTTAATTAGAAAATATAGTTTGATTCTAGTATATTTCAGCTTGTGTTCATTTGTAAGTCAGTTGTTTAGAACCACAAATAAATTTTCTTGTAGAGAAAATGTGATGAATGGTTGCTAGCTTCCAAGTCCAGATGGTGAAACTCATTCATTCATTTGCTTTTTTATTCATTTGAGTTTTTATTACATTTTACCTCAGTGAGACCTTCCCTTGGCACTCAGTCCAAAATTTCAAACTCTGCACCAAATATTTCATATTTCTCTTTTTTTGCTTTGTTTTACCTTGCACTTATCACTGTGTTATCCTTACTCATTTATTATGTCTATTGTCTCTCTTCCCCAGTGAAGATAAGATTCACTTGTGCCAGCTTTTATTTTTTCTTTTAACTACTCTTTTTCTATGGTTAGAATAAGACACATAAATGATGCTCAATAAATAAATGATAAAGGTGATTCTTTGTGTTCTTTAAGAACTGAAATGAAGTACAACTATACAGTAGAACTCCCAGACTTACCACAGTTCTGAGCATTTTATCTTTTTTTTATTCAATTAAAAATTTTTTTAATGTTTATTTATTTTTGAAAGAGAGAGCATAAGCAGGAAAGGGGCAGAGAGAGGGAGACACGTAATCTGAAGCAAGCTCCAGGCTCCAAGCTGTCAGCCCAGAGCCCTATGCAGGGCTTGAACCCACAAACCACGAGATCATGACCTGAGCTGAAGTCCTACACTTAACCAACTGAGCTACCCAGGCACCCCACATTTTATCTTTTATACTGAGACAGAACCCATTGGTTAGAGCATGGAAACATAACTACCATCATTAAAATGGGCACATTAAATATGCAACTAATACATTCCATCTCTCACCTCCGTTACAGCTCTGCCTAATGATAAGGAAACAGAAGCTCAGAGGCTTTAAGTAAAGAACTTGCATTCACACAGCTACAGGGAAAGAATGACAGTTGGGTCACTTTTTTTTTTTTTTTTTTTTTGCTCCAGATCTCATGTTTGTACTCACGAAATAAAACAAAAACCTTTTTTTTTTTAATTCTTCTTTATTCCTGCTGTTCTTCTTTCCCGGTGGTGCTAATGCTTTACCTTGCTAATGCAAGGTAATGTACATTATTGGGAGAGAGACAGAGAGGTTTAAATGGAGCAGGGAATGGAAAGGACAAAGGGAAGGAAATGCCAAGAGGGAGCACTGGTAAGATTTCTGTCTCTGGCTGCTTGTGTACATCTGACTTTTCTCTCTCTCTCTCCATCTATTTATTTTGTATATTCATATATATGCATATATATATATTTCATATATACACCTTTATATATTTCATATATGAATATATACATATATTTCTACGTGTATATATGTGTGTGTATGTGTGTATATATATATGTGTGTGTGTATATATATATATATATATACACACATCTGTGTGTATGTGTATATATCTCCTATTGGAAACACAAATGCCCCTCATTCATTTATTTTTGATCTTTAGCATTTCTTTCTGAAATTTGAATGGTCCAAGTGTGTCTAGATTATTCATGCTAAAGAAGCATATAATGTTTAGGGCAGCATAAAACAAATCATCTGAGCTTTTTTTTTTTCTAGTGGTAACCCACTGAAATTAAATCCAGTTTTTAAAAGTTAATTTTTACTGCTCCTGACTATAAAACATTTCTCGTGATGCAAAATGTTAGTCTAAGTTGTAATTTGCCTCACCATGCATAAGTAGGGTTTTATATTTGAAGCTCTTCATGGTAATACTTTTATTAACATCTTGCCTCACTTTTTTCTCACTCACTAGAAACATTCCAAAAAAAGGCTAAGATATATAATTTTAATATGTTATTTAATTTATGTCTATTTAGTTAAATTTTCATGTAGCACATTGTTTCTGTTCTATTTGATTAGACAGTGTAGACTGTGATGAAATCTTCAAAATTCCAGAGAGGAACTCATATTCTCCCATAAAATTTAATATAATTTTATTGTTTGATGAATGAGGTATAGTCTACTT
Organism: Felis catus; assembly: GCF_018350175.1. NCBI lineage: Eukaryota > Metazoa > Chordata > Mammalia > Carnivora > Felidae > Felis > Felis catus. The sequence goes on along the minus strand of NC_058368.1, from coordinate 42,098,172 downwards.
AGGTTAGCAGAACACCTTTATATTTGCAATGGGAATAATTTCTAGAGGTAAATATCCCAGAAAATATATTTTGGGTGAATATATTGTCAAAATAACTTCTTGGAAAAGTGGCCTATGGGTTGTCTTTTTCACTCAGGAATGTCACTTGCCTTCCTACATTAGAGAAAAGGTAAAAGAACCAAATAGAGGTTTCAATTCCCAGGAAGTCCCTGCTCATTGAAAAACAAAAAGTATTACACTGAAATATGACCCCTGAGATTATGTAATAAGATTTTGTTAAACAGCTAGAATGATATCCACTATTTGTGAATAGTTTATATATTTTCCTTTACAAGCCAGACTCTATTATTTTGTACATTATTATGAGTGTGCTCAAAACACTATAAATCAAGTAGCAGTATCTGTTTTTCACTGACACACACACCTGCCTACACACACACATAGAAACACACATACATGAATACACTTCATGTCTTAGATCTTTCAATTAGTTTTGACTTGAAATGTTTTCGCAGAAGAATTTTTCTTCTCAAAAATAAATATGACTCAAGTTTTTTATACATCTGACTTTCTGTGTATTTGATTTATTTAAAGCCAGTTCCTTTATTTTAAAGAATGATTTTATAGAAAAAGAATATCTTGGGAAAATGATAATCAGATTTAGTAAACACTAGAATTAAAGGAGGCATAATGCTTATAGTATTAAAATGGCCAGAAAATTTCCAAAGAAAGTTGGATAAAGTTTAATGACTTACAGTTTAGTTTTTATTTCTTTTTTTTTAATCTAAGAGAGCCACCATTTTTATTCAAAGCAATATGGCAATGACATGAAGCACACAACACAAACATTTATTGTAAAATATATAATTTAAAAATAGGCAAGGACATTTTTTTCTAGTGTCTTTTTGTTTTTGTTGTTGCTTGCTTCTATCTTGTTTTTGTTTTTGCTTTGTTTTGTTTTTTTTGAGAATATCTTGGTAAGGTCACCTTATTTCAAGACCAAGCTTCCTTTTTGAACCCAAAAAACTCTACTGTCAGGTTTTTCAAGAGTAAACAGTTCGTCCCCCACCTACCTCCAAAACAAACAGATAAACAAAAAAACCCAACACTAGCTCATTCTGTCTAAAATTCCGATGTGCAATTTGGAAACATACTGATGTTGGACTACTAACACATTCACTGACAACAAGCAGCCAAGAGCTCAGCAAACAAAATCGGAGCTCAAGGTTTGGGTAATCTGATATTTTAATTGGCCTCTTACTTTTGCAAGTACTTTCTCAACTAAACTGGATTTAAGTATTTAGAATTTGACATTGAAGCCTGAATTTGACCATTTGCTCTTTGCATATATATATGTGTGTGTGTGTGTGTGTGTGTGTGTGTGTGTGTATATATATATTTTTTTTTTTAAACATTTATTCATTTTTTTTGAGAGACAGAGAGCAAGTGGGGGAGGGGCAGAGAGAGAATCTCACACACACACACACACACACACACACACACACACACACACACACAGAATCCGAAGCAGGCTCCAGGCTCTGAGCTGTCAGTCGGCACAGAGCCTGATGCCGGGCTTGAACTCAGGAACTGTGAGATAATGACCTGAGCTGCAGTCAGCCGCTGAACTGACTGAGCCACCCAGGCATCTCTCATAGATTTAATATAATACGTGCCTTTCTAGCTTATGTAGAAAAAGCCAATCCAAAGGCTTCAATTTTGTTACAATGTACTAGAAAATATGTGATCTCTATGCAACATCAATAGTTCCACAATTCTATCTTCAAAACTAATAGCAATAGGAAAAAAAATTGGAGTCATCTGAAGATAAGATTGCTAGTATAGAACTGACAAGATTATCTAAATGATTTGTCTTCAAAGTGTGGCAGTGTCCATATTCCTCCTAAAAGGAAATCTTATTTTAAAATTTTAATAGGAAATTCTTCTGTATTCGTTTTTCATTTCCTTGTGTCCATTATAATATTTATTTTCACATTAAATAAATGAAAATCATCATATTTGTGTGAAGGCTATTTTAAGGAAAATCAGAACTCTAATTTCAGACTTGTATTTTAACAAGCATTAACATGACCCTATCTATCATATTTAAGCTGAGTGCAAAATGAAAAATGCTGATTTTTTTGTTTTGTTATGTTTTGTTTCATTCCATTTCTCTTGACTATCATTTTTATGGAATAAAAACCTTATATTGTTTTCATTCACTGCGATCTAACAAATGCATTCTATGATAATTTTAACTACTTAATGCCTCTGATAAAGTCAAAAGACAAATAGTCCTGGAGATAATAAAATATGAAAATGACCTTGATTTAGTTTTAGCGATTTAGTTTAAACCTTGATTTAGTTTTAAATTAGTTCAGAATTTCAACAAATGCAAATGAAATGTCCCCTTTCAGTTTTCCAAATATCTATTTATATAACTATTAAAAATTCAGATTAACTACTAAGTTGTACTCTTGCTCTATAACCCATGAAGGAGGAACATAATGAAAGAGAGAGGGGGGAAAAAAAAACAAACTTCATGAGCTGGAAAGGGATCATGCAATGTCATAAACCTGGGAATTGGGAAGCAGAGACATAAAATAGAAGTGAAGTTGCTGTTTGTGAGTTTGAATAAAATCTCAGCAGTATGCTTGCTGTCCAGAGCAGAAGCCAACAAGGGCTAAAAAATCAAGTGAAACTATTGCAGCAGATGTTCCTTGAAACACTGAGCATAGAGCAGGCTCCAAAAAGCTCAAGGCTAAGAGTATAAATGATTCCAATAATGTGACCGTGGGTTTTAAGAGGGATAAGTAATTGGTGGTAAGGAATGAACATATTTCAAATGTAATTTTAACTCCAGTTTTCATTATTTCCAAAATTACTGACATAACCCAGTGTCTACCAGTCTTGGGGTTTATAATCTTTCATGTGTAAGACACGAACGTTAAATAACACTTCTTTTAAAGTAACATACTACTGAATTTGTTCTTTATTTTTGGGACTCCACAATGCTCAAAAATAGGGCCTGAAAAATAGAATACTCTGAACATCACAGTCTCCATATGACCTTTAATAAAATAAGTTATAATATGCTGGTTGCTGCAATTCAGTTTACCTTATTTTACAATTTTCTTCTTCCTCAATACATATAAATTCGTTCCTATAAGAAGTCAATATATAGACTTGGATCTGAACATAGTGGAGCTGAACCCACAAATTCAATTGTGTTAACAAACATACTGGAGAACACTTTGCTTTTTGTATTTAACATTTTTAATATTGTTATCATATTCTCTTCCACTATATGTGTGGCTATCTTTTTCTTTGTAACAGGTGTGTAATGTTGCATTGCATGTGTGTATCGGAATTTTCTTAGTTAACTCTATGTTAACTAGTTAATTCTATGTAGTTTTCAATTTAATGTGAATTTAAATAATATTTTATATTTTTATTTGTACAGGAGGCAAACAATGCTCCCTTCCCCCAAAACTCCATATCCTAATCCCCAGAATCTGTGACCGTGTCACCTTACATGGCAAAATGAACTTTGACATGTGAATAAATTAAATAATTTGAGATAAGGAGATTATTTTAGATTACCAGGGTATTCCCATTGCAATCAGTAGGTCTCTAAAAGTGGAAAAGAGAAGAATAGGAGAGTTGGAGGAAGATGTGACCAGGGAAGAATGGTCAGAGACATGTAACATTGCTGGCTTTGAAGATGGAGAGTCATGAGCCAAGAAATTCAAGCAGGCTTTAGAAAATGGAAAAGGCAAGGAAACATAGCCTGAAGAGGAATGTAGCCCTGAATTGCCTTGATATTAGCCCAATAAGAACTGAATCAGACTCCCAACCTATAGAAGTAAGATAATAAACCTGGCTTGTTTTAAGCCACTAGATTTGTGGTAATTTGTTACAGCAGCAAGAGACAACTAATACATTCATGCTTGTATTAACATTTCTGTAGATAGCCACTTCCTGAAATAGAGCTACTAAAATACAGATAATAGCAAGCTTTAAGTGTTTCAAAAGAGGTATAAAGGCTGCCAAGTCAAAAAAACATACATCTTTTACAGTAAAAGCAAATGTTATACAAAGCAAAGGGCATTGCTGTCTTGTCATCATATATGCTTTTCTCTTTAAAAAGTGGATGGTTAGGTATTATTGTTTATGGTACCAGAATAATACAGTGCATTCTGTTTTCTCCTAGAGCTAGAAGTGAAATCAAATTCAGTCAATTGCTGCACCAGAGCAATAAATAATAGAAGATATAAAACATTCTCATATCATGTGCAAAGAAAGTTATGTATTAATTTTCAGTAAGAAAAAAAAAGTATTCTAGTTCCAGTTATATGTTGAATAGTACAGACTTAATGTCACAAATCTCATCCCAGACTGTATAATAAATTCATATAATGCCCAATCAATTGATGATTGCATTTATTAAACATGTCTTAATGGCCGACCATTGGGTAATTTTAACCCACAGATTTTAAAAACACAGGGAAATCCATTAATGTTTTTAAATCACTGTGGTAAATTTTATTTACTTTACATAAGAAGATACTTTCTTTTCTGACAGTATTTAAATGATTTGATATTTCATTTTCTGACAGTATTTAAATATTTCACTTATTTATATATACAGGTATGCACACGTGTATTGAATGATTAATTGTCTCAGCCCAAATCGTTGGTCAGAATTAGCCTTAGAAAATATAACAAAGACACTAATATTTTTCTTTGACATCCTGTTACCTTGACTACTACATCCTTCTTCTAAAATACATATGTCTCCTTAGATGAGGGGAGATCTCAAATTTGCCTCTGCCGTGACTCTGTCAATAATATATTCCCTCTTGTACATCTTCTATCATCCCATCAAAACATGCATGTTCTGTATCACAGCACTGGGGCTTTTTGCTAGAATACAAATTGAATTAGTCATTGGCAGTTACTTTTAACATATTATTCTCATGTTGCAAACATATTCATTTTAACATCAACATTCAAAGGCCAATGTCTTGACTCAAAACAATGTATTTGACAGTGAAATTTCCAGGCACCAGAGAAGGAATTGATGTTTGCTTCTTTGTTTTGTTTTGTTTTGTTTTGCTCATAAAGCCACCTATGGGTAGATTACTAATCAAGCTCTGTTCTCTGCTATCTGTTAGCTCATGTGCTTACTTAGAGAAGGGGACTTGAAATTTGGCTTTAGAAAAAAATCACAAGATACCATGTATCCTGTCCTAGGTAAACTGAAACTGGAAACAGAAGTGTTTCTGAATGATAAGATAAGTGTTTCTGAATGCTAAATACTTCTTTTCTTTGATAGAGTTGCATTTAATTATTGTGGAGACTAGGAAACATATTTTAAAATAGTATAAAATATACTCATGAATATAGTTTATTTTTAGAGTAAGATAATCAGTTTAAATGTGTAGTCACTTGCTGTCCTTCACAGTGCCATGATTCCCTAAGTCTGTAAATGTTAATAACAGCGGTATAGAAAATATTATGTTATTTTTCCAGTGGATTGGAAAAACCTCCTTCCAGGAAGTTGTGCAGTAAATCAGTTGTCAAGTCGTGTTTTCTACCAGCACATCTCACTATATCCTACAAATGAAAAAGCCTGAAGACTATCTTATGGCTAAAGCTTTCAATCTCAATTCTGATCTTGTCCCTGAACCAAGGGCTTACTTAGAAATGGTATGTTTCCCAAAGATATATCAGAGCACACCATAACTACTATGACACTTTTGGGTGGTATAATCATCTCCCTAAAACCAAACCTCTGAAAATTTGGTTGGGGGCAGAATGAGTGATCTCTATCGAAACAGCAGCAGAATGTCATGGATTTTGCTCTTGGGTGTTATTTTTGAAGCCAAGGATTGTTTTATCAACACTCTACTTTTGAGCTACAGGGTCTTGGGTTTAATTGCAAATTTGATTCTCCTATCGCTGAAAGCAGTGTCCATTATTTGGGTCACAAACTTATACTGAGGAAGGCATGTATTTTCAATAGATCTGTATCTTTTTGAGGTGGAAAATGATTCTGTGATAGTGTATGTTCACGGTCCTTTCTTATATGGCAAACTGGAATATCGATTTCACTTGTCATTAAGAGACATGTGAGTATCAGCCTATAGTTTTCCATGGCTGTTAATTTTTCTAAAACCAATATATTATGCCTGAGGAAATAGTGTCTTATGGAACACCACCCAGAAGTACAGTTGTTGCCTAGCTGTTTCAAACCAGACCAGACAAAAAGAAAAAAATATATTGAACTGAATCACCACATACACTTCTAAGTTTAAAAGAAGAATTAAAAATAAAGGGGTTTCCCTGTGTTTAATTTGAACATTTCCTTGAAAATCAAGAAGGAAACACAGAATCAAAAGATAAGAAAATTCTGTCAATTGGTGTGAAGATTGGCATCAAGAAATTGGTATAACAACAAGAAGTTAATAAATAAGCAGAGTAATTTTCCAGGAAGAACAAGAAAGAGGTGCTTATCATGGCATATCAAGGAAAGCGTATTAAATCATATAAATATTTTAACTAGTAAATCATTATTACATTGCTTGGCAATTCAATACAGAGTGATATATTCATGAAGCATTCAATAAATGTTAATTGATGGTGATTAGATAAAATCCTGCCAAACACCCCCTTGCATTCAATCAAATGAGTGACCTGAGCAAAGAGAGGAACATGTTTCTTTTCCATTGTTACTAATTTGTCATCCTTAAAATCTTGATAATCTCTGTGGGTTATTTTCATTGATGAGTTAATTAATTAATGTTTATTATCTGAGTTTAGTAAGAGGGCCTATGTAATCTCATTTATCCCTATGCTGATCGGTCCTAGCAAATAAATGTGATGAGCATTCCCTTTAAGTGTAGAGAGAATTAAGTGCTGCCTAAGCTAAGGCAAGTTCATTTTAAATTGCCAGGACGTGAGGGTTACTGTAGCTTCCCAAGTGGCTTTATATGCTGCTTTTGGGATCTAACCCTTATTTTTCCTAAATGCCTCATCATCATTGTATCTCCTCATTCTGCACTGTGAAATAAGTCAACAGCACAAATATTTAGAGTAAGAAACCAAGTCAAAGATGTTCTGTATGTTGGAAATGGCAAAAAGAAGTTGAAATTATCAACCTGAGCCTTTCTTAAATGGCTACTACTTAGCTTCTGAGACTCTGTTATAGCTATATGCTTTGGTTGAGGACCAAGTATGATCATGCTAAGTTCACCTCTTTCACATCAATGGTATATTCCATACCTCTTAGGGTAATGGGGAGGGTTACTAAAATTAAAATATTTGCTGGGGGAAAAACTTTAAAGGAACCTTAGCACACACTAGTTTGCAAGATTACTTAGTCAGATTTGAGCTTACCTTTGGCTCAAAGCTTTGACCATAGCCGTAGGTCTTACATCTGTTTTCTTAGAGTCTTAGAATGCTGAGCCCAACATCTGTGGACTGATGCCCACCTAACACCAAAATATGAGAGACTTTATGACTGAGCTAGATGTCAACCAACAACCCATTGTCTTGGCTTGATGGGCAGCACCTGTGAGCCATTTGATAACTGACTATGTTTAGTCCTGGCCCTGACAACTAAATTCCTTGCTTCTTAACTGTCTCAATTCTGGTTTCCAGAGGTTTAACAGGATAAAGAAAAAAAGTAATGGCTGGCCTCTTATCTTTCATAGCCTTCCAGCCTTAGCTTATCAGTCACAACCTCTGATATTTCTACTGTCTAACACATCGTTTGGCACTTGGCATTTGCATTATGTCTTGGATATATAGATATGTTTTTGTTATTAACTCATAAATATTACTGACACTACCCCTCCAGCAGTTACCAGTGTTTTCATGTTTGTCAAGCATGTAATATTTACCACATATGTCAGGAATCACTTTACACATCTCAGTTGATACAATCCTAACTAAAAACAAAACAAAACAAACGAAACACAAAAACATGGGATCAAAGTGTTTCTTTACTCTGTATTATTAAAGAAATAGTTTATTTTTCTAGAAAAAGAAAGAGGTTAAGAGGTTAATGAATTTGTCCAAATTTGTGCACCTAGTAAGTGATAAGAGTATGAATTTGGACCAACATTAGACTGAGTCATAAGAACTTTGAAGAAAGAGTCTTTGAATCTAACTCAGTATCTTTGTATCTCTGTCACCAAACATAACCCAAAACACCTGAGGGTGTTCTTGAAGTTGGCAATGATGATGCCAGAGTTTCATGGTCTTGCTTTAACTCCCAGGTTTCTAAGCATTTCTAAGTTAAATTATTTCTTCTAAAGAGTATTTTCTCCCGTTCAAATACACACTCTACTCTTCATGTTTTGGCTCAACTATAATTAATAACTCTTCATTTACATAATGTTAGCTGTCTTTTGGCCCCAAGTGTGCTTTTTATTCTTCCCTAATCAAAGTATTTCATTACAGACACTTGGGTTGTGATCAATAGCTGATGAATAACTTCAAAGGAAATTGTCTAAAGTCAGATGCCTACAGGGCCAAGAAAAAGTAGCCATGAGATGAAGGACTTTTAAATAATGAACAATTGAATATATTTATTATGAGTAGAATCAAGTTTTTTATAGCCCCCTTATGTTTATGATTATTTATATGGTTTATGGAATTAAATCCTCGGTTAAGTTTTAAATTGTCATCCTATCTTATGATATATTATTTTCTCCTTTGTTAGTATATGTGCTTCTCATGTAATTCTGTATTTCTGTCTTTGGGTAGAGAAGAGTGAAACTGCATATTAGTTTTTATTTCTTTCTATAATATATTTTCACATACAAAAGAGGCTTGTTTGCCAAGTTTTAATATATATGGGATATGAATTTATTGATGAAAAATGCCATACATGACACCAATTCACAGGCACTTTCAAGCTTCTCCTTCTAAGATAGATGAGGTGAACTTTATTTAGGTGTGATGGGGGACTGGGCGATTTGTTGTTTTCCTCTAGCTAACTGTATAATTTAGGAGGAAGTCAACATAAGCAACAAACATGTTGAATCAACATATAGTTAAGCTTGGAGAAATGTGCTAGCATACAAATTTGATTAATGCCAGCATGGAGAACAATCTTTCCCATGTCTCCTATAAACATTATTACAATAGCAGCAGATTTTATGCCACATATTTTGCCTTTGTTCTTCATTTTAGAAAATGATGTCCTTGTATGCACATGTGTTATGTATAATATTCCTAGGATGTAAAATCATCCCAAGAAACCTTATATATTTTCATGAATAGAAAGAACTGAGTTATCTATTTCATAAAATATCATATAAAAGATCACTATAAATTTAACCCTTTGTAAGCATTTCTGGAATAACTGTTTTTTGATTAGAGAAAAGGTGTATATTTTATAGTTTCAGGTTGAAAGGGATATTAAAAGTTATAAAATAAAATTTACAAATTTAACTAAATTTTAATATGTTAGCATTCATGAACACAAATTGCTATAAACTATAAAATAATGGTAAAGTGGGGCGCCTGGGTGGCGCAGTCGGTTAAGTGTCCGACTTCAGCCAGGTCACGATCTCATGGTCCGTGAGTTCGAGCCCCGCGTCGTCTCTGGGCTGATGGCTCAGAGCCTGGAGCCTGTTTCCGATTCTGTGTCTCCCTCTCTCTCTGCCCCTCCCCCATTCATGCTCTCTCTCTGTCCCAAAAAATAAATAAACATTGAAAAAAAAAATTTTAAAATAATGGTAAAGTGTCAAGTATTGGCAATAGGCTTCAGTGCACTAATATTTCAATACCAATATAATATATACCCAAATGAAAAGAATATTTTAAGACCCTCTAGGGGCGCCTGGGTGGCTCAGTTGGTTGAGCGTCTGGCTTCAGCTCAGGTCATGATCTCATGGTTTGTGGGTTCAAGCCCCTCATCGGGCTCGGTGCTGACAGCTCAGAACCTGGGGCTTGCCCCTCCGCCGCTTGTGCTCTGTCTCTATCCCTCTTTCAAAAGAAACATTAAAAAATAATAAAAAAAAAAGACACTCTAAATAGAACAAAAATGAGCAGATTAGGTGCTTCATGTCACTTGCATTTTCTTTCTTTTTTTAAACCACTCTATTGAGGCATGATTGACATACAAAAAGCTGCATATATTTTATGTATGCAACTTGATGAGCTTAAAGATAAGTATGCACCCGTGAAACCATCACCGTAACCTATACCATAAACATATCCGTCATCAGCAAATGCTGCATGATAGCACCTAGAGGAGGAATCTAAAATAATCCAACTCATAGCACCAGAGAATAGAATGGTAGTTTCCAGGGACTGGGAAAAAGGGGGAATGGGCTAATATTAGTTAAAGGGTACAAAGTTTTAGTCACAGAAGATGCATAGGTCCTAGAGGTCTGCTATACAGCAGGGAGCCACTGCATTTTCTAAATTAGTATACAGAGAACTGTTTCTCTAGAATATGTTTCAATACAGTATCTATTATAATGGAAATGTGAGTTTATTTTCCTATGCTAAAAGTTACACTTCCCAGTGTCCTGTTCTTTCTTGACATCATTCCCATTGTCATCATTCTTCCTGGTTCTATTATAATAATTTACTATAATTTATAAATAAATTGGAAATCTTCTTCTCCCCTCTTCCCAATTGCCTTTTGCATTTGCTTTAGTTTTCTTAAGTGCCAGAAGCTTACCTTCTTTTCACTTTTACATTTTACATTAAGGAAAGAATAAATCCAACTAAATTTGCTTTTATTTAGACTCTTAATAAAACATGAATTATCTATGTAAGGCAGAAATGTTACAGAAAGAAAACAGCCCTAAGAAATGTCTAGTCTTGTGGCTTATATCAGCTTAGCCTCAGGCAACTAAACTGCCTGTCACATGTAAAATATCAGTTTATGCTTTAACTATAGTGAAGGCATGTTACAAAATTGAAGCTATCATTTTTTCCTGAATGTATAGCAATTTTATTTCATCCATAAATGAAGATTTCAAATTTCATTTCATAAACAAGCTTACTTTAATCAGAACTAAGCATCTATTCAAAGTTTTCCTTCTGTATGGCTTACATTCCTGAGTATGCAAAAATATTCAGAAAAAAATGATTTTTAAACTGTGCACCATGAGTGTAATGAAGTGTAGTGAAGCATTTTTAGTATTGTTAAAAGAAAAAATAATAGGGCAGATATGTTTTGTTACTTTCTATTCTTTATGGACTGAATCAACATCAATGAATGAGAATGTATGGCTGTAAATATTTTACCTAATGGAAAAATCTTTCTTAATTTATTGTAATGTATTTGTCTATCAAATGTATATAGACCGTCTTGAGAAAACAAATGATTTCTTAATTCCGTCAACTCTTCTGGATCCAAAGGTGATCAACGCCAAGAGAGTTGACAATGACTGTTTCAGGTCTTTATCACAAAGCTTGATCTATCTTAGCATATAACTGTTATTCGTGAGGGCAATTATTAAATTGCTAACACTTTGTTCAATTAATTGTAGAAACGAAGAAATATAATCCATTATATAAATTCAGAGTCAAAGCCAGTGAGTTATTTGTGGTATTGTTTGTATGAGCAGGAGGGGGAAAGGCAATCCCTAGAAGGAAGTAATTGGGTCAGTTGTAAGCCTTGAATAGAATTACGTGCACTTAACAAAAATATAATGATAATACAATGCATTGCATGATAGTAGTAAACTGAAATATTAAAATTCTGGGCAACCTATACTGGTATTTATTTTAGGACATTTTTCCTAGAAATAACAACTTCATTGTACTAATTTGTATTCAATGTATAATTTCATTGTTTGTTCTAAATTTATCTTGAAAAAAATACACTCACAATATGTACATGTATTTATACATCTATGCATACATAAGTATATATACATATGTAATATACATATATACATTTATACATATGTATATTTTGGCATTTTATTTTTCAAAATTGATTTGTTTTCCATCACTGGGAGTCTCATTCCATTATGATAGTGGTGATACAGGGGCACCTCGGTGGCTCAGTCATTTGAGCATCTGACTTCAGCTCAGGTCACAGTCTCAAAGGGTTCGTGACTTCCAGTGCCACATTGGTCTTGCTGCTGTCAGCTCAGAGCCTGCTTCAGATCCTCTGTCCCCCTTTCTTTCTGCCCCTCCCCTTCTCATGCTCTCTTTCTCAAAAATGAATAAACATTTTTTTAAAAAATGATAGTGGTGATATTGGAATTTGAAACATTCAAATAGAATTCATATGACATAGATTCCAAATTTATGTTTTTCCTTGGAAAACTGGAAGCTTTGTCATTATCCATTTGAATGTTTTTTTAAGTTTATTTATTTTTTAAAGTTTATTTATATATTTAGAGAGAGTGTGTGTATGTGAACAGGGAGGGAGAATGAGCATCCCAAGCAGACTCTGCACAGCCGAAATGGAGACTTGGATGCTTAACCGACTGAGCCTCCGAGGTGCCCCTCCATTTGAATGTTTTGATTCCTATTTCCTTTATTATCAGGGTGTTAGTATACCTATTTTCCAAAATTTAAAATCTGTGTTCTGAAAAGCTTATTTTTAATTTCCTCTTAGATACCTTTAGTGATAGAAGTGTTAGTGCTAAAATATAATTGAAGTATATTTAGTGCTTCATAATTTTCCAACGTTCTCTCATGCAAAGTTTTTTTTTTTTAATACGAGTTCATTTTTTAAAGGAAGTATGTATTCAAGCAAATCAGGAAATTTTAACTTCATATCATGGAACTCTGTATGCGTCAGCATTGCTTATGTTGCCATTCGAAATGAAACATGATATATGTAAAAGAAGAGTAGAAATGGGGCACCTGGGTGGCCTAGTCGGTTAAGCGTCCGACTTCAGCCCGGGTCATGATCTCGCGGTCCGTGAGTTCGAGCCCCGCGTCGGGCTCTGGGCTGATGGCTCAGAGCCTGGAGCCTGTTTCCGATTCTGTGTTTCCCTCTCTCTCTGCCCCTCCCCCGTTCATGCTCTGTCTCTCTCTGTCTCAAAAATAAATAAACGTTAAAAAAAAATTTAAAAAAAAAAAGAGTAGAAATAAATGAGCTCTCCTGCGGCAGCAGGACTTCCCAGGTGAGAACATGTATTTCAGAAACAGACCCCGTACCTGTGCCTTTCCTAGATTCCTGGCTTTAAGCAAGTTACTCTTTTGTTAGACTCTCATTTCTTCATATGAAAACAAGCAAATAACAATAGCTGTATCACGGGAATGGACATGATCAGGATTAAAGTAGAACATGCATGGTGTGGGCACAGTTAACCAGCATTAAATGAAAACTTTTGCCATTTTTTTAACTATATTTTTAATTATTATTATGCCTTAACACAGAATATGAGATAAATTAAATTCAGCGTACAAAAGCCTAAAAAGTTATCTTGTTACTGATAAAATAAATAAATAAACAAAACCAACCAAACAATAATAGAGGCAACGATCAAGAGTAAACTCGGTTGTTGAAGGCTTCTGAAGCTGCCCTTTAAAAAAACGCAGTTTCGGGGCACCTGGATGGCTCATTTGGCTAAGTGTCTGACTTCGGCTCAGGTCATGATCCCATGGTTTGAGAGCTCGAGCTTTCATGAGTTCAAGGCTGCATTGGGCTCTTTGCTATCAGGACAGACCCCGCTTTGGATCCTCTGTCCCCCTCTCTCTCTGCCCCTCCACCGCTCTATCTATCTCAAAAATATTTTAAAAATATAGTTTCATTCTGCACATAAGTAAATATCAGGTCAAGCCAAAAGATAATCATGATAATTAGGAATTTTATGGTTCCTTAACTTCTGTTGGATTAATCTCAAGCATTCGGTAGCCTGAGCCTCAACAAAATGTAGAAACATACAAGCACATGTATATGTATGTATATATGTATTACATGCATGCACAAATATATATATAATATTTACATATATATATAATTATATATAGAGAGAAAGACACACACACACACGCACACAGATTAGCATCCAGTATTTTTGTTCACAGCAGCCATGTTCCAAAAATCTGATCAGAGAGAAAGCATGCAGCATCATTCTATCCAGAAAAGTCTCATTGACTGAGTGACTGAGTCTGATGGTATTCTTCAAGATATCCAAAGTCTTCACATAAATGTCAGTCTGATGCAAGTTACGGAATGCAAATATGTGTAATTTTTTACTTCTAGTTAGGGTGTATGTTTGTTTATTCCAGACAAAAACTACCGGAAAATAGAATTCAATGAAAAATTTTAAATATCCAAGTAGAGGAAAAGAGGAGTCTAATTTAATTCTTTGTGCCTATGAAAAGGAAAAGAAACATGTACACAGTAGAATTTCTAGAAAGAGGATTTGGAAGCATGGAAAAGTTACAAAATAATTTGTCCATATGTAAAAATTATTTCCACTGACATATATTTTTAAAAGACTGCATGTGAATCTTGCTGGATATAAGAGACAGCTTATTGTTGGAGTAGGTCGGCACATTTTGCCAATTCAGCACATGTTTGACAGAACAAATAAGTTTGCTTTTGAAAGTCTTGTCCTGATTTATAAAGAGCACTTAATTTGTTTCCTTTTGTTGAACTTCAGATTAATCAACCCGCTATTTTCAAGCTGGCCTTTGGATGTTCTTCCCTGTTTTTCCCTCAACTATAATTACTTGCTGGGAATTCTTGTGTTCTTTTGAGAGTTTGCAGCGAGACAACCCAGAAGTTGTGACTAATGGGTTCAGACTAGTGCTGCATTCCAGCTCATCCTTTTCAGAACCATTTGGTAAGCTTAGAATCCCTTGTTTTATCAACAGCTTGTATTAGTTTTAATCTCAGTTATGTCCTGAGAAACCTTTGTAGAATTAAATACGGAAGGGAAAGAAATGACACCAGTTTTTTTTTTTTCTGCGGGACCTCTTGTAGGCTTCTGTCTCATTATGTTAACAATCTGCCAAGAGAATGGAGTCAGATCTCAAGAGCAGACTAGATTGATTTACTTTACAGGCCTTTCCACCCAGCCTAATTATTGCATTACAAATAGGGATTCTTTCACCCCATGAAGGAGCACTTTGATTAGTGCTTGCGATACAGGTGCCGGGGTCTGCTATTGTACCTGCATGTTAACGAGCTTCCTGTATCCCAGTCAAACGGCCCTAACAGCACAGAACAGAGGCAGACACCTTCCTTTACATATTTCTGAGGTCTCTAAATGAACATGTTTAGGACGGTTACAGACAATGCTATATGATGCTTTTAGTGTTGGGTAAAAACTCTATAGCAGCATCCCTTAAAAGGCAAAAAGTATGGCCTCACGTGGTCTCTCCTATCAACATTATGCTTGAGATAAGGTTAAATATGTGAAATCTTGTTATAGAGAACAGTGAGTGTGGTGTTTTGAATTACAACTTGTAATTGCCTTTTGTATCAGTCTTCTGTGACTGCTGTAAAAAATTACCAAAAGTTGGGTGCCTTAAATTTATTCTCTCCCAATTCTGAGGTTAGAAGCCTAATATCAAGGTGTTCACAAGGCCACATGCTCTCAGGAGGCTCTGGATAGTCATCCCTTCCATGCCTTTCTTCTAGTTTCTGGTGGTTGCAGCAACCCTTGGTTGGCATTCCATGGATTGTGGTGGCATCCATTCCAATCTCTGCCTCTGTCATCACATTGACTTCTCCTTTCTGTGTCTCCTCTATGTGTCCCTTATAAAGACACTTGTTATTGTGCTTAGGGCCCACCTAGACAATCCAAGATGATCTCATCTAAAGATCTTTACCTGAGTTTTACATGCAAAGACCCCTTTTTCTAAATAAATTCACGTTTACAGGTGCCAGGATCAGGACATTGGCATATAGTTTTGGGTACCATCATTCAACCCACTACATATCAGACATGCCAGGGTGCTTAGTGATTTGTCACGTATTTGTTGGTCTTTGAAAGTTATTTTCTGTTGTACCAATTAAAGACTCACTTGAAAATGGAGACTGTTTCTAGTTAAAAATGGGCTTGGGAGAAAAGTAGTATTGATCAGTTAAACAAGGAGAAAATGGGGTGCCTGGGTGGCTCAGTCAGTTAAGTGTCCAACTTTGGCTCAGGTCATGATATCACAGTTCTTGG
Organism: Felis catus; assembly: GCF_018350175.1. Classification (NCBI taxonomy): domain Eukaryota; kingdom Metazoa; phylum Chordata; class Mammalia; order Carnivora; family Felidae; genus Felis; species Felis catus. Next base: position 42,082,051 of record NC_058368.1, on the reverse strand, counting down.
GTTCAAGCCCCGTGCCGGGCTCTGTGCTGACAGCTCAGAGCCTGGAGCCTGCTTCTGATTCTGTGTCTCCCTCTCTCTCTGCTCTTCCATGGGTCACGCTGTGTCTCTGTCTCTCAAAAATGAATAAACATTATTTTTTTAAAGAAAAAAAAATATTTTCCCTGTAAGAAAGTCATTTGAAATGTGAAAGAAATAGCAGTACATTATGGGAAATAAAGGTATTGCTTAAAAATTAAAGAAATGTAAATACAAATTATGTTGTAGAACAGTGGTACCCAATCATGGGTGATTTTGTCCCTTTTTCCCAGTCTCTAGGGAATATTTAGTAATGTCTAGAGACATTTCTTTTCATTGTGGCAAAATATACTTCACGTACATTTTTTTTTAAGTATACAGTTCAGTGACACTAAGTATCCGCATATCACCACCGTCACCATCATTCATCTCCAGCACTTTTTCGTCTCCTGAGCTGAAACTCTGTACCCATGGAATAATAATTCCCCATTCCTCCCTCCCACAAGCCCTGAAAAACACCATTCTATTTTCTGTTTCTATGACTTTGACTACTCTAGGTACCTCATATCAGTGAAATCACAGTATTTGTCCTTCGGCACCTGTCTATTTTACTTAGCATAATGTTCTCAAGGCTCATCCATGCCTTAGGATGCATCAGAATTTCATTCCTTTTTGAGACTGAATAATATTCTATTGCATGTATATACCACATCTGGACATTTCTGTTGCTTACACCTTTTGACTGTTGTGAATAATATACTATATGCATCGATATATAAATAGCTACTTGAGTCTCTGCTTTTGGTTATTTTGGGTATGCACACTAGAAGTGGAATTATTGGGTCATATGATAATTCTGTTTAGTTTTTTTGTGGGTTTTTTTGTTGGTTTGTGTGTGTGTGTGTGTTGTTTTCGGGTTTTTTTTGTTTTTTTGTTTTGTTTTGTTTTTGTTTGTTTGTTTTCCTTGAGAAACCATCATATTATAGAAATGTTTCTTACTGTCAGGACCAGAGGTGGTAGTGCTACTTGCATCTGGTGGATAGAAACCAGGGATGCTGCTAAGCAGCCAATCATACACAAGATAGCACCTTTCCCTATAAACAAAGCATTAACTGGTCCAGAATCTCAATAGTGCCCCTGTTGAGAAACTCTGTTTTAAAGAAATCTTAAATTAAGAATGATCTTGATTCTATTACTTTAATTCTTCCAAATATTGTCAGAGAGATACCGGATATCGCATTGTATACTTCTATAAATAACGCTCCAACCATGGATCATTGTACAATACAATTTCTCTTTCCCTGTGTGAGGGCCCATCACCTCTTTCCTCTTCCATTGCTCTGCTCTCTAATATTGGTTTACATGGTGTGCAGTGAAGAGGATTGATGTTTAACGGCCTTTCACTCAGTTGGGGGCTTTTGGGGGGCAACTTTAAGAAAATAATTTATGAAATCATAATTTATGTTCCAAGAACATAGCTTAAAAGCTTATAATTTTCCCTTGTTCATATTTTTAAAAGGTAAATACATTAGGGCCCTTTAAAACCTTGCAGGAAGAATTTGACAAACAATAATTAGAAGAGAAACTACTTTATAGAAAAGAATTTAAAATGTGTAGTGGTCATACAATTTCAAGCTAGAAGAAATTTTCAGGTTGTAAAGGGCCTACTGTAAATGGAACTGTGTAACTATGACTGCACTGAATCCACAATACCTATTTCATTGATAAAGAAACTGACATTCTAGGAGATTAAATAGATTCCTCAAAACCACCCAGCTAATGAGTGGTAGTCCAAAGGTAAATCTTTTCTCTGCTGGTCCTCATGCTGCCATTTCAAATCCCTTGAGTCAATCCGTTTCACAAGTGAAGAACCTGTAACCCAAAGAGTTTTGACTTGGCCAAAGTTGCCAAACAAAGACCAAACCTAGCTTTCAAACTTGTGTGTTGTCTTACTATAGCTTTTATTCAGTCTTTAGTCTCTGCCATCCACGGCTAGATCCTAGCTAACTGGCAGCTGTTAGCCCAGCATCTGCATGGACAACTAGTAAAGCGTCTCCTTCAAAGTCAGAGCTGGAGGATTGGTCATTTGGTTCCCATGTTAGATGTAAAAAAAATGTGACTACAAACATTTGACTGCACAAAATTAAAGTTACATAGTATACTATTAATCAAAACTTCTTCCCCCATCAATCCAATTTTGCTGTCAGTGAGTCAATTACATAGCTCAACAAGGGTGATGGTTTGTGTAGAAATCAACTAAGATATATATTGTAGAACACCCAATAAATGAATGAGGAATACTCCTTTTTACAGGAAAGGTAGAGAAGAGTTATTTTGTTTGGTGAGGCTGTGAATATGGAAGCTATTGTAAGAGGGGTTATCTTATGTCTTTTCTAAAATAGGTCAATGCACAAAGTAAAAGGAAAGATTAATATTTCAGTTATCTTTTCTACAAGAAAGATTAAAATTATCAGAAAACCACATCAATAATTACTGAAATATTGAATTATAACATAAATGAAGTTTTAGTGATCATTAATTTAATACAACTGAAAATTATTTCTCCTTTTTTTCAGTGTTATAGAGTCACAGATAAATGATTTAAAATCTACCAGATTCACTTATCACCTGTAGAATAGTTCTAACTACCAGTGGTTTTTAATCAGTGCACAATGTTCTGTTTTTTAATCACTATACAAAATAATTCATGAGGTTGTATACTTTTCAATATAACAAATATATATATATATATTTTTTAATTTTTTTTAACGTTTATTTATTTTTGAGACAGGGAGAGACAGAGCATGAACGGGGGAGGGGCAGAGAGAGAGGGAGACACAGAATCGGAAACAGGCTCCAGGCTCTGAGCTGTCAGCACAGAGCCTGACGCGGGGCTCGAACTCACGGACCGCGAGATCATGACCTGAGCCGAAGTCGGACGCTTAACCGACTGAGCCACCAGGCGCCCCTATATTTTTTAATCCAGGATAGATAACTAGCTAAATCTATTGTGTTTACTCATCATGTTCCTATTTCCTGAGTCATGATAAATGCAAAAATAATGCATGATAATGCAAAGAAAATCATGTTCTAATTGCTTCTTTTAAACATTTCTTTTTTTAATGTTTACGTATTTTTGAGAGCGAGAGAGAGGGGCAGAGCATGAGCAGGGGAGGGGCAGAGAGAGAGGGAGACACAGAATGTGAAGCAGGCTCCAGGCTCTGAGCTGCCAGCACAGAGCCTCTCATGGGGCTCAAACCCATGGACTGCAAGATCATGACCTGAACCAAAGTCAGATGCTTAATTGACTGAGCCACCCATATGCCCCATGTTCTTATTGCTTTTTTTTTTTAAAGGGGGCCCCTGGGTGGCTCAGTTGGTTAAGTGTCCGACTTTGGCTCAGTTCATGATGTCATGGTCTCTGAGTTCGAGCCCCGTGTCGGGCTGTGTGTTGTCAGTTCAGAACCTGGAGCCTTCTTTGGATTCTGTTTCCCTCTCTCTCTGCCCCTCCTCCACTCACTCTCTGTCTCTCAAAATATGAACAGACGTTAAAAAACTTTTTTAAAAATAAAAAAAATATTTATTTGAGAGAGTGAGAGAATGGGGGAGGGACAGAGAGAGAGAGGGAGACAGAGCATCCCAAGAAGACTTGGCTGCCAGTACAGAGCCCATGGCAGGCTTAAGCCCACAAACCATGAGACCATGACCTGAGCCAAAACCAAGAGTTGGATGCTTAATGGACTGAGCCACTCATACCCCCCAATTGCTTTTTAACATATAGTCACAAATGTAAATTTTAATATTGATTATTTAGCCACTTATTGAAAATGTTGAGATGGGCCAAGAATATAATAAAATACAATTGCCTCATAATTAAACTAATATGTAAACTACAGTTAATCTCACATTCAAGCTCAGAGACATCAAAATGGACACGCATATTTTTGTGTTTACAATGCAATCAATTGATTAATAAAATAATTTTATGGGACTAAAATTTTTTTAAAAAGTACTCGTGTCAGCCAGGATGAAGTTAGGAAAACAGAAACCCTGGTAGTTATTTCAATAGAGAGGGGTTTTTTTTGTTTTTTTAAAAAAACTATTTATTTTGAAAGGGTGAAGGTGGGGAGGGGAAGCAGAGATAGAGGAGAAAGAGACTCCCAAGCAGGCTTTTCATTGTCAATGCAGAGTCCAGTGCGGGGCTGGGACTCATGAACCATGAGATCATGACCTAAGCTGAAATCAAGAGTCAGGTGCTTAACTGATTGAGCCACCCAGGTGTCTCCCAATAGAGAGTTTTTATTATAGGCAAAAGATTAAAGAAATATTGGAAGACAAAAACAACAAAGTGAGAACACTGAAAGGGACATTGAAGTAGTAACTGCTGGAAACAGTTACTATCCTTAGGACCCCAGATTAAAGGGAAGAGGGTGTTTGGAATCTAGGAACTTGGAGGAGGTGCCCTATCATACTGGGATTACTGAGCAGAGGGGCCCATGTGCCTAGTGCAGATCTCTCATGAGCTTGCAGGTCAAGTTACACAGAGATAGAGTCCCAACCCCAGTAGCTCAGGTGATGGACCTGTGGAATTTGAATTCTGAAGAGGTGCCACCAGGGGTATATCTTGTGAGTCATGACGGGTCTGGAAGTGTGGAAAGAAGCTAGGCTCTAAAATGAATTTCAGTTGGAACCAGTGCCACAACCTGGATAATGTGCCTTTGCTTCGGTGGTGCTGTTAGGAATGGACAGAATCTCTCTCCTACAAGGTGTGGGTTACATCTTCCATGGGCCCCTCTTGTATGCACCAGCCTGGCAGCAGGAGCGACTCCTTCCTTCAACTCAGCTGAGTGCCCCATTCGGGCAGCAACTACCAGGGAGCCAGCTCTCAAAAAAGGAACTCCGTTTGCAGAGTTCAGCTTCTGTCCCATAAAGTAGAGACTAGGAGAACAGATTGGGATTGACAGACAATCGTTTAATAACAAGCACAGTGTCCAAAGCTGGTTTCAAAGCCTCTCTGAGAGTATAATAGCTGTTACATTTATTTCTAGCATAGGAAATTACCATCAACTCACTAGAACTTACTAGTGTACTGAAAATAATTACTGGAGGAGAAAGCACGATCATGTTATATGTGCTCAAGATAGTTATCTCATGTGAGTCACGGTTATTGAGATTTATTTTTAAATATCCCGTCTTGGGAGTATGGTAGTTTGACATTAGACTCAGATTTCATTGAATCAATTGCTGGAAGAATCCACATTAAAAATAGATTATATTATAGGACTTAAGTCTCAGATTTAGTGACAGAAACTAGAACCTGCATATTTTGATTCTCAGTTTTAAACTGGTGTCAATATAACACAATTAGTGATTAAAATATTTACATAAATGATGAATGTGTATTTTTAAAGAAATGCTCATATATTTAATTCAGCAAGTGTTTATTGATCACCTGCAGTGTGCCTGATACTGTCTAAATTGCTAGATATGCAAAGATTAATGAAAAAAGGCCTTTAAAATTGTGAAGTTTCTAAAATCTATGACATAATATATATTATATCTGGCTATTTACTTTGACTCTAATATATTCTATAAAATGTGTTTAAAATAGCCAGTTAACATACAACAACCACAGATTTTTGGAATGATGTTTTTCCCTAGACGGGCCATATTTTTTAACCTACTGGTGCATTTGTGTGAGAGTAACCACAAATTAATGCCTGATATCACCTGAGGGTATCCCTGATGCAATCAATATAAACCAAAATACTCCTGAGGAGTAAATGTACCTTCAGCTGTGTGATAATGTCTGGAAAGACATTAACTGACCTTATATTAACTTGCGTGAAACCCACACAGTTGTTTTCTGATATTTTGGTTTATGTTGATCATCTGACAACCCCTTAGGCCAGTGCTGTGCACAGCCACTATTAGCAAGGTGTTTATGCTTTGGTAATGCATTTCTTGAAATCACATTATATACAAGCCTTTATTACAGACATCCGTTATAGAAATTCAGATAAGATCCTTCCAGCTTTGAGTTACAGTGTCACCCATAGATGACTTTTTACATTTATAGAATATTGTCAAATGGTAGTATAAAAACATTTTTAAAACAACAAAACATTAACTAGATTTCTCAGCTGGGATGTCCCTTTAGGAGTGTCCTATACTCCAACCCCACAGAAGGCCACCTGCAAATTCCACCTTCATTTCCTTTTTATTTCTTGTGTATTTCACAATATTTGTGAGATAATGTGTAGCTGGAGATATGTCATTGTGTTTTACTCTCTCTAACAAAACTGTTAACTGAACCACTGCTGTTTGCCATGCAAAAATATCTCACAGATGGAACTGACTATCTTATCTACCACTCTACCTCATGCTACTAATATTAGGATTAATTAACTAGATCCACCTAATGACATATTGGTCATTTATCATGTGGATATATTACATATTTCTGTTTAGGAGGAGACAGTTTGACCAATCTGTATACAGTTTGGAGAAATATAAAGCCTGCCAAAACAATTTTGTTATTGGGAAAACAGCTGACAAATTCAAGGGCTTTGGATACGTAAACAATTGGCAGATTGTCCATAAAAAGTAATCTCAGGAAACATACTGATGTTTCTATTTTAAAAAACAAATAATGGATTTAATAAAATCATGAATTATAAATAAATAATAGATTTTTCACCAAGTATTTATTTGTGGTTACTATGCTCAGGTCATAGTGATATATGGCTCCTTATAAATCCCTTTTATTTTCTATTCTTGTCTGTGGGTTCTGTAGGAATCTTAAACCAAACTATTCTTTTCTCAGTGTAATAATTTAAAAAGCCTAGTGAAAAAGATAGCAGAAATAAGAAATCATTTATAATCAGTATGTATTTGAGACTTGACAATTTTCAAGCTATATAAAGTGTATGAAAATAGGTATGATGCCATAATTCAGTGATACAAGCAAAAAATGTTATTCCAATTACACCTAAGGATATTAATGTTCACAAAGAGTAAAACATTTTGACAAGATGACATGGTTAATAGTAGAACCTGGATTAGAATTTATGTCTTCTACATGCACTTGATAATACACTACCCTAAGTTTTCCCTAAACCTTAAATAATTCCACCACAGAGAGCTTGGTATCTTTGATTTCTCATAATAGTTGTTAATGTCCACTCATTATATTCAGTGTTTTATATTTAGTTCCTTGTATTATAGGCATATTTTACAGTTCTCCTGAAATAATTGATCCCTTATTTGTTTCACCTACTGTGCCCAGTACAATACCATGGTGATAACTGTCTAGTGATAGAGTAGTATACGATGGTACTCTTCTTGATTAAAAATTGTACATAATTGTTTCATCAGTATATCTCTAATGCAATGATTGGATAATTTGCAACAAAAACTAAAAGTAATTATAAATGTAATTGAAATGTTCGTGATGTCTAAGTTATGTTGTTATGCCATAACTAAGGGTATTTGTGTAAGATACTATATGACATCTTACACTGAATCAAAACATAATGTGTAAATGGTTGGTTATGGATTAGTATGGGTTTGTGTGGATGCTCTCAAATACATTGGCTGCGTCGGGATTGGAAATATCTTAGAAAAGAGAAATAAAATCTAAGAATATTATTTTCCTTAATGCTTGGCAGATGAACTTTAATCAATACCTGTAGAGTAAACATAATTACTGTTACACCTCAACACTTCTTTCTCAATGTCTTACTGGAGACTCAGAAGATTGAATTATGTAAAGGTCTTCAAAGCCAAATATGATTCTTTCAATCCTCCAAAATTAGAATTTTTTCCTTTATTTTTTAATAATTTATATACTATGATCAAGGAAATATTTTGTTTCTGAGGTTCTAACATGTTATACATTGATGATAAGGCTATAGTTTTAAGTTTCTTTCAAGAAATTGAAATGGTTTCTCATTCAGTTGTATAATTTAGAAGGTGGATTGAAGATTCCATAGCATAGGCATCATGTAATCTGTTAAATTTGTACACTGACAGTAAGATTTTAAATAGAAATTCAGAAGCTCAATGCTCTATGGCTTAGAATGGCCTAGCCAGAGCTTTGGATACATGATGGTAGATTTTTAAAAATTTATTTTCCATGCGCATTAAACATTGCCCAGTTTTAATCAGGTGGTACAGAATCCTTCCTTCCCTGCTTTTGCCAGTGAAAACTCTTACTTTTATTTAAAAATGTGTCATGTTTTCAATGAAACTAAATATAACACAAACATCTATTTGGAGATCAGAAGTAAAGATACTGACCATTGTTTCAAATATTATGACTTTAATATGAAATTTAAAAAGATACCATTATCATATTTTTAGCATTTTATGGCATTGAACACATTTTTTACGAACATAATGTGTTATATTTTTCTTATTCTTGTTCTTTTCTAAAGAACTCTAATTTCAATGAGTATAGAATATGTGGGTTTATTTTCCCAATGGTGATTATAGTGATTAAGTTTATTTTTCCTCTGAGATATCAAGACAGATATTATAGTAATTTTCAGATGCAAAAGCATCTATGTTTAAGTAAGTTTATATTGCTTATCACATAAAAAGTTAAAATAATCGGGAAGTATCAGAATCAGTTTTTTTGGATTTTTTTAATCCTACAGCAACAAAACACAAGAGGACAGGTGTTTTGACAATACAGTGGACCAGATGTTATTTCTTAGCACACTTTAAGCATTCTATCATGACGTGAATTCAGTATTCTGTCGTTCTAGTGAACTCAGTAGAAGTACACAGCAGTTGAAAAGTGTTTAAATTTGGGTAAAAGATATTGCTTAAACTTTAGAAAAGTTTTAATAATTTTAAAAACAGTGCAGTATGGCTCAGGACTAAATCCATGAGATTCCTGATACAGTTCATGAGGTTCATAGTTGAGAACTAATGTTTTGATTGCATTCTAGCATCTCTTATTTGACTGTCATTCCTAGGACTCTTTAATTCCATTCTGAGCAGATGCTAATATATACTTCACCTAGAAACGTGTTTGTTGTTGAGAGAATTCAGGAAAGGAAACAGGGAAAGCTCGTTTCTGACCCTGATTTTGACACCTATCAGCCGTGATGTTTTGCCAAGTCAGTTTCTACTTCTGGAAAATAATGAAATTTTCCTAGGTGACCTTAAAACTTCAGCTTAACTGACTTTTTAAAATTGCCTTTCTGACATAACACAGTACTTATGGTTACAGTTTCCTCCTCCATTTCCACAGAACTTTACACTGTCCCAAAGCTTTTGATGTGTCTATTATGTACGTTAACTGTAAAATTCTTGAAAGCAGGAGATGGTTTAGGTAATTCTTTAATCCTAAAACTAACCAAATGTAACCATTCACATGAGTTACATTTGTATTTGTTGAAAGAATGAATGAACGATTCCTAGTTCTCTTCTAACTCTAAAAATCTACACATTTTGTCTGGATTATCACCAAAGTTCCTTCAAACTTTTTTAAAATTAGTTCTATATTCATCTATTCCATACTTAGATTTTTTTAAGTAACCATGTCGCCTACCTGCTATATTGTGATGGTGGGATATTTGATGAAAAAAATGTATTCCATCGCAGAAAGTATTTTGAATATTAAATGTTAGATAATTTATTGTGCCATGTTCTAAGTTTCCATTAAGGAAGGGAGTGATACAGAGTCTATTTCTGCACTATAATTTCTTTTTTTTTTTTAATTTTTTAACGTTTATTTATTACTGAGAGACAGAGCGTGAGTAGGGGAGGGACAGAGAGAAAAGGAGACACAGAATCTGAAGCAGGCTCCAGGCTCTGAGCTGTCAGCACAGAGCCCGACGTGGGGCTCGAACTCACAAACCACAAAATCATGACCTGAGCCGAAGTGGGATGCTTAACCGACTGAGACACCCAGGTGCCCCCCCTTTTTAAAAAAAATTTTTGGGGCGCCTGGGTGGCGCAGTCGGTTAAGCGTCCGACTTCAGCTCAGGTCACGATCTTGCTGTCCGTGAGTTCGAGCCCCGCGTCAGGCTCTGGGCTGATGGCTCGGAGCCTGGAGCCTGCTTCCAATTCTGTGTCTCCTTCGCTCTCTGCCCCTCCCCCCTTCATGCTCTGTGTCTCTCTGTCTCAAAAATAAATAAACGTTAAAAAAAAATAATAAAAAAAATAAAAAATAATTTTTTTTTTCTGCACGATCATTTCTTATATTACATTGCCTCTCTATGTGCTTGAATCACTTTTCACTGACATGTATCTCTATTTTTATTTATGTAGGTTTTATGTGTTCCAAATCTGTGAACTAAGATAGATAATGCACATCAAATTTTGAAGCTGTTTTTAATTTTCAAAGGATAGATTTATTTTAATTGAATACAATAATACTTAGGATATGTCTTGAGGCATAATCCTTAAAACAAAACAAAACAAAACAAAACGGAAAGAAACATTCAGTAAAACTCTGGGCCCTGCTTTTTCTCAAGTGGATAGTACTGTTTTGTCAATAGCTCCATCTGCAGACCAGGGACAGCTTGTGAATCTTGCTTAGCGATCACGTTTTAAAGAAGGAGCTCTCAGCTCACTGTTGTCTATTAAAATTTGATTTGAAAGGCAACACCCGAAGACACCTTTTTGAGGTTAATTTTTTAGCAGTGTCAGGTTTTATATGATTTCTGAGAGGATAGCTGTAGGGTCTGTCAATGGGAATTCATTGGGAGAGAGGGAAAGAAGGAAAAGGAAGCAATAACTATTGCTGAAGGCCTGCAATCAAGCATAATAAACTCTTCAGTCAGCTGTTTAAATAAGTACACAGCAAATTAATTTTTCCCCTTTTTTTCTGCAGAAAATTGATTTATCTGAACATTTTCCCCCATGAAGGCAGTTTCTAAGCTGTCATGTACTCAGCGCTCTTTCCCTAGTGATGTGAGAACAGTTCAGTTCCCACTGCCAACGCTATAATTTCAGTAGTTTAAATAATATGTGCTTCTAGCAGTGGTATTGTCAGCAGTGATTCTGCATTAAAGGAGGTGGGTGAGGGGATGAGTTTTGCCATGCTTGAATGTATTTTCTACTGGGGGTCTCTAGCTTTGGAACACTAGAGGGCTGTATAAGTCTTTTTTTTTAGTAACCTGTAATGGTACTGGAATCCCTGAGAAGATGGGGTTCACATTATATATTAAAATTAACTCTCAATCTTTGAAAATGCAAAAATAGCAGCAGAATTCAAAAGTATCGTGTATGCTAGTGGCTAGATACACACATGCGTGCTTCCTTTTATCCAGTATATTTCAAAGCATAATTACCAAAGCTGAGAACACCTGTTTATTGAATGTATCAGTCTTCAATGCAGCCATACCTGAATTTTTAAGTGACCATAGATTTTTTTCCCATACAGCCATCAGAGGCAATATATTTTCTTACCTAATTAATATGTTTGTAATGGAGCACATTAATGTAGGCTGCAAAAAAAAAAAAGCGTGTAGTTACAATGAATTTGTTCCTATGTGTGCCATATTCATAACAGCAGGTGGTTAGGGGGCTGATATGAGGTAATAGCTGAGAAAATGCTTTGAAAATATGCAAGTGCTGTAAAAATATAAGGTGGCTGTATTTATCGCTATTAATCAGTAAGTTTCCATGGTGTAATGGTTTTCAGAACATGGCTTCTAGAACATAACAGACTGGATTAGATTAGAAAAACTTTCATTGTTGGGGAAGCAATTTTTTCAAAACCACACCACAAACAAAGATAATTCTTGTTGTTTTTGGCTTTCAAGCTCATGTATATGAACTTTTAGTTTCAATCTAATATGCTCTTTCCACTTCTACTTTCATGCTGAATAGATATCAACACTTTGTGAGCATCTGTTCTTAAATACTCTTTGAAAAGTGGAAAAGAACTTTTATATAAGACACCTACACACATAGTCTCTATTTATCAGTTAAAAACTGAGAAAGAGGGGTGCCTGGGTAGCTCAGTCAGTTGAGAGTCCAACTTCGGCTCAGGTCATGATCTTGCAGTTCCTGAGTTCAAGCCCTGCGTCCGGCTCTGTGCTAACAGCTTGGAGCCTGCTTTGGATTCTGTGTCTCCCTCTCTCTACCTCTTCCCCGCTCATGCTCTGTCTTTTTCTGTCTCTCAGAGATGAATAAATATTTAAAAAAAACTGAGAAAGAGTGGGAGACAGATCAATCTACATGAACAATAATAGATGGAGTTCATGATCTAATTTTAATTATTTTTGGTAATTTTAATTATTTTGGTGTTACTGAGGTAACACAATGGATGTATGAAGTGTAACAAAGGTATAAGGATAAAGGGAGTGCACTTCAGGCATTTGTGACAGAAAAAATAAGGCAAATGTATTGAGTCAGATGTATAATGTAGGTACATAAATAGCTATAGAAAAAGGCAGACTATGATAAATGTCTCAAAATAGGGAAACATTAAGAGAAGAGAATAGTATATGTAGATATAAGTGTAGAAAATGCTTCATAAACAAGGCAGCCTTTGAAACACAAGTTGGGGTTTTGGTAACATTCTGAAAAGTACAAATGAATAAAAGATTATTAAGGAGAAAGAACAGCATGGGCAAAGTTTCCCAGGCACAAAAGAGCAAGACTTAATTCCATTACTTAAACTATAATTCAAACTAAAGGATTTTAAACTTTACCCTCTAGGACTTATTGTATAGGCATTGGGGGCAGGAAAATATCAAGATCTCTTGGAGAGAATAATCTTATAGCACAAAATGAAAGCTATGAAAAGGGAACAGTTGAAGGCACTTTGCTACTTCATTTCACAATGAAGTTTTGAAATAGATGAGATCAGTAGATATGGGTGGGAATAGAGTGAGGAAAATTAAGGAATAAGAGGCAATAAAGGTGCATGGCTTTGTATATCAATTCATTCAAAATAAGTGCTAGACACTAAAGTTCTAGAAGCCAATAGAATATATAGTTGTAGGTATTCAAGCGTAACAAAAAATTCAAGTACAGAACTTGAAAAAGAACTCAACACTAAGTGTGTGGAATTTGGAAAAATCTACATAGAGTGATAATCGAACTTAGGTTAGACACAAAGTCTGAACATAGTAAAGACAGAGGGAAGAAGTCCCCAGGAAGTGGGCTTTTGAGGATCTAGAAGAAAAAAATTGCTATGACTCAAAGTAAAACAAAGGAGTAAGTGCAACAAAGTGGAAACATATGAAAAAAATAGACATCAGTAAGGCCGAACTTAAAGAATGGCTACTTAGCATTTTCAAATTCTGGAGAATGGAAATGCTTATCTCAGAAAAAGAGACTAACTCATGGATTTACTATCTCTTCCTTTCCTATATTTCTGAGTTTGAATCAAGTGTACTCTTCACTTTGGTCATAGAAAAACTTTTCAGCTGATTGGAGTTGGTGCTTGCCTCACAAAAGTAACTCCTACTTCTCCCATTATCACCCTTTGTCTCACGGGTCACCTGCAGTTTACCCTGCAGATCCCCAAACTCTATCTGATCCTGCGTTATGTGAGAAATCTGTCTTTCTTTGGGCATGAATAAGACCCAGGACTTTTGTTCTGAACAGTCTTTTTTTAAAAGTTTCACTTCTCTATGTTCCATCTCCTCAGATTTGAGTTTGTAAGTCGTAATTAAATTTTTGACAATCTATACTTCTGAGAATTTTTCTGAACCGAGTAATGCTCTTTTTTGCCAGTCCTATATTCTGCCTCAGAATGTCACTTCTGAAGGAGAGGATGAGGCCTTTATTCAAACCCTGGGTCTGCTACTTACTAGCAAACTACTCACTTAGCAAATTACTCACTCTTTAATAAGTGTTATAAAGTGGTATCAGGTAAGAAGTAGTTATACTACCACCTACAACTGTATTTCCGATACATTTTCTAGAGAATAAATAATACTTATTTTGCCCTATGATTTTTTGCAGCATATTGAAAAATTGGGATTAATTTGTTCTTTTAAATGCAAACATTTTATTGAGCCTATGTGTTGACTATGTTGGTTGATCCCTCCAAGAGACTTGAGATAGCACTGCATTGATGGTGTGCTCTTAAGTTATTCAATAATTTTGGTATTGATTTAGAAGATTCTAACAAATTTCCAAGAAGTAAATGCGAGTTGAATTTTAAAAAGAAATAAAATAAATTTCTGTTAATAAACAAAGTATACTTCAAACTCTCCTAATGATTACTATCACAACTCATATTTTATTTCTTAGATATGAAATGCAAGACAATGGCTTTCTTCATAATACATGTAATCAATGATGCAATTTTCAAAGGGACTATATTCAAATAGAGTTGAAACTATATATAATAGAGCATGAGGAAAATTCTTTTCTCTTCCTTTTATATTGCTTTTTAGTAAGGATCATTCTGATTCAAGCCAAGACTTGAATCACAAAATATAATATCCATTTTATAAGCAAAGCAGGAGTTCATAGGCAAAGCTTATAACTCAATTCCTGTTTTAAATTTGTATAGAGAAGTCGTAAACTTCCAACTTCAAGAATTTCCATTTGTAATAGCTTAATTATAATAGTTTCCTCAAAATACCAATCAATGACAAGAGTAGATAATTAAAAAAAATGTTTATCACCAGGTTACACTGACTAATGACTGAATATTTTAGATGAATAATTCGTAGTGTTACGTTTTATTTCTTTACCATAATTTATCAAAACTACTTGAAAAAAGTGGCAATGTGTAGTGATGATGATCATAATTGCAGTAATATTTCCTATAACAATGATTAGGGACATAAACACTTAAGTGATTTATGTGTAGGATATGTTTTAACTAATTTACAAATGAGAAAGTAAGAGTTGGGAAAATCAAATTATTTGTCAAGGGTTACAACCACTTAGATGCAACCATATCTTCTAACTTCAACTTGTGTGTTTTCCTGTCTAATTTGGATTCTAGGTTGCCATAAAAGCTTTTTATTACTATTAGACAGCCACTATTATTTCTTCCTAAATAGTCATGATTTTCATGCCATTTCTCTTGATCAAAATGTCACTGGTGTCTTGATCTGCTTGCTCTCTCTCTCTCTCTCCAGCTCTGTCTCTCTATATATTATATACATATAATAATCATTTGTGTATGTATATACACCTTTTTTTTTTTCTATTTGGAAAACAAGAAAGAAACCAATAAGCAAAATTCTGGGGATAAATGAAGTAATAATTTTGTGTACTTGGGAGCTAAGACCACTTCATTTACTAGGTCAATAACTATTTGTTTGCTGCTGGAGACTCTTCTGCTGCTTTTCATATTTGTGTGTCTGCCCTTCAGATTTGACTTAAAATAATTAGGAGCTTTCCAAGAGATTCTTTAATTTGTGCAAAGAATTTCAAGTGTTTATTCTTACATTGATAAGTAAGAGTATAGCAATAGGTAGGCTAAATCAGACAAGTGACCAATTACACCGAGTAACCAAGGGGCACAATTTTAATTAAAATACATGACTCTTAATTGAGTATTCTGTAGGAGTCAAGTAAAAGACTAGAAAAGCTGAGTATATGATAGCTCTAGACATTTCCCAGCTGTTGCTAAATCAAAGGAATTTTTTTAAGATGCATAGATAGATAGATAGATACATAGATACATAGATAGATAGATTTAGAGCATGTGTGGGGGAGAGGCAGAGAGAGGGAGAGAAAGTATCCCAAGCAGGGCTCGAATCCACAAGCTGTGAAATCATGACTTAAGTCTAAATCAAGAGTCGGATGCTTAACTAACTGAACCACACGGGTGCCCCAGGATTTTATTTTTTAACAATTGCCTACTATGTACAAAGCATTGTGCTACTTGTTATAAAACACACTAGGAGTATCAGAAATAGTTCCTTCCTCTAAAACCTTCTAATCTGTTTAGAAGTGATCTACTTATGGCATAAATTTGAAAAGTTAAACAATAATACATAAAATGATAAAATGGTTAAGATTTGGAGACGTGGGTTGAAGGGGAAACACAATTGGCTTTGTTTTATAATATTGAGCAAGGTGATGCAGGTCAGCATAAAGAGTAAGCCCATGGGTTCTATACGCACGCACTCATGCTTTGATTCTGTTCTTTAGATCCATTTTTAGATCTATTCTTTCCTGGCTGTTTCCTCATTTGTAAAAACAGAACGGTAATAACTCCTACATATGGTTGGTGTGAGGATAAATGACATGAAACACTTCAACACACCGTCTTCCAACAGAGTGGGTGCCAGCTGTTATTATCAAGGTCTGGGCTACGGGTGCATCCCTGGGACTGGACGAGAGGGTTTGTGACAGTAGCAAAATTAGATATTATGATCCCTCTGGTTAGTGTGGGGTAGGGGATTTGAGAACATGTGGAAACTTCTCTAAATTTTGCTGTAACTAATGCCTGTTTGGTTCTGAAGCCAATGTGGTATTGGATGATTCCACTGAGGCCAGCAACTAATGACTTGTGACAAGCATGACTTGGCAGTTAAACCATGCAAATTGACAGTGTATCTGGACTAACCTGGTGTTAGGCAGATAGTTTGTGAGTGCCTGCTGGGCAAAAGGGAAAAAAAAAAAGACAAATAAAAAGTGTCTTTCAGATTTGGCATCATCATTGAAGCTTCCTTGATTGTGGGCTTTTACCTGACACCCACCTTCTGTGTCATAACAGGTGTACCACTGTATTTAAATGACAACCACCACTGTAAGTAGATTTAACAAGGTGGTGGTCCCTGGAGGCATTGCAAAATGTTCCCAGCAAACCCCTGCCATTTGTTTCTAACCACTCTGTGGACTAATAAAAGCCAGAAAGAGTAAGAAATAGGGCTGCAATCGCATTCTCTCTGCAGCTGCTCATGTAAGACCACAGTTTTCCCTGCACCTGAGATGTTTGCCCGTAGAAAGTTATTTTTCAAGCTGCCTGTGGAAACTGAACAGATCCTAATGCCACCAATAGCTTTTAAAGCTTCAACTCTGATACAGCTTTGAAAGTAATTAGATAAAGAAAATTAATTCCAGTTGGGAACACATAAAACATTTCATTTGGAAACTGACATGAATAAAATTATAACTATGGTAAATACAAAATATGAAAATCTAAAATTACAATACATTCTGACTTTAATATTTCCATACAAATTAATGTTTTGTTAACACTCAATAAAGTACATAGTAGCCAGGAGACCAACACAACAATCAGAGAGGACGCTCTTTTTGTGCAAAGCGCTCTGGGCCAAACTCTGAGACTAAACTGGAACCAGGAAAAGATTCTGCAAAGAGCGGCTGAAGCAATACATCAAAGAGTGATCAATTGGGCACTTTCTCTCTTCTTTTCCCGACTGCCTCCCTCCTTTTCTCTCTAGATAAAAAACATGATAGAAATAGATAGACAGAAAGACATAGAAATAAAGATAGATGATACATTCTCAACAGGGGCAATATTGCCCCAAGGGGTGAAAATTCACTTTGAAGAATAAAAAAATCTTAGATGTTATAGACCCTCCAAAGGGTCACAGTACGTAAAGAGCTATACACTTGTGTGTGTGTGCGTGCATGAGCATGGCATTACAACTTCACTGGGCACAGGCAATTAGAGGAAAAGGTGTCTAATAATAGCAGTGAGACAATGCAAAAATGCTGAGAAACACTGATATAGATATATGGACTTTGGGTCATAGGTAACTTCAATCAGGCCCTCTAATTATAGAGAGAGGGCTCACAGGACAGCAGCATCATGGAAACCAAAACCAAAACCAAACAAAACTCCCAAACGGTTATGTGAATATATCCATGCTGATATCAGATGAACATACATTTAACTTCAACTGAGCTTCACAATTATTTATGAAGTGCCTGCTATATGCTAGGCATTGTACCTCCTCTGGAACGGAGATGTGCTCGTATGGGGAATATAAGCTAGATTAAATCAGAGGTCAAACTATTACTAGCAGGGAGGATGCTAGAAGGAAGGAAGAAGTACAGTGTTTTTAGAGCATGTAGCAGAGAAGCCCTTGGAAGGTGACTTTTAATGAGAGACTTGAGTGATGAATAGAAGGCAGCCAGGCAATGTTCACGGAAGAAAGCGTTACAAGCAAAGGTACCAGCATGGCAAAACTCCAGAAGGCAGAGGCAGTGTGATGTGTTCAAGCAAACAAATGGGATCCAGAAGGCTGAGATTTGGAGGCAAGAAAGAGGCCAGTTGAGGACATTGAGGCTGAAGAAGGAACTCAGAGGTAGATGGGGGCCACATATGTCATGGTAAGCATTTTGGAATACATCCCAAAAGGATAGGGAAACTGTTATAGAATTTTAAGAAGGAGAGTGATTCCTCAGGATTGTGTGACTAAAAACCTGGATTAGGTCAAGTTAAATTTCCAGTGTAAAATAAATATCTAACAACAGATTTCCTTCCAAGTACTAGTAAATACTCTTGCAACAACCTTAAGCTCTTGTTTAAAATAAAAATTCTGAAAGCTGGAATCCTTGCTCGGCAATATGCTATCTGGAAATTGGAGTGAAGAATGCGATGGCTTGTTTTGTCAAATACAGTAGTTCCCCCTTACCCACAGTTTTGTTTTGTGTGACTTCAGTTCTCCAAGGTCATCCCTGGTCTGGAAGCAAATGATCTTCCTTCTGACCTACCTCAGAAGGCGAATAGTAGCCTAATGCTAGGTCACAATACCTACGTCATCCCCCTTGCTTCATCTTCTTAGGTAGGCATTTTATCATCTCAGTCATCACAAGAAAAGGGTGAGGAGCATGTGACTCTTGATTGTGGCATCGTGAGTTCAAGCCCCATGTTGGGTGTAGAGATTACTTAAATAAATAAAAACTTAAAAAAAAAAAAACAAGGATGAGGGCAGTACAGTAAGATACTTTGGAGGAGAGAGAGCGCACATTCACATAACTTTTATTACTGTGTACTGTTATAATTGTTCTGTTTCATTATTAGTTATCATTGTTTATCTTTTACTATGCCTGATGTATAAATTAACTTTTAACACAAGTATGTATTTTTAGGGAAAAAATATAGTATAAAAAGAGTTTGGTACTATACATGGTTTCAGGCATCCTGAACATATTTGGGGTCTTGGAATGTATCCCCCATGGATAAGTAGGGGACTACCGTATACAGGTAGTGTACTTGTAGGGGGTAAAACTATCATGACAAGTTTTTATAGGGCAGGGGGACAGTTTGAAATAAGATGCCTGTAACAATTGTCATACATTTCTGCAGCTAATGGGGCAGTCCCTGTTGGGGAATGCCTCAACATAGAGTTTGAATAAAAGTAGGAGTATAATTAAGCTGGTTTTCTTGACCTATATGATTTCTATTTGCAACATTGGGATCATTATATATAATCTCTATGGATTTGTTGGGACCAGTCTATCGATGGGAAGCTGCAGTTCCTCTGTGAGCTGTAGTCAAGATACCTTTTGGAACACCTGTTATGTTTTTGTAAAGTAAAATTGAAAAGGAGTAGAAGATTTTAAGCCAATTCCTTAACAAGGATTTGCAATCCATTAAATTATTCCACCACCCTATCGATGCTCTTTATTTGTTCACAAATGGAGTGAATATAAACCAAAACCTTACCTCAAAATATTTTCTATAAAGCAGGTGACAAACTGTGAGAATTTAACAATCAAAGCTTTTGTAGGATGTAAATAGTTTACATATGAACATAAAAATACACTGCAGTGAAGGCATAAAAATATAAAAGTCTATTGTCTGTTTTATTTTGTATCAGTGCATAGTTATTATGCACATATGTATAATTTGTATTTTTGGTATGTTAATTTTGTTGCTATTTTCTCCTTTTTGAATTATATTTGGCTGCAAGAGTATTTACAAAACATATTTAAATTCATATTTCCTTGAAGTGGGTGACTTTTGTTATTTTATTTTGAGTTTGTGTTCAGGGGAGTTTATTTTGGTACTGTGTATTGTGTACAAGTTCTCATTGGTAGTAGCCCCTGAGTTCATTTAGAAGGCTACAGGGCTTTTGAAATACCATTAATCAAATTGGGAAATTATAAATGACAATGCATTTTATTTTATGGCAGTAACGTGTGGATGAAAGTAAGACCTGAAAAAACCCTAGGCTGTTCAAACACACTTTGTGAAAAAGTGACTCCAAGAAGGCAGATAGTTACAGAGTAAAGGGATATGAATACCGTCTTTAAATTTAAAATACTCAAAAAAATATGAAAGAACTAACCCAAATAAAACTACCCAGGTTATCTAGAGAATAATCTGTGTATTAAGTATAGTGGACTGTAAAATTAGTTGATTGATTGTTTGGCTGTGTTCTAAACTGGCAATATCCCACTAATCTCTGCCTCTTCTCAGTGAAAAGAAACTTTCTATATTGTCTACAAATAAGATGGTCATTAATTCAAAGTGAGGAAGCACGAAATCAGTGTCTAACTCTATGTGTATTATTTCTGTGCTGCCTGACGTGGATCACTTTTATGGAAGTCCAAGATGATGCAGCATAAAACTGGGGACAATATATATATATTCCATGCTGATGTCAGTTTCTAACGTGCCTTGGACATAGGCGATCTTCCATAACTATTTGCCAGAGAAATCTGAGAGTTGAAATTGTGAACCTAAACTCTTAAACACATGCTAATTCTTACTAGAATAAATAACAAGAATGAAAAAGATATGAAAATCCTCGCTAGATTATCAAAATTCTTTATAGTATTATGGATTTTTAAAAAGCAGTTTAATGTGATGGTTTATCCCATGAATCATCTGCCTCTTTTTAAATAGAATTTTCAAAAGATCATCTAATTGAAGATGCATTCAGGACCTTGCCATGTATCATGTGAGCTAATTTTCAAAGGCATTTGCATATAAAAATTATATAAATTGTTCTTTTCAGCATTAGAAATCTATGCATATTATATCACTGAAAGCAATTATGTCTCTATATTCTTAGATAACATATTTAAATAATCTATTGGGGATTTGCTTTTCAAATTAAATTACTGTAACATTAACATTGCTATCTTCATACAAAAATGAAGGTTTCAGATACATTAATTCCAATTTAAACCTTTTCTTCTCTTCATCTTTTGGAGCATTGCAATAATAATTTGGAACAAAAAAAAATTAAACACACATGAGAAGGTAATGTTGAGTCGGGATCTTTAGCCTAAAAGCTTCAAAAGGCCCATTATTGGATAAAGGGCTTTTTCCTGTGTGGGTACATGCTGGTGAATGCAGGTGTAACTACGGTGTGTAAAATGCAACTGAGCTCAATTTTTTCAAGGTTTCAATTCCACCAGGCTGTCATTATAATTATGTTGATTTTTGTATCATGGCACAATGAGCATTATTTTATGAATTTTTACAATTGATAAGGTTATTAAGAGACTATACTCCCCCAATTTTTTAAACATGCAATTGCTTTTTCAGAATTCCAGTTGTGTATACAAAGGGTTCGAGAGCTTAACAATTAATGCATTTAAATTTTTTGATAAAAAATACTGGAAAAGGACAATTAATTAAAGTTTCATTTGAACACATATATTATGTATTTATTTATATGATGTAATTGTGCGTCCAAAATGATCATGGTTAATGGGTTACATATAATTAATATATACCTTGAAATACTTATTTTGCCTCAGAACGTGTAATGTACAGGCCATGGCCCTTCTTTGAATGATTACTGGAGCTCTGTCCCTGCTTTCTTAAAAAATAAGCAAAAAAAAAAAATGCATTAACTATGAATCCTAGGTTTGGGTTCAAGAGTCAGAGTGAGAATCAATAGAGATTTTTTGACTTTCTACTTTTTCTGCAATTGCTCTTATCAATCTAAACAGAACTTTTTAACCAATGCATCAAAGTTTATGTAAGTACTCAACTCAGTCTCCATAGAAACAATATTTCTTTTCTTGTGCTCATACTTCACTGTAAGTTCATATTATTTCGTAACATCTAATTAGTTTATATAGTACCAATAAAAGTATTAGTGAAGTAAACAAATTGGAACAAAAATAACTTAATGTTGTAAACACCCCATGCCACCCATGGGTGTTTATGTGCCCAGGCAAGCGGACTGTAGAGTATCCTGTTGACCTCAAAATTTTTTGATTGATATTCTGACCTCCTTGCAAAATTCACGAAGATTCACATAATATGCAGCTCCTAGAGAAACTTCTCTCTCCCTCTTCCACTCTCTCTCTTCTCTTTTTCTCTCTTTTCCCCTCTTTCTCTTTCTCTCCCCGCCACATATGTATATATTTACATGTATGTTTATTATTTATACGTTTAAATATCAGATTAGTGACTAGCCCAAAGATCTCTGAAGCTTAGTGGTAAATATAGTTAAAGGGCCCACGTTTTCTGTTTTGTAATCCAGTTATTTTTCCTATTCTCTTCTAAGAAAATTCTTTCTCTTATTAAATGTTCCTCACATATAAAGGAATAATCACCATGGTTGATAATATGCAGAACATATGCTTTGTATTGACAACACCTGTTTCCAGTCTTGGCTTTTTTAATAACTATCTCTGGCTTTGTACATGAATAAATTATATACATATATATATATATATATATATATATATATATATATATATGAATGATAAGCTTAGAATAGTGCCTAGCTGGTAGTAAGTGTTATGTATTTTAACTAGGTTATTCAATCACTCTGAGGCTTGGTTTCTAAACCTTTAAAATGGGTATTTCATGGGGCGCCTGGGTGGCGCAGTCCGTTAAGCGTCCGACTTCAGCCAGGTCACGATCTCGCGGTCCGTGAGTTCGAGCCCCGCGACGGGCTCTGGGCTGATGGCTCAGAGCGTGGAGCCTGTTTCCCATTCTGTGTCTCCCTCTCTCTCTGCCCCTCCCCCGTTCATGCTCTGTCTCTCTCTCTCCCAAAAATAAATGTTGAAAAAAAATAATAAAAATAAAATGGGTATTTCATAAAATAATGTATATCAAGAACCTCAGTGACTGATTTCTATAATAAGTAGGCAGGTTTATGTTCAATTTTGGTTCCTTCATTTTTAATTAGCTACTAAATTTTAAGGAGTTTTCCATTATAGTAGAGTAATGGAGATAATATCTAAATGCTATACTGCTATGTATTCATTTCTTTTTTAAAAAATGTTTATTTATTTTTGAAAGAGAGAGCATGTATATGAGTGGGGGAGGGGCTCAGCTAGAGGGAGACAGAGAATCCCAAGCAGGCTCTGTGTTGTCAACACAGAGCCCAGAGGGGGCTTGATCTCACAAACCATAAGATTATGACCTGAGCCGAAATCAAGAGCCGTATGCTTAACCAACTGAACCACCCAGGCGTCCCTTCATTTATTTAATTACATTAATTTATATTCACATTTAAAAGCACATGATTTACCATGGAAACAATTGACTGTAATATTTATTATACTTATTAATGAATATCAGAATTAAACCAATAGTGAAAAATAAAGGATAATGGGATAAAAAATAAAGAATAAAGCAAGGTAAGGCCAATGTTTATCCACTAACACCAGGAGTAGGTAGGTAGGAAAATGAGAACCATAACAAACTTTATAAAATAATCATAAATTTTCATAATTTACACAATAACTTACAATAATATGGTAAATGTCTTTTTAAAATATTCTGTTCATGATTGTTTAATTATAGTTAAAAAAGAAATTACTATTTCTAATCTTTAAGTAAAAGTGAAATTCTTCTTTGAGCAAATATTCAAATACAAAGCAAGTATTTTAAAAGGAAACCAAACTGTCACCAAAGCAGAGTATTTTTAGCTAATACATATTTTTAAGAAATCTTGTCAATACTATATGTGCTACTTATTTAAAAAAGCTTTGTACATTTTTATATATATCTTAAACCAGCTTATTTAGTATTGTAGAGCTTAAAATAATAGAATTAATATTTATACAACTTAAAAAAATAATAAAAACATTGAGAAGTGGCTTTTTCTAAGTTCAAGGTACTTAAAATGAAGTTTCACATTGATTAGGTAGCATTTTTTAAAAATTCTATTATCTTAAAACTGCTGTCTGGGCATTGTGTTTATGGTTTTCTAAATTGCTTTATAAAGAAGTTAAGAGGACAGGTACCCTGATGGCTATACACCCTTTAATGATTTTCTAACTATGGCCAATCCATTAACCTTTAAGACATTCATGTATCACTATCTATATCTTCTTGAGTTTGAGCCTAAAAGAAGTTTTAATCCACATACATACTATGAATAGTTGGGAAATGAATCAATATTGACATGTAAATAGATTTGCATGTTTTAACAGTATAAGGGAAAACAAATATATGAATTATGTTAGGATTGCTAAGTGCAATGAATATTTTACAGAAAATGATGCTTTTGTACACCCAAAGGTCTACAGTTTTATGATTTTAACAGGAGTGCCTGATCTGCACTCTAAAACACGCATGCCGATCAGTTATAGAACGAGAGTCACCTGTGCACGTTTAAATACAGAATTGCTTTCTTTTCCTTAGCTAGATTTTAGATTCACCAAGAGATAGATGATAGTTACACATCATGAATCCTTAATTTCAGTAACAATGTCATTTTTTACGAGAATGACGTAATTAATGAAGAGAGCCTTGATGTTGGGAGGAACAGACCTAGATGAAGATCTTAGCTTCACCAATAACTTGTCACACGAGCTTCAGGAAATTGATAACCTATCCACAACTTTCCAAGTTTTAAGTGTATATTTTAAGTCACCTGAGGATATGGGCAGAAGTATTTAATTTTACCTCTTATACCTTTGGACGTTTCAGAAAATTGTTTATACTGATTTAAAATAATTAATATTTAAGCTTGATCTGATGGAATAGAATCCGATTACGAATATTATGTCTCCATTGGATGTGTGTCTATTGGACTGCAATGATTACATTGATTTCTTTTGTATGAGTAATTCAGTGAATCATATTGAAATATGAAGCAAAGAGTTTCTCACTGTTTTTTTTTAAACTAACAGTGCTGAGGTAAGAGTTTTACTTGGGATGCCAAGCTAACTGAAATGAAATGAAATTCCTGAAATTATGGTTCTTCATGCTGTGAGGATTGAGATAAAATATATGAAAAAAAATAGCACATAAACGGACGAATGATAGATGTCCTTAACAAGGTCTGGACCTACCAAAAAAAAACAAAAAACAAAAAACAAAAAAAAAACCTGTTTGTGAATGTTAAAATTGTCTAGATGCAGTACTAAGTTGTTAAACAAGGTGTAGGGGAATTGAGCAATCTCCCTGTTTCAAATTACTTTGTGTGATGCTTGAAAATAGACCAGAATAATAACAGTAGAGATGAAAAGATCTAAGAAAGAAAAGGAAAAGATCTAAGAAGTTAAACCCCTCTTTCTACAAACAAGAATACTTAGAGTGCTTAACTGACTTGCTCGGGAACCAGACCTTTTTGGTGAGGGCCCTACAAAAGCCAACAATCCTGGCACCTGCACTAACTATTCTGAGGAAAGATGAAGGAAGGGTCAGGAAAGGAAGTAATATTTGCTAGGTGACAGTTGGAGATTCTGTACTATGTACTTTAATGCTGTGTAGTTAATCATCCCACAGTGTAGACATCATTATGATCACTTTAGGGAGGACACCTGAAACTCAATTTCATTAAGTGACTTGTTCTTTCACAAGTGAATAACTCCAAATAATGGATGAAAGGCTCAATCTCCTCTCCTTCTAAGTACTGAATATAGATCCTGATCGAAAGTGAACATTTTTGACTACTTTGAAGGAGATAGTAGCATTCATAACCAGAAACATTCACAAAACAATTACCAGCATAATTCTCTGCTAAATCTATCAAAAGTTTGAAGCTTTGAAAGCCAGATATATTTGCATTTCTTTTGCTCATTTAAAAATATCATTCAAGATTGCATGAAAGTGATATTTATGATTTTAAAAAAGAGCACTTGGATAAAAATCAAACCATAGGAAAGACACAAGCAACAAGCTTCTGAAAGGAACACACAGGTCTTTGTCATTTGTGTTTATTGAATTTTATTCTTTACTTCAGAACTGAAACTCCACAAAAAAAGTCTACAAAATGCAAATGTAGGATTTTATCTGAAAATCTTCAGTGTATTTGTACAGATATGGAATGGCAGGCAACAGGAGTTTAAATTTCCTATTTCTGCAAAATTCCTGTTTAGTTTTCCAGTGACACTAAACAAACCCCTCAAAAATTAAGACCGCAGTAGTAAGTGGAAATACAAATCATGACAAGAGTTAAATTCAAATATTATCAGGACAGATTTAGAATTAAATACATGCCGGTATATTTTTAGAATAATAATTTAATGGTAGTTCCCTTACTTCAGTGGAAGCATCAGGTAACCTCACTTTTATGTATAACTAAACTCAATGTAGGTTTTCATGTCTATAATAAGAAAATTTGTTTGTTGAGGTTTTTTTTCTGTAATATTACAGCATCTTAGAGAAGCGAAGTAAATATTAATTAAATTAAGTGAATTACATTAAAGGCAAACATTTATTTTACGGATGGTTGATTCAAACTCACATATCCACAACTATGGTGCAGTTTTTAAATAAAAGCAAAAGAAAAGTAGTTATTATTTTAACCTAATCCTTCTTGTTTATTGTATGCCTTTGATAACCCTGATGTTTAGTGAAAAACTCCTATGTTCAAGTTTACAGTATGAAAAAGAAAACTAAAAATGGCAGCTTCTTTGTAGGTTATACAATTCCAAATTACAACACAAATTAGCATAATGATTTGCCCACAGATCCCATTTTTTTAAAAAGTTTACTTATTTATTTTGAGAGAGAGAGAGCATGAGTGGGGAAATGGCAGAAAGATAAGGAGAGAGACAGACAGAGAGAGAGAGAGAGAGAGAGAGAGAGAGAGAGAGAGAATTCCAAGCAGGCTTTGTGCTGTCAGCACGGAGCCCAGTGGAGGGCTCGAACTCACCAATCGTGAGACCATGACCTGAGCCAAAACCAGAAGTCAGATGCTCAACTGACTGAGCCACCAAGGTGGCCCTGCCCACAGAGCTCATTTATACTAATATTAAACTATACTACTGGTTATCCATCTGCATTCAATCATGTTTAAATCAATAAGATATAAAACAGAAAGCCTTTCTACATACATAAGGGTTGCTATTATATTGTTGATAGATAGTTCTTTTTAGTTTATACTATAGAGAGTCAAGTAGAATGTGAATTTTTAGGGTTGAAACAAATAACTGATCATTCCTTTGATAATTCTATCAGATAATGTTTATTTTTGAATATTCATTTAATATGGATATAAATAAAGATTTTTAAATCACTCTCATAAAATTATCACCATAGATTTTAAAATGTTATATCATTCCTATTCCTAATATTAAACATCTTGCTGGATGGTGAGAAAATCTCTTGTCTGATATTTGAAGAGGACACAAAAATTATAAATTAACTTCCCATAATTTAATGTGCAAATTGTATTAATATTTAAGTTTATACACTCTACAAATAAAATTCAAAATAATTACTCTAATTTTAGCCTTTATAATTCCCTAAATGTACTGATGGCAATAGAATGAAACCACAAATGAATTTTATAGCAAGAGAATAACACAAGAAAGATAAATTAATTGAAACTCTGTAATTATTTAAGTAAATTATTAAATTAAATGTTATTAAATAATGTAAATTATTTAAATGAATGCCATAGAACTTAATAAATTAATTGAGCCTGTGTCCAGATATCTAGGCATCGAACCTGTGTAGTGACGTGCACCACTAACGTCAAAAATGGATTGTGTGTTAGTTTGCTAAGGCTGCTATAACAAAGTACCAAAACTGGGTGTCTTGAACAAAAGAAATTTATTGTCTCATAGTCCTAGAAGGTAGAAGTCTGAAATCAGGGTGTTCTCAGATTTGGTTTCTTGTAAAAGCCAATCAATGAGAATCTGCTTCAAGCCCCTCTCCTAGCGTCAGGATTTCCTTGGCTTATAGATGGCATTCCTTTGTTCCTGTTTCACATCATCCTTCCTCTGTGCACATCTCCATATGCTTGTCTCTGTTCAAATTTCTCCTTTTGATAATGGCACAGTCCTATTCAGTTAGGGCCCACCCTAATGGCCTTATTGTAACTTGATCATCTGCAAAGACTCTATTTCCAAATAAGGTCACAATCACAGGTACTACAGATTACGATTTCAGTTTTGGGGGGACATAATACAATCCATAACATATGGACAAAGATTGATTATATGACCAGTATTTTCCAGAAATAGTGATTGTTACATGTGAATGTAAGGGAATATATTTCTGTTTCAGTTAGTGTCGCACAATTTGTATCTTTCCTTATACATTCCTCACTCTTTACACTTAATTGAGTACCTATTGTCTTCTGGGAGATAAGGGAAAATATATTCATGCCATCAAGTCGGTTCAGTATTTTTACAAGTACTGTTCTAAATTTTTGGATCCCAACCCAGAACCAAGATAATGATGTTTGTTTAGGCTTTATCTCAAATCTCCATTTTTCTTTCCACATGCATTTATTGAATACCTACTATGTGCTGCACTTTTTGTTAGGTATATCTCACTATGTATTATTTCAATCAAATGGACAGATTACTTAATTGCTTATTTATTTTGAAACTCAATTTCTTTTATCTTTCAACATATATTTTTGATACCTATCATAGTCTAACATCCTATTAGGTACTGGTGAAACAGGATGAATCAAGCCACTCCCTTATGGAACTTAAACATTCTCATACTATGACAGAGAATTTAAAAATGCTAAATGAACAATTTCAGATAGGAGTGAGTTATAGAGGGGCTCCTGAGTGGCTCAGTTGGCTAAGCATCTCTGACTCTTGATCTTGGCTCTGGTCATGATCTTACGGGTTGTGAGTCCAAGCCCCGTATTGGGCTCTCTTTTAACAACGTGGAGCCTTCTTGGGATTCTGTCTCTTCTTCTCTCTGCCCCTTCCTGGCTTTCACTTTCTCTCTCTCTCTCAAAATAAATAAAACTTTTGAACAAATATGATTACCTATGTTTAGTGTTCTTATTTACAAATTACATGTATAAAGTAAAAACTTTGTGAGAGAGCTGTTTTTCAGTGTGTAGTCAAGAAGAGTGATCCTTGTAACAAGCCTGATGGTTCAAAGTCCCTTCACTATCTTGGTTCATTTCGTGTAGGTGTGTCAGCTCAAATAGCGACTAGTTAACTCCAAGTAAATATTTTCTTATGCCTATGTTGTCTTCTTGCTTTTCTCCTTACTTCCACTTTCTTATCCTCCATTTCTGTTTGGTTTTCTGAGATGTTAGAGAGAGGCTTGTGCTGCTTGTTAGGAAATACGGCTGTAACACCTCTGAGAACATTGGCTCCATTTCTGTCAACCTGGCACAATTCACACATCTTCAATTCGCTTCATTATTTATTGTTTTGTAGAACAGTGACAGGATACTTGGCTGGGGAAAAAAAGATGGAAGGCCACTCTCTGCCCCAAGGACATGCAATTTAAGTTAGACAATTCAGACATAAAACACAATGGCTGAGAAACTGTTTTGTTTCCGGAGTGAAAACAACCTGAGTTTCCATTCTTGTTTGTGGAGGTAGCAAATTTACTGTAGGATATACTTTCTTAAAGAACAAATAGATATGAAGAGATGAAAACAGAGGGATAGACAGTGCAATGTTCACATTTTATTCTTTATGTTTCAAACCAATTGCTAGCTAAATCTCATCCCTATAGTGAAACAATTCCCTGATGTACACTTAGATCCATAAGCATGCGTGTAGATATTCCATCAGCTTATTGTAGGACAAAAAACAAATGAAACAGATTCAATGAGGTAAAATCAAATTCAAAATCAAATGTAAAATGAATCAATTATTACCAAAAATGGTAGGTGAAATATTTCCCCAAAGAGTTTGAAAATGCTTTGTCTATCAAATCAGTAATCAGAAAGCAGGGGGACAGAAATTACTGAACACAAATACAAAATAATAATGCTACAATGAAAGAGTACAATCTGTTAAATACACTAGATTTAAAAAATCCAAGCAAACAATGTAAAATCTCCCTTCATTAACAATGAGCTAACTTATACATAGTGGATGTCAAATAAATGTCCTTGGAAGGAAGAGAGCAATAAAAATTCTTCAGAAAAAGAGTGATTTTCAATAACAAGTTGCTTTTACAATTTTGGTCGGTGAAAGCCAGTTCTTCTGCAAATTGTTATAGGGCTCTCTGTATCATCACTCCATATTTACCATCGACATTTTACCAAGAAATGTATGTCTTATTTTGAATTGCTTAAATTGAACAAATGGGATACCTAGATAGTATATTTTTAAGAGAATGAATAAAGTTTGGATGGCAGTAGTCAAATACTAGTATTTCTGAGTTCAGGGCCTTTCAGTATGGGGCAGTTGTGGGTAGGATCCCACTATGTATGTGAGATTGATATGCAAATGGAAAAGATGTAAGATTTGGGATCCTGGAGGATAAGAGAGATGAGTGGAAAGAGAGACAGACAAACTCTTACAAAAACAAATTATTGTGTACCAGTTGGGTTGAAGGCCAAGAAAAACCATGTATGACACCAAGAAAAAAAAAATCTTTAGTTATATCTTTAGTTATAAAACAAGGGTTGCCAGTGTTTTGTTTATATTTTTATCACTCATATTTTCAAATTGTTCCTAAAGAAGAGGCAGAGAAAAATAATCACCCTAATCTGCCTTACTGAATATAGGCTGCTAGGAATTATAACTATAGAATCTACAGAGACAGGGAAACAAATAAGTAATTTAATTCCCAACCTCCTGAAGCTCATATCTTTTCAAATCATTCAGTGGATTTTATTCATTGTGGTTATTCCACTGTAAAATTAGATGTACAAAGAAATACATAATCCTTTTATTTGCTATTGGTTATAAATCTTTAGAACAAGCTTAGGCTACAGTTATTTAAAACTATGTATCATGACCACATTTGCAGGGTTTTTCCAATACTTAGTTAATACTACGTAGACAGATACTTATTAAGATTCATTTAGTTGTGAAGCTAAATGTAGCTTGCCTTCAAATTATATTGGTGAGATATAATCGTATATAATACAACACTGTGTGTAGTACGAGATATGTACACTATCAGGAATAAATTCAGTAGTTAAGGGAATATAATGTTGATTCTCTATGGCAACCAGAGTGAATTCAAACGTGCCCATTTGTAGGTGTAGACAGACCCTAGATTTTCATAATTCAGAAGGACTTATTAGGCTAACAAGTAATAACATATTACAAATTTGTAGTTCTTAACCTATGACTCATGAACTTCACTAGATCCATGGACCTAGGTTCAATACTCAGGGTTCCTGTAAACCCCAGCATGTGCGGGGTTTGCATTTTGCTGGAGCGATTTCATTAGATTTTCGACGAAACCTAGATAAAACAAAGAAATAAACAAAATTTAAATTTAGAGTAAGGAATTATTTTGTAAAATTTTATTCCAGTATATTTATGTTTCCATAGCTGCAGATGTTTTATGAAACATCCAAATGTTTGGGAACGACAAGCCTCATAAGTAATAAACCATCACATCTGTGAGCACTTTATAGTTTGCAAAGACCTTTCACATGGGTATGCACTCCCAAGTTCCTCAGTCCCTCCCTGTCCTTCCTCCTTCCCCCTTCCCTTCTTCCTTACCCAGTCTTCAAGCCAGGTACTGTGTTAGGCATGGGTACCTTGTGTCCACTGTTAGATCCATTTTGACAGAATTTGTTCCTCTCCCTTCCTTTTCTCAGCTTAGTCTGCTCACTTTTTAAGATAAAATGTGCTTACAGCCACCCTGCTAGCTCTAAAGCTTGGTGTCCTAAATAAATGATTTATATTTTGAACCTAAGGCTGGCATTATAGCTTCCTTCTATATATCATGGTTCCTCTTCTTATTTGGTTCACAAGTATATCGAAATGTCACTTTCCTTAGCTATGAAGGAGGAGGAGAGTAGTAATAGCCCACTTTGTAGGTTTGTGTAAAAAATAAAACTGAGTATAAATTTCATATATTCAAATATTTTTGCTAATACCTGGAATATAACAAGTCAAAGCAAGAATCAATAATTGCCAGCCGTTACCAGGAAGTAAAGGATGCAGTGTGAAAATCTCTTGACTCTCACAGTATAGTCTGTTTTGAATAGGAAATTATTATCATGATTATTAATAGCGATAAATAAATAGGTGTTTTCCTGTGGAGAATCTGGCTCATTGTAGAACAATTCTTCCGGAAGCTCATTCTGGAATCTGCCTGGCTAGCATGGTGAGAATTCTTGAACTGTTTCATTAGAGTACAGAAAGATATATTGTATCTATCTTTCTAGGTAGTTATAAAGAAAAACCTATCCTTTAATTTACTCCTGGCATTTTCTATAAATGGGGTCACCTTCGAGAGCTTCTGGCAAAACAGCTTTACCAGGTTTCTTCGAGAGCAACCAAAAGATAGAAAACCATAGAACATCAGAAGCCAGTTGGAAGAATCTGAGCATGAGGAGCAAATGGGACCCTGAGCCAGCTGGAGCTGAGACCAGACATCCAGCAGAATTCCATCTGGGCTTGCACAGAAACTACCCTTGCAGCCTGAGTGGCACAAAGCATTCCCTGGCTTTGACCTAGTTTGGTTCTCTGGCTGTCACCTCTCTGCCCTGACCAACAGCCTGTTCCACATTCGACCTGCTCTGTTTTTCAGCTCTGACTTCTGGAGGTGCCCCTGTTGCCATGACTACCAGTCCTTGGTTTTGACTCAGCCTGGCTTCTGGTCACAGCTTCTGCACTCACACACAAACGGCTGCTCTCTTTCTAGCTTTGGATGAATGTGCAACCTTATTTGTACACTTGCTTCAGGCCTCTAATTCGACAAGAACCTCTTTGGTTTCACTCATTGGATTGAAGTCCAGACCCAAGGTCTCAAAAATGGGCCCGAAGGAGAAAACTTCAGTTTGATTATTTGATGCTATTTGGGTCCTGTCCATGTCCCTCTTTTGTGGATGGCTTTGAAACAGCACTTCATTACTCACCCTTAGTGGGGAATACTTCCTTACAGTAATCTAATCTCTTGAAGCCATAAGTAAATCAATCCTGCCGACATGTGTTTACTCTTCTATGCATGATCCAAGTGTTAACTTACATAAATCTATATCAGTAATTCAATTTAAAATTATATTGAGCATATACAAGGGGAAAGCATGTATAGAGGACAATACTGGACATAGAATAACCATATAAATAATAATCAGGCAATGCCAAGTACCTCACAGGTACATTAAATAACAACAAGATAAACAGAGCAAAGGGAGTACATTTACAGCTGGCAGAAATGGTGTATATTGGTGACACCACGGAAATCTTCCTTGTAGAGGTAAAATTTGATTTAGATCTTAATGAACTAGAAGGATTTGGGCAGCAAGTGGGCAATACATGTGGAACTAACAGGATGAGAAAACAGTTAAGGGAGAAAATGGGGAATCGGTAAAATATGGAACACAATCAGTAAAGTAACTAGCTTTCTACTTTGGCAAAAGAATAATGTTGGTTCAAGAGAATAATCCAAGAACAACATTGATGAGTTGGCTGGAATTTTCCAGAGAGCTTCAAAGCTTGTGTGAGAAGTGTATCTTGTGTTATGTAGTACTGGTAAGGCATAGCATATCTTACTTACACCTTAGGAAGATCATTTTTTATGTTATATGGGAGAAAGACTGGGAGTGGGATGGCAGGGATAGGGAGAGGCCTAGAAATATTCCAGGTGAAAGAGTGTAAGTGCTGAAACAAAGATAGTAAAAGAGAAGTGATAAGAAAGAGTGGATGGGAGATATGTCACATAGAGTAGACATCAGAAGGCTACAATGTTTATAACTATATCTGCACTTCTAAGCATATTATTATCCGTGGGGAATACAGATCATAGTTTAAAGGAGAAAGGAGTCACTTTTCTCTTTTTAGAAAGAAAACTTTAAAAATGAATTCTGTCTTGAATATCATAGAAGTTTTTAGGAGCCACAATACCGTCTAGTGCAATGGTCCCTAAACTTGATGGTGTATCTGAATCACTTGAATAACTTGTTAATTTTTAAAAAGTTAGTAGATGTTAGGTAAGATGTTTGAGTCTTTATTTTGAAAAAAGCAAGTAGCACTCTGGGAAGAGATCTGAAAATTGCTGATGGCAGGACAAGAGTATCTATGCGCAACCTCCAGCTTTCCCTGAAGTCATAACAAACTGCCACTAATGCTCTTTTGACCTGCTGGCCTTGCTGTAAGTTATTTTAATGGTAACTCAATAAAATGAATTTCTTATTTGTCCTTATCCACGATAGACAAAATTCTACAGACTGTAAATGGCATAATTATGTATGCATGCAGACAAATTATTCAGAAGAGAATTTCAATAAAATAAATCTTGAAGCTGTTTAGAAACAGTTTTCTCATTTTTAAATGGGAACAACTATTGGCTGATTCGACAAGATTGTATTTTTTATGTAGCTAGGGGGCTAGTGAACTTATCCCTCACTGGTCTGGTTGGATGGATTCAGTGTGCCCTGCTAGCAGAATTACAGTTGAAAGTATGTGGTTCTTTTTTTTTTTTTTTTTTTTTTTTTTTTTTAATCTTGCTCCAAGCTCCATGGTGCTCAGCCAAGCAAGAAGCTCCTATTGCCTTCAAAGATGGTTCTTCACTCGAATGAGCACTGTGGGGTGCAGAGCAGGAAGAGAGTCTGGCCTTGTGTAAGAAGCTTTAACATATGCCTCATTTTAGATCAGACTCTACCTAACAAGGACTTTATGGAAACTTCAAGGCCTGTGCACGTCTGTAATTCACAATAGGAAATTATGAATTACAGAATAAACCAGATTAAACTGTATATTTGAAAGAAATTTAGGATATTAGGATAAAGACTGTACAAAATTAGCAAATTTTCATGTCTGGATTCTTTCTATGCACCTAGTTCATGTGTAGGGAGTTATAGTAATAATTTAAAGCTCAGTGGTACAGGTAAGATGCATGCAGAAAGATGTGTATGTATATCCTTTTATTCCATGAAAAAAAATGTATGCTTTAGGTTATAGGCCACTTTTCTACGTTAGCGAAGATATTGACTTAAGTCATGAAAACCTTCATCTTTATTTATCCAACCTCTTTTTGACACTGACTACCAAAGATGATAATATATGGTCTATTCCCCAAGGCCTTTCCAGACAGTGCTAATTCAGCAGCATTTTTCTCTCATGCTGTCAGGTTCTGCCCAGATTTTTTTCTTGACATTTGTAAGGATCCTGCTGCCTTCAGAGGTCCCTAAACCTGAAATGATAGTAATGATTATAGAGAATTCCAAGTTGTGTGTTTGTGTGTTTGCTTTGGATGAATATACACCTTAAATATCCCAGGACAATAATCTCCTAGGTAATGTAAATGAGCAATCTGCCAAAATATTTATGAAATATCATATGCCCAAAATACCAATAGTTGCTACGACCTAACCAGGAACAGGACAAATTTACTGTGTTATCTGCTTACTTCCCTTCACATCATTTAAGCTATCATTGCTAAGATTCTCCTTTTGAGACCAATTTTTCAAAAAGATGCAGAAAAAAGAAGGTACTGAATTGTGTCATTTAGCATTAAATAATGCAACATTGTTACTTATTTTTAAAATTGTAAGAGAACTCCTGATAATCTATGGTTACTGGAAATAAGGACAGCTGAAATCTAAGCTAGAAATGTTTCAATTCAAAATTAGCTATAAGTCTTAGCCACTAATTCTCTCTCTCATAGTTTTCCTTACTTATTTTCATGTACCCTACCATGTTATGAAACAGAATTATTTAGGTCTTACTTTCTTTGTCTTCTCCTATTTGCCCTTGACTGATTGAGCTGAAGAAGAACAAGCCACAGTCCCATCCCACCTCTTTCCTTCACCCATTGATGCTTCATCTGCCAATCCATCCTTTCCTGTTACCTTTTCACTCATGTCTGAAGGTTTGCTACATGCTGGTCCCTTGCGGGACACTGAATATGAAATATCTTATACAATCCATTTAATTAGAAGACTTGTTTAGTTTTTGACATTCAAGTTCTGTTTTCTACATTGCCTTTGAATCATTCATTTTACTAGTCCTTCTGGGTCTCATCTTTTATATACCTAAGAGTTTTCTTCTCAAAGCTATTAGCTGCACTGAAGGGATTAAAATTTCTGGAAGCCTTCCTATTCTTACTCCCAACACACACACACACACACACACACACACACACACACACACACACACACACACATGCTTACAAAGCACGTGACACTAATGATAATTTTCCAGCATGTCATTGCATTGATCTAATGTGGGAATGTCAGCCTGAGCTATTTTATTGGTTGGCTTTGAGTGATTATATCCTAAAAAGTATGTGTTGGTTAACCCCAAAGGACTATGCTGTTTGCACTCCAGAACTATATGGTTAGAAGTGTAAATCAGCCAGAAAATGTAGTTTGTTCAAAGTCCACCCTTCCCCCTTGCATATTTGGAAGTTAGTCAGCTCCACTGGTCCACAGATAGGGTTTAGCTTCTCATATCAGTTTGTATATCTGCACATGAACTTATTTGGTTTATGATGAACTTAGGTATTTGCGTGTGGATAAAAATGAGAGCCAGGGCACCTGGGTGGCTCAGTCAGTTAAGTGTCCAACTTCAGCTCAGGTCATGATCTCGCAGTTCATGGGCTCAAGCGCCACAAGGGGCTCTGTGCTGACAGCTCAGATCCTGGAACCTGCTTCAGATTCTGTGTCTCCCTCTCTCTCTCCCCTCCCTCACCTTCACTCTGTCTCTGTCTCTCTCAAAAACAAATAAAACATTTAAAATTTTATCAATTTTATCAATTTAGTTTCAACTTTTTTCATTTGAACTATGAAACAAATTATGGTCCCAGGGTTGATTCGACCATGAAATCATGGTCTAACTCAGATAAATAAGGGTAAACCTCAGGGGACCTCTCCGTGGTAAAGCGATTTTAATTAGTAAAAGATCCCGCAACTGCACAAACAAACGATCTTGTTCAGCAGAAGATCTTGGTGCCATTAGTCAGAGTTCTCATTCACCTCCTGTGAAAGACAGGGAGCTTTGGGGAAGAGCTGGTGAGGGGTAATGAAAGTGTCACTTAAAGTGACTTCCTGGAAGTGAAGATCAAAGTGAAGGACACTCATCCTCCTAGCACTAGAATTCATATCAAAGTGTCAGGCTTTGGAGTTCTCTCAATTCTGCAGTTACAGCCAGGAGAGGGAAATGCTTGGTTAGCTTTCTGTAAGAAATAAGGTTCTTCATCTTGAAATTCTTAGTTCTTAATTTTGATTTCCTTATTAAAGGAAATAAGAAGTGGCAGCTATAGCTAAGCCAACATATCACCAAATTGAAATCCTCACCTCAGGAAAAAAAAGGGGGGGGGGAAGATTCATACATGGACTTGGTTTTTCACTTTTTTGTTTATAAATGCAAAATTGTTAAATTTTGACTTTTTATTGATATTCCTCCCTTGTATTTTCAAGAATTATTTTCTTTTAATACTCTATATGAATTGTTTTAGATCTGTTATTCATGCTAAATGGCTGATAACATATTGTGAATATTGCTAGATGTATTTCTAAAAAACATCACTAAAATAATTTGCATTTTGTAACCTTAAAACTACCACTGCAGTTAGAAATATAATATTTCTTTTAATTTTTTAATGTTTATTTTTTTTAGAGAGAGAGACAGAGCACGAACAGGGGAGGGGCAGAGAGAGAGGGAGACACAGAATCTGAAGCAAGCTCCAGGCTCCAGCTGTCAGCCCAGAGCCTGACATGGGGCTTGTCTCATGACCTGTGAGATCATGACCTGATCTGAAGTAGGATGCTTAGCTGACTGAGTCACACAGGCACCCCTAGAAATTAAATATTAAAGAAAAACTTCAACCCCCCTCCCAAATTTGTTTGTTTTGCTTCAAAAAAGTTTTACATGTAAATTTATTGGACACTGAAATCAGATATTTGAGTACATAGGTCATTATAATAATAATCAGTGATCAATATTGGAACACACTTCTTTCATAATCTCAGGCCACCTTGTCTCAACATAGCCTGTTGCTCAGACAATCAAATGATGAATTAGTAAGAATAATGAAAACAAAAAAAAAGCAAACCCAATGTAGACAAGCGTGGAAAAATAAAGACCTCAACTCTGTAGTGCAAGTAACTAGTATTGCTCTTGTTTCTCTGGGTGAACGAAGCTATTGCTAAACGCATTTAAAATAAGATAAATAATCCCATTTTTCCAAGGAACACTTACCAGGCTGGAAAATTTCTGTTCCTCCAGCATTCTTCCATATCCCTAGCCCCAACAAGCTATGATTTGCTCAAGTGTACAATGGTGTGTTAGCATTTTCAACTCACAGAAAAAGGTGGAGAGAAAGAGAGAAGGAAAGAATGAGATTTAGGCACTTCTATGTCTCTGAATATTGGAAAGATTTAAATATTTATCCCTTCTCAGGCAGTGAGGCCACATTTTTAATAATTCCATGAGTGGAGTTGAGAACAAGAGAAGAATAGATACAGAAGATACCTGAGCAGGGAAGGGAGGGTGTAGAGGGAGCAGGGGAAAGAAACAAATTGCAGGGGCGCCTGGGTGGCGCAGTCGGTTAAGCGTCCGACTTCAGCCAGGTCACGATCTCACTGTCCGTGAGTTCGAGCCCCGCATCAGGCTCTGGGCTGATGGCTCAGAGCCTGGAGCCTGTTTCAGATTCCGTGTCTCCCTCTCTCTCTGCCCCTCCCCCGTTCATGCTCTGTCTCTCTCTGTCCCAAAAATAAATAAATGTTGAAAAAAAATTATAAAAAAAAAGAAACAAATTGCAAATAAATGTTTAAAAAGTCACTCCAGGAAAATGCAGCAGGATGTATGTGATTTCAAATTGGAGAAGAAAATTAAAACCTGCTAAAGAATAGGCATTCTTTTCTTTGCTTCTGTCAAACACACAAAACATGTACCCTAAATGGAGGGATAAACCACATTAAACTGCATCTGGTTTCAAATGTTTCAACATCTGCTTTAGCATATTTATTTTTCCATAAATCATTCTGGAATTACTTGGAACATGGGTCCTCCCAAGGATGAGAGACTTATAATGGAGTCTGATGACTCTGATGGTGTTAGACCTCCTTTTGGATAAATGGTGAATGCACAAAATCAGCCTTCACTGGAGACTGAAATTCTGTGACTCAGTCAATACACACTGAGCACAGCTTGTAAGATTGGGATATATTTGACAGTAAAACAAACATGACCCTGTCTTCATGGTACTTATAAACTAGTGGAAAATTAGTCAATTTATCATTGCATTGGTTATTTTCTATTTTTATCACTTTAAATATTTTAGTTACTTGTCCTGTCATTGGAGATAATTTAGGTTTTCCCTTTGTTTTTGTTATGTTTGTTTTGTTTATGCAATGGAGACAGTACATGCAAATAACAGGCAAGGGATTTGACCCTGATAACTGCACTTAAAAATACGACCTGGGGCAAGTTATTACTGGACCTCTTTAAGTCTATTTCTTGCTCTGCAAAAAGAGGATACTAGTTTATAAGTCAGTTTGTTGAATATAATCATTAGTATAAAGTACCTAGTTTAGTAACCAGAAAGTAATAAATGTTAAAAAATGTCAGTTCCATTTTTTTTTTCTTCTCTTGGCTATTAAGATAGTATTTCATCAGTTCTGAGAAGGCATAGATTGCGAAGTACAGAGTATCATTGTTTTATGTACCATTAAGAAAATAATGCTGACAAATTACAGTATGATACCTTCTTAGCACATTGATTATATGACACATCTTGAATCTAGAATGCATGTATGCATTTTAAGAAATGGGTGTTTAAATTGTGCTCATGAGACGTAATGGTGGTGGTGTTTTAAACTTTAAGATAACTCTTATTAATGGATATAGAGAAAAGATAAAATTGATAACTATACGTGTATACATTCGTGTGTATTGAGGAAAGGACATGGAAATAAAAAGTAAATTAACCAGTAAAGGATCATGACTAAACATTACCCTTAAGAATTGCTTATTTGGTAGTTTAAGCAATGGACTGGAACAAATGAATAAGCAATCTTTAAAAACTATAGGTATCTCATAAGCTAAAATAAATTTATCTTATTTCTACTTGGGAAATTAGAATAGATATAAGAAATACTCAAAAATTAAATACAACTTAACATAATAGTGTTTCTTATTGTATTATTTTTTAAGCAGAAAAATTAAATATAATTAATGATATTGACATCATTCAACCAACTCATCCAATAATGTTTTTCCGAAAATAAATTTGATTGTTATAAACAACTTGAGAAAACTCAAACCACTCAACACAAAATATCAAAGTCTAGCAAAGACAAATTCTTCCTGATAGATATCTTTTTAATTTTTTTTTAA
Organism: Felis catus; assembly: GCF_018350175.1. NCBI lineage: Eukaryota > Metazoa > Chordata > Mammalia > Carnivora > Felidae > Felis > Felis catus. The sequence continues at coordinate 42,041,560 of NC_058368.1, read as the reverse complement.
TATTTACTTATTTTTGAGAGAGAGTGAGACTGTAAGTGCAGGAGAAGCAGAGAGAGAGGGAGATACAGAATCCAAAGTAGGCTCCAGGCTCCGAGCTGTCAGCACAGAGCCCGATGTGGGGCTTGAACTCATGAACTGTGAGATCATGACCTGAGCTGAAGTCAGATGCTTAACCGACCAAGCCACCCAGGCGCCCCTGATAGATTTCTTTGATGTGGAGACACTTGAAGACTAACATTAGGCTTATAACAGACAACTTGATGGACAGCTAATCCATGTAAGTGATGGCACTTGGCACTCAGAAATGAGCCCCGGTCTTTGGGATGCCTTTCCTTGCTCCACTGTCAGGAGGAGTATTGTGGGAATATCTTTCCATGAATTATTGGAATGAAATACACCCCCCATTCAGATCTACTGGATTCCAAAAGATTGCTTCAATACAGGATATCCAATTGCTATAAAATTCTGCACAGAGAATGACAATTTTGTTTAAAGTCACATTTGGAATTAGAAAGTGCATAGTTGTTAATCTCACAAAAACCATTTTTGTGACATCTGAGCTATCCTTGTCCACTAGTCTCTTTATTCTCCTCCTACTTCCTGAACTGCTAGGGTTGATACCCATGTGAGGGTCCCATATGATTAAGGAGCTTTATGTGCAGATGGATTGGTGCCAGATGACTTTCTTTCATTTGTATTAGCCCTTCACCTAGAAACAGCAGATGCTGTGGTGACCCATTGAGAACTGTTTACAGAAGAAGAGAATAAGGAAGAGCTCTTGGGAAGTTAAGTGATGCACACAAATGGGCGGAGTCTTCCATAAGTTAAGTGGAGCTAGAGTGGAAACTCATATAAATGGTTATCGTGTTTTAGATCCATTTATCTCTACATACTGAGACATCCTAACAGATTCTAATGTAGATTGCCTGGTGGCCCAGGCACACACACGTAGTTAAAATGCACACAGGATGTTGCTTTCAGAAGCTCCTTTCTGCTGTTTTCTTTTTCTTATTCTCTCTACTCTGATTTGCTCTTCTGGGGCAAATGTTCAAATGCTCTTGCTTTCTTCTGGGGACTCAAGAAAGCAGTGGCAACCTTCTGAGAATTCACCAGGTAAATGGCCAAACCTGTCATTTGTTTTCCTCTGTCTGTGTAAAGGGAGATCTACAGCGTACCTAAACATTCTAAGAAATTTCTAACTTGGAATTTTATAAATATTTGTCTACTTCTTGTCAGATTATTCTCCTATTAGTGGAAAGCACAGGAGCATTAACTCTTGGAAGTTCCCTTTTCAAGGGACTGTGGAGGAGGAGGGCATTTTTGAAATGTCCCCTACCCTGCAGTGTTCTTAAGAAATGCATGCACCTTTAAATGTGTGCCACATGCCTAGAAGGAGTCAGTTTCACAGTTGGAGAGTGACACTTATTAAAAAAGAAAAAGAAAAATGTCATTAGCTTTTGGAGGAAATTGTAGATTTTTTTTGTCTTTTAAGAGAGAACAAAGTACCTAACCAAATTTGTTTTTCAAAGAGTAGCCTGGATGCAAAGAAGAGGGAACTTTTTCTAATTAGAATGTAATTCCAGAAACCTCTGATGGTGTCTCAACTCTACTGAATATGGAAATTTCAAGCCTTCTCTGTTAATTAACTGAATTCACTAATATTGGGATGGACAGGGCTCCTCATTGCTAAGCGTTAGTATTACACTTTGATAGCAGTAGGCCAATGGGGCTTCCACCAACATGCCTGTGTGCACAACTGGCTTTATTCAGTAACAGTCTGAGCCAAGTAAATGGCCTGCTGACAAGCATTTTTCTTTGGTTTTGCATTTTTTTCCTTTTCCTTTTAAAATCTTTCATTTGTTTTGCCAACATGCCTGCTTTTCTGGCACACCTGCTTTCCTCCTTAGATAGTGTTAGTTCTCTCAGAATCAATTGCGAGCAGCTTGCAACCAAATGCCTGATTAAAAAGTTAGCAGACCTTGAGTGCAATTACTTCAGCTCTATAGCACTCAGGCATTAAACCCGGTGTTAATTGTTTCCCATTTTTGTAACGATCCTTATAATAGGATAAAAACAGAAGAGATCATTTCTTGTAGTTAAAGCAGCAGAAAATAAAGTCATTCACTCTGATTAATCATCGTAATATGAAATTAAACTCTATTGGGAGTAAATATATTCTAGGATATTTGTTGACTCCAGCGAAGGTCATTAGTCTTTCTGCATCAAAATGTATCTACCAATTGCCATTGCAACAAATTATTTACCTAAGTAAAAGATTTGTGTAATAAATAAATTTTAGTGTTTTTTGTAAGGATTTTATATTGTTTCTGAGCATTATTTAATTATGTTTATCATAAATACGTATTTCCTTCATAAATCATTATATGGTCAGAGTGGCTTATATTTTCTTGCATTGGAATTTTTAAAACACAAACTGAATATTTTTAATGGATTGACTACATAAAGAGAATACACATTAAGAAGATTGCATGAAAAAAATTCTAGCCAACGTTGTCTTATTACAAATTTCTCAGCATTGAATGTATTCTTTAAGATTTAGAATTTTATTAAACAGACCTAATATTTTAAATGTTTTCTGTTTGTGAGAATAAGGAGATGCTTGAAGGCCTCTTTTTTTTTATAAAGTTTATTCATTTTGAGAGAGAGAGGGAGAGCTAGCGGGACAGGCAGAGAGAGAGAGAGAGAGAGAGAGAGAGAGAGAGAGAGAGAGAGAGAGATAGAGAGAGAGAGAGAGAGAGAGAGAAAGAGAATCCCAAGCAGGCTCTATCTATTAGTGCAGAGCCTGATGTAGGGCTCGAACTCATGAACCACAAGATCATGACCTGAGCCAAAGTCAGATGCTTAACTGACTGAGCCACCCAGATGTCCCTTGAAGGCCTCTTTTCTATTACTTACTCTGTACAGCTGTTTTGTACCACCTTTTCTTCTTCTTCTTCTTCTTCTTCTTCTTCTTCTTCTTCTTAACATATGATCAAGAAACTGAGCATCATTTGTCAGGGGGTTACTCATTGGGTCATCGGTTTTGACCCAATGGTTTTATTGTTGCAATTCAGGCTGTGATTCTGTATTTTCTCTCATGACCCAAGGGGTCATCCATGGCAGAGTCCCTTGTAGTTACCAGAGAAGAAGACATTGTAGGAAGGAATACAACTTTTTGGATGGCTTTCAGAATTAAAATGGTGGAAAAATCCATTGAGGCAATGAGCACTTATATAGAGTCCATTTCACTCACATTCATATATGCTTTTTTAGTTATTAAAAGAAATGCAGAGCTTATCTCCTTCTCTTTCTTTCCATCTGTCAACTCATAAATTTTTAGTATTTTTTCAACAGATAAGTACTTTTGTTCATATTTAAAGGAAAACCCAGTCAAGACAGTTATTTTGTCTTGAGATTGTTGTTAAAGAAAAGAAATCTTCCTGGGCGCCTGGGTGGCGCAGTCGGTTAAGCGTCCGACTTCAGCCAGGTCGCTATCTCGCAGTCCGGGAGTTCGAGCCCCGCGTCGGGCTCTGGGCTGATGGCTCAGAGCCTGGAGCCTGTTTCCGATTCTGTGTCTCCCTCTCTCTCTGCCCCTCCCCCGTTCATGCTCTGTCTCTCTCTGTCCCAAAAATAAATAAACGTTGAAAAAAAAATTTTAAGAAAAGAAATCTTCGTGATTATGTAGACTATTATATATTTTCATTCAATACATATTTTGAGTGCCTTTCAGGTGTTAAAGGCTATACGAGGCACTAGATATGTCAAATCAAAGAAGATATGGTTCCTCCCTTTCAGGAATTTCCACTGTAGTTCTGATTGGCCATAATTTCCTCATGTATAATTTTGACCATAATTTCAGATAATAAGCTAAAAATTTATTTCAGTCATCTAAATAAATCCTGAGAGAAACAATGGAAGCTATATCAGAGTACCATTATATATTTAGAATACATTTAACACATGTTGCTAAAATAACTTTAAATCTCAAGTTGTGAATTTTTAATTCCTTCTTTCACCAGAAACGTGATAATTGTACTTTTTGGTCTAATAATGTTACCTACAGACCTTAGGAGAGATTACATGTGTATGGTAAGTCAAGTGATCATGCCCTTGCACTGAAAGAACTTTTTTCCAACTGAGTTTCCCAGGAGCTAAAATTGGTTAGCTGCCATGTTTAATCAGTTATCACCCAAACTGCAGGTCTGATAAAAATCTGCTAGATTTTCATATCTATGAAAAGTTAGTGATCAAACAGGATCTCTGAGTTGCATTCTGTATGTATTTTGTCAGTCTGTGAAACCTAAGATAAAATTCCTTCTATAGACTCTAAGCTCTATGATCTATTCCAGGATAGGTAATTCCTTAATTCCCCAAATACCATCATCTATCTTCTTTCATCTGTCACGCAGGGACATGGACTAGATCAGAATTATTTTCTGATATGAGGAACATTTCATTTCATCTTCATGAAGTTAGCTCTGAAATACGTTCTTAGAAGTGTCAAGATTGGTTTATATCATTGTAAAATATGAATTAAAATGTCTTTTTAATGGAGTACCTTTAAAAGTGTATACTATTTCAAATATTTTTAAAGGAACAAAGGATAGTTTTAGACAACAATAAAACTTATGTGCGTATAGAAATATTTTTTAAATGCATATAATTATGTGAGTTATAATCCTCTCTTATGACTTAAAAACACCGAACAGGGCTAAATATAATGATACATGAGTATTTGGATCTCCAACACACACATGTGCGTGCACCCACCCACCCACCCACACACACACACACACAAATTAATATTCAACATAATATAGAATAGTGATATTATTTAAATTCCTTGAAAATGACCTGACATCTCCTTAACTTTCACTATGTAAGTCCTTGCCTACCCCTCTCCCTGTCTAATTCTTTTTTTTCCCTTAAATTGACCATTTTTAGGGCAGGTTTAGGTTTATCAAAATACTGTACACAAAGAATACAGACTTCCCACATATACTTTCTTCCTGAACAGTTTCTTCTATTAACATCCTGCATTAATGTGGTACACCTGTTCCAGCTGATGGACAATATTAATGTGTTATTATTAACTAAAGTCCATAATTTATGTGTTGCCTCTTTGTATTCTAATCTTTTTAAATATATCCTAGAAAAGAAAATTTTCTTTCAAATATTTGATTGTACTACCCCCATTTAAACACACATATAAATAATTGCTGACTACAATATTCCTTTGAAAACAATATTCTAGACTAGCAATTTATTTATCATTTATAACATTTTGTAAATAGGCTAATATATTCCTAAATTTCAAAGTCCTAAGTATAAGCTTTAGGAGATTTAATATTTTTCTTTTCAAATTTCAGGCTGCCTCACTGTTCTTAAATTTTTAGTGCACAGGCTAAATTGTACTATATAGTAAGTTACCCCGATGGGAAAATTTTGTAAAGTTTCATTCCCAAACTGTCTTTTCCTCTCTGCCCCAGAAAAAACTTAGAAGGCATTTCTGTACACACGTGTTGGATCTTAGGGTCAAGTGGACTTACAGGTGTTTACTTTCTTCTCTTCAAAAAAATAATGTTCAGGTTTTTGGATCTTTACCTTCTGGATTGGTGTATTCACATTTGGAACATATTTGAGAGTTTTGTCTCTTCAAAAGTAACCACCTTTTTCTGAGTACAGCACATTATTTTATAGATGCTACCTAAATCTACAGAAGCTTTTGACATACAGAAGTTCTTGACATATGTTTGAATTTTATATTTGTATTCAGGGAAAACAAATTATCCCCAGTGCACAAATAACTGAGATTGGTGACTCGGTAATGTTTTCAAAAGAAAGACTAAGAGCCACAGGGCAAGTGCGATTATCACTGAGATGTAGGAGTGATTTTTGTTTCAGATATCAGGCTCAAAATGACAGTGACTGTCTGCAATAATAAATGGATATGTTTTTTAAATACAGTCCAGCCAATTTGACTTCAGAACAAAGACCTCTCTACCCAGGAGAAAAGTGATACAAAGTCTTACTTATGTTTATTCCAACTGGGTTAGTTTCTCTGTTTTCTTAAGATCATTATAAGGCTCTGATTCTTGCAGAGTAGAGGAGGTAGACATTTTTCAAAGCAATAGAAGCTTAAAACATTTTCCTCCAGCTTATCAGGACATCACTGTTTTACACGCTACAGAATAATGCTTATTAATTCTCTCAAAAATATTTTGACATGATTTCCGTATCTAAATGTTACTGCTCTGTACATAGGTAACAAACTCGTTTTGAAGACTTATTCTGTAATTCAAAACCCCTATGAATGCCATCACATTCATCTCATTCTTTCATACCATACCTCCTTCACTATACTTTATAAATTTATGATCCAAAGAGAACATTCCTGTACATTAGCTGAGAATAAAGTTAAGACTGATCTTTATCTCAGGGAACAGAAATTATGCACTTAGATGAGTACTGTCCTTCAAATTTGCCCTATTTTGTGCCTACACTTAAAATTGTAATTTCTCAAAATATTTTGACACTCCTCTTTCATGATGGTCCTCGAAGAGTTTTGAAGCCGTTGAAGAAAATATGCCATATCATTTTGCAATCACTCCTTCTTAAAATGCTATTGTTCACCAATACAGATGGCTTTTAGTTGTTTCAGAGAGTAAAATCAGATCACAAAATTCAGAGCTGGCACCTTGAGACTGTACAATATAATGTCATGCTCTCATAACAACTCAAAACCACAAACTCCAAATATTTACATTATTGTGGTATCATTGCAGTATTTAGATGATTAAGTACCTCTTCTTTTCAATAATTAAATAGATGCTTTATACATTTTTTGTTTATTAAAAAATGTTTTTCCTCATCTAATAATCACAATCTTCTATGATGACTTCTACCCTAAATGAAATATCATTGCTAAACAAGTAATTTTTGTCACCAGGCAAGACTATATATTATATGGCACTAAATATAATCACAAAGAGACTTTCTAGAATGGAATTTATGGTATCAGAATTTGTCTGGATGGATTCAGTTAACAAATTAGATTCAATTAACAAAGTTTGGATTTCATTTTTAAAATTAATAAAGTACAGATCTCAGGTATAATTAACAATTTCCTTGTCTAAGAATAGGAAAAGTGTATGTTCTAAGACATCTGTCTGTAGTGGCGTTTGTGCATAACTTTTGTAACATATATGCATGTATAAATATACACACAGAAATCTATATCTATGTTTTATCTATATTTTTTAAGTTTATTTATTTATTTTGAGGGGGTGGAGGGGAGAGAGAAGGAGAGAAAGAGAATGTACAGGCAGGGGAGGGACAGAGAGTGAGAGAGAATCCCAAGCAGGCTCTACACTGTCATCTCAGAGCCAGATGGGGGGCTAGAACTCACAAACCATGAGATCATGACCTGAGCCAAAATCAAGAGTTGGATGCTTAACTGACTGAACCACCCTGGTGCCCCTGTTGTATCTCTATGCTTAAAAGTACCCTCATTTTCTTCCTAACTTACTCTGAAAAAGATATGACTTGGATATCACACATTCCGAATCAAAATTTTCAACAGTAAGCAGTATTTTCATTGGCTTCCTTTGAGAGAACTAAAAAAAGGCAAAGTTAAAAAATGCTTGTCTTTCACAATGGAGTGTTTTTCAGAATACAATTACAAAGAATAAATGAGGTTCTTAGCAATTTTTAAAAATTTGATAGTTAATGCAGTTAATTCATCAGAGGTTGATATATCTATCAGTATGTCACCTGTTAGATGATTTACCAATGATTCCAAGATTTCAGTCGAAAATCCAAGGATGCTTGTTTGTGTGTGTGTGTGATCTATATTGCCAAAGACAACCTCTTCCTTATCTGCACTGCTTTTGCCTTCCCCACTCTGGAGAAACTTTTCTCATTTTAGAAAAGTCATGTCATGTTTATAGGAAAGCCTAGAAGAGCAAATTCAGTAGTTGGTTAATAGCATCATCGTCATGTTCTGTGCCCCTATACACATTTTCATATTAGTGTAACTTGGATATTTACCTAAGTTTTGTGGACTGTGTCCCACTATCCATCTTCTCCATGCAACTCAGCCCCCTGCCATTAACTTTTCTATGGGGATCATTTTCTTTGTCATGACTGACTGTTGGGGTGGCTCCTATACTGATTATTATAAGACCATCTCCATATTTGAATCATGTAAATCATAGACAATAAAGAGGACGCTCTTCTTGGAGTATTATTCCCATTGCCATTTCCCTTTCTTTTTTTTTGCTGAGGGAGATATGATTGATGGCTGAGAATTAATTATAAGCCAGGGGCTGCCAATGATAGATATCCATTACATGTGTTAGGACTACTTCAAATAACTTTTTACTCCTTCACTGCTTCTAAAGAGTTTTAACATTCCTCCTTATACTTCAAAAATAGGACCAAAAAGTTAAATAAACAAAATCAAACTGTGATATAAAGGTAATTTCTTCCACCCCTCTATTTGTGTTTCATTCTCTAACATAGAATAACATGATCTGTCCTCTAAAGCCATAAATTACTAGTTTTTATTCCTCCTAGGTAATTATGATTTTGTGCCTGTTCAGCAATATATAAGGGAAGTTTAAAGTGTGTATGTACGTGTTTGTATGTGTTTGTGTGGGGGGGACAAGTGTATGGGTGTGGGTGCATGCTTAAACCCTTCTGAGTTAAATGCCCATGGTCTGAGGTTAATTATAAAATTGGGGCTACCTCCTAAAAGATACTACTGACTTAAAGAAAATAGGGCCTACTTTGGTTTTACAAGTCCTGTTTTGTGTTGAGAGTTATTAAGAGATATGCTAGAGAGATGCCCATTATCTCTCTTGTCAATTCTGCTAAAATGACCTGAGATGAATTCTTGAATTCCAGACACTGAGCCAAACTCTATTTCTGATATCAGTACTTATATATTTGACACATTATTTTTTAGTGATTTCTTGTTATTCAAAGGAAGACTCACGTTTTGTAAAAGACCAACACTATGTCAATGGGTTTTATATTTTTACTTAATAACAGTGATGACTTTGTGTAATTTCTAATTAAATTGCTATAACTATTATGTATGCTGATTTTGTAAATATGATGAGGGTAACTTACTTTGTCACATGGATTTGTTTGTACTAGAAGACTAAATTGGAAAGGACTCTTGCTGAGTCGTTTCTTCCCTATTTCTGTACGTATAATTTATAGATGCAGAAATTCTGCTTGCAGATTCAGGAGCAGCTCCTCCTGTTTAATGTAGTCATTTTATATTTTGTATGCTCAGATAAAGTGCTGCATTCCTACTGGGCAACATTTAACTGTGAGAAATAGGTTGAGGTTGTTTCTGATAGCAGGAACTAAATAAGAATATAAGAAGCAAACTAACCAACAACATTCACAATGCTGAATCCTCTCTGCTTGCCTGAGACCCCAGAGGAAACTTAAGGGTGGGGTCATGTCACCAATCCAAAGGGGAAAGTTGATTCAAACCCTTTTGAGGCAGGGAGGAGACTCCTGCTTTGTGTTTGTTTGTTTTTTCTAATATTTAAATTCAAGCACCAAGGTTACTCCCCAAAAGAGTACAAAGAATTTACTTTTATTCTTAAAGCTATCAATTGTTTTTGCACATGAAGAGAAATGCGACCTAACTTTCTCACAAATCATACTGAGATCAAAAGGAAATAAAAACAAAATTATATTAAAAATTTCGCCACACGTTATTAACATGAGTCTTTCAGCCATAGGTGCTAAGAGGTATACAATGCACTTCATGTACAAAGCACAAGAATACATAGGTCCTTACTTTGAGGGCCGTTTCACAGTAAGCCTACAAACTAAGTCAGCAGGCTAAGTTTAAGTTAATGTGTGTTTCCCACACATGTTGACACAAGTTCCCCAAACTAAACATACAGTTGAGTAGTGAAGTTCAAAAATAAGTTGACAGATCTATCCTAAAATGCAGCAGTCCTTAGCTGCAGATAGCCAATGGGTATGGATGAACATTCTTCAAATCCGTGGAAAATGCTACTCAGCTTTATGTGGCCAGTTATCTTCCACACCCTAGTCCTTTTTTGTATAACACAGACAGCACTAAGAATCAAAACAAAAAATCATTTTAAAGTTGCTGGCACCTTTACATCCATCACCTATGGTCAGTGAAGTTGTTACACAGCTTTCTCAAACATAAACTGAACCTTCCCATTTGTCTCCAAATATTCTAAGATGTAAACAATGAAAGAGGAAAAAGGAAAGACTGAAGGTTACTTTAGTTATCATGTTTCATTTTGTTACTTTTTTAAATAAAGGGTTGTGTTTTTTTTAAGTTTATATTTATTTATTTTGAGAGAGAGAGAGAGAGAGAGAGAGAGAGAGAGAGAGAGAGAGAGAGGCGGGGAGAGAGGGAGAGAGAGAACCCAAGCAGGCTCTGCACTGTCCCTGCAGAGCCGAATGCAGGGCTCGAACTCATGAACTGCAAGGTCATGACCTGAGCCAAAATCAAGAGTTGGATGTTTAAACTGACTAAGCGCCCCTCATTTTGTTACTTTTAAAATAAGGCAGAACTTACTGTAAATTTCTTGCTGGAAAGACAGAGAACTTTTCTCATGGGAAATCACTTTTGGAAGATGGACAATAATGCTTCATTGCTACTACATCCTCTTTGGATTTCCTGGTTCAATTCTGGGTAAATCATTTTCATCTAGTAAATATTCATTATAAGCTCATAAAATGTGAAGTGTATATGTTCCTCAGAAAAACTTGATGGATTTGATTTCATCAATTCTTATTTGAGGTTGTTAACATTTCTGTATCTACCTGGAGATGAAAAAAAAATGTTCAAGGATGTGCAAAGTTAAAATGATTCTACATTTGAGTCAAGAATAGTGTGCTCTAACAGTCTTATTACTCTTTTAGTCCTTTTATTTTTTGCTTTCACAAATTGGCAATGAATTCCAATCCAAGGATGGTAACAGACTAGGGATTGTTTTGGCATAAACTCATAATGCACTCCCCTTCCTTCTTTTTTCTCTCTAGGTTATTGTTAATTAGTGAAGGTCTCTCATTTGTGCACTGACCTTGCCTAGGTCTGCAGAGTTTGCAAGAATTAGAAGGAAATGACATTTTAAAAGCTGCTGGCCAAACACATCCTCAGAACTGGTAGACACTAGCTTAATGAAATTGACTTTTTAAGAAGTTGTGGGATATAGTTTTATATAGTTTTTGTATTGTCCACCATTTTATTCTTAGCAGCTAGAATGGTGTTTAGCATATAGTATGTGCTCAACAATATTTATTAAATAGCTAGATGAATGAATGAGTAGTGCTTCATGTTGAAATCAGAAAATGAGGGTCTGATTTTCATTGTAACTTACACAGACAGTCACTTTATTTCCTCATCTGAAAAAAAAAAAATGTAACGTTAAAATAGAAAATCCCTAAGTAATTTCCAGCTAAAATAAGTAAATAAAGTATACCTTAGCCAAACCATTTTAACATATGTATTCCCAATAAATAGGAGAGGAGAATGACTCAATTTGTCAGTTTCAAATAATAAAATGACTCATTATAAAATAATTCTGTACTCCAAACATTTCACTTATCACCAGTCAAAAAAGTTCCTTATGATTTTGTCCTTCAAAACTATTCCTTGTTTTTGATAATGGGCTCACTTTACTCACAATTACTAATAATTTTCATAAGCTATGAATCCAGAAATCTTTTTTTTAATTTAAATTTTATTTAACTAATATCAGAAATCTTTTCTTGTTCTACCACTTTGGACCTCATGTTTCAAACATGAATGAAGAAAAACATGTGTGTATTAATAATGGTTTTCCTTAGTTGAGCCTGCAAGTATTGAGTAGTAGCAAATTAAATTTATAACCACAGATTGCTTTTTGGGTCCCATTTACCTTACTTTCTAATTTACCATGAGTTTTGCTCAATTCTGGATTTTATTAAGAGGATGCAGGTGCATTGATTTTTAGATGGCAAGAAGCTATTGAGGAATTTGCTGTTGAATTGAATCAGTAGTTTCAGCTGAAAATGTGCTCTTCTGTCATTGTGCAGCCGCACCCTAGTGGACTCTAAGCCCAGGGTGGGTGATGGTCTGGCAAAGCTGAGGAAAAGACTCAAAGATTGCAATTAAGATGTAGGTTCATTGGGGGAACTTACACACAGGGAGTCCAGGAGCAGGAGACTGTACAAAGCATCCCCTGCTAAAATCTACATGCAGCAAGCTTTTATAATGTAGCAACTAGCCTAACAATTATCTGTAGCTGCTCCTTCCTTGCATGGCCAGTGTTCCAAAGAGATTGAAACCTGCCATCCAGACATTCTTTGTTACAAAGGAGACACTCCAGGTTGGTGACCCCAGGCCCCTGACCTTGAATGTTGAATTGTTTCTCTACACGTTCTGCTTGATGGAAATATAAAGGGGGGACTGGATCGGTACATTCTCAAGATAGTGATTAACAGGGCATTCAGGGTGTGTTTGTACAAATCAGCCATCCAGCACTGACCATATAGTCATTTAAATATTCCTTTTCTCAGAGCTTGCAACCTAAGACTACACTCATGACTGTTCTTTTTTAGATCTCAATTAAAATATGTTCTCTTAAGGGGCTCCTGGATGCTTAGTTGGTTAAGTGTCTGACATTGGTTCAAGTCATGATCGCACTTTATGAGTTTGAGCCCTGCATCAGGCTCTGTGCTGATAGCTCAGATTCTGTGTCTCCCTCTCTCTCTGACCCTCCCCTGCTCTCTCTCTCTGTCTTTCTCTGTCTCTCTTAAAAATAAATAAACATTAATTTTTTTTAAAAAAATATGTTCTCTTAAGAATAAGGAAGGTCAAAATGTGTCCAATTAATATTATTAGAAGTATTTGTATTAAACTACAGTTTCTAGTCTCTTATTTTCTTTTAATCCTCTTTGGGGTGATTTCCTTTGCTACCTTAAGAGGGGACATATAGGAAAATACTATTTCAAATCAATAAAAAGCATATGTTCATTGGATTTAATGCTGAGGTAAAACAAATACAAGTTCACATATTGAACTTTAATACTATTTTTTGTTTTTTACTTCATCGTAAGTAATTTCTGGCAGGTTGTGTGTATATGTATACTATTTAGAGATTAGATAGATGAATGATGCATTTGTATTTCTTGAATGTGGCTAAAAGAACTAAATCAGAGTTAGGAATATTTCCTTAAAAGATATTTAAGGAATTCTGCACAAATGAAACCATATTTAAACAATTCTAAAGTGCATTTTTCCCTACTTCCAACAATATTAGTGTGTAATTTTACAGAGAATAATTATTTTAAGTGTCAGTTATTAACTGGTAAAATTGTTTATTTGTCTTGTAATAATTGGCTTAGTGTGCCAACTTCTTGTTGTTATTTTGTGATTTGAGAAGGCAAGCATTTTTAATTGCAGTGATTTAGAATGTTAGGTAAAGAAAGTAAAGAAGTTAGAATAGCAGGGCAAGGATAATCAGACTGTTTAGCATTCCTTAGCTCAAGAGAAAGCCCACCTACTATCTACTAGACTTTTCCTTTTCTTTTTTTCCTAATTGCTATAAATGATGAAGAAGAATACTTAAATATTAGAATATGTTGTAATATTACCAAGATCATCCATGCAAATTTTAGTGTGGCCAAAATATTGAAATTTTAAAATACCGTATTCCATGACCAGACAATACCACTTTAAATACTTAGTATACGCATAGTCAGATCTTAGCTTATGCATATGCACACACAAAAACATATTAACAAAGTGTAATTCAACCAAGTAAAATCTTTACTAACTTCCTTTTCACACTTAACAATAGATTGCAAATATTTTCAGTATCAGTAAATATTAATATAATGTTAAGTATTGGGATATTTTCAATTGTATGATACATAATTTATTAATTAAATACCTATTAGGCATGCCGCTCATTTCTACCTTTTTGCTATTTTATGCAAAGACACAATGAACTTGACCACCAAATCTTTGCACCTAGGAATCCCTGTAGGTTAAAGGGACTGGGATTGTAGACTTGAATGTGAGTCATTCATTGGTGAATAGAATAATATTCTGTACCAGTAAGAAATGCACAAGAGAAGCATTCAAGCAATGGTTGAGATTTCATAGATGACTCATTCTTTTAGCAACTCTTGAAGAACAGTGCCCAATATAGGAACATGTGTATCTTACCTGAGCATCTTGAATTTTCCCTCCCTTTCCTCTCTACTAATCTACACGAAAAAATATAGTGAAAGTGTTTGGTGATGTTTCTTAAATTAAACCAGTGTGGCCTCTTCTGACTTGCAGCATCCTGAACCTTTATTTGTATGCATGGCCCTTTATGCTTGTGTAGAGTACAGAATTTCTGATGAAAGTTTCACATGGTTAGAATTCATATCAGCAGCCCTGAGATAAAATAACATGAAGCAGCTTTAGTAGTTACTCGTTCCCATCTTATTCTTTCTCAGGGCAGCCAGGGACCTAGAGCTAACTTGTTAGTGATACATCAGATAAACAAATGTGACATTCAAACCGTTAACAAGACATAGCCAATAATAATAATAATGTTTACCATGGGAGAAAACGGAATGGATAGGAACTAGATTTTAGGAAAACAAGAGTGCGAAGCCTTTGGAAAATCTGAAGTAGTCTCATGATAACATATGTTGTCCCAATTCAGTCAGGCAGCACTTCACTGTATTTATAACGCAAATTGGGTATATTTCCATGGGGATAACCCAGAAGCAGAATTCCCAGAGGCAGTAAGTAATAGCTTATCCTCTTCCTCTTTTTTGAATGTGCAAACAATTATAGGTTTTTTGAAAGGATAATGGGGAAAACCTTCACTTTTTTAAAGGAGAAACCATGTATTCTAAACTGTTGGTCTTTGGGGCGCCTGGGTGGCTCAGTCGGTTGAGCGTCCGACTTTGGCTGGGGTCATGATGTCATGATCTCATGATCTCATGGTTCGTGGGTTTAAGCCCTGCATAGGGCTCTGTGCTGGCAGCTCAGAGCCTGGAGCCTGCTTCGGATTCTGTGTCTCCCTCTATCTCTGCCCCCCTCTGCTCATGCTCTGTCTCTCTCTCAAAGATAAATAAACATTAAAAAAAAATTAACTGTTGGTCTTCATCTATGGCTTCCATGAAAACAGCTTCCCCTCAGAAAGGCTCTGAGCTGCCATGATGTACAATTTAGGAGGCATGCCAAGGTTATGGGGTGCAGGCAGTTCCCCTACAAAAGGACAATACTTTTTTTTCCCCCCAGTGGTGAAGGAATCACATCTTTAAAACAGCTTGGCCCTAGGCATTAAAAGAGAATATGCAGCTCTAAATTTCAAGATTGATAACTACTTTTTATTGAGTACCTACTATGTGTCAAGTTTTATAAACCAGCAAGGCTTCTTGGCACTATTTTGTCCGTTTTACAAAGCCAGGAACTCATTCAAAGAGGTAAAGTCACTTGCCTTGGGCCATTCTCTGCAGAGCAAGGACTCCTGGCCAAGAGGTCTGGTTCTGGCTTCTTCACCTGGTCCTGTTGTGCAACAGCTGAGCAAGTATTGTTGAGTCCTTGATGACACCTACAACTCCTAATTCTTAACACTTCATGAATCCTTGTTTTCCTTCATTTCAGTCTATTCAGATCCTTTCCTTATATCTACCTTGAAATTTCAGACATTGTTGTACCTGCATCAATCATTATGATGATAAATTAAAGATAGATTTGCTTGATCAATTTGCTTCATACCATAATATCTGTGTTCCAGTTCTTAGTCCGCATGCATTACCACCCCCACTTCCCATTAGACTGATAAATTGTGCACACTTTTGCCAATTAAGACTTAAACATCTTTGAGTCAAATTAATTAGGAAATATTTCCATAAGCCACAGTAGTTTAAGCATTATATCACTGTAATTTACACTGTCATTACAAATAAATTATGCTAGATTTCTAACTTTGCTTATTCTCACTTATAAAGTGGTAAAGAAATATAATATAATATATGTGAGGTATATTTGAAATAATTTTCTTCTAATTCTCAGTGAAATTATAGTACTGTAAGAACTGCTGGGTTCAGGTATTACTGGTGTTGCCGATTTGGACATTTCTTAGGAGAAAAAAATATAGTAATTAAAGCAGTATTATTATGCTTAGAAGATCATAGATGGAAAATTTCCATTTTTCTTCTATGAAACATATACTTTATAATGGCTTATAAGGCCTGGAAATGCCTTATAAAGACTGAAGAATGTGTCCCATTGTCTTTCTCTGATATTTGACTTGTTTTACATTTAGCTGAGTTATAAGTAAGAAGTATTCCTCCAGAGATAGTACCAAAGATAGTTTAATCACTGAAACTACAGACATTTTAGTAGGCCACTTTATTTATTTATTTATTTATTTATTTATTTATTTATTTTTATTATTATTATTTTTTGGTGGTTTGTACTTGTTAGGCCAATCACTTTAAAAAGATATGTTTGAGAGTCATGTATAATGGGCAGCCTGGTCATTGTCCTTAATACTGTGTTTATCACAAAAGGATATTGATCAGTTAAGGGCATATTGAAACAGAAACAGAAAATCCTTGTATTGGTTTTCTCTAAGGGTTAATTTCGCACGAGAGAGGAACAGTATAATAAAAAAAATTAAAAATAGCCACATCTTTCTTTCTGTACAAGAAGAAATACATCTCAGATATTAATATTCAAGTTTGACTGGTATTTTCATGTAGCATTCACCTAGGCACATTTCAAAATCTATTGGGGGGGGTTTGATGGTACCGAGATAGTTGTGCATGAAGGTGAATGTGCTACAATAGACTCAATTAGTACCATTTATGAGTATAGTTTATGTGATGTCGGCATCAGTTCATTAAAAATGTACTGAACTATCAAATCATTTCACACAGGTCATTGAACAGCAATAAAGGGGTATCAGCTCTTCTCCATTATGACTCTGAGCTGGATTTGAACCAGTGACTCATAGGAAATAGACTATGTTCTATTGTTGTCTATAAAAATGCATTTATAGAGTAGCAGTATATCTATAGCATTTTGTGTCTAATTGCATTCTTTTTTCTTTGAAACGGATACAATCTATAAATCATCTTCTGGAAAAACACTCAAGTTTTAGGTATTATAAAGTGATTATACATTATACATTTATATTTTATATACTTTATTATTTATATAATCATAGTTTTATTAAATATGAGTAAGAGTGGTCACATGTGACATGATATTGAAAGGTCTTTTGGCTGTTAGAGCAGAATGAAAATTAAGTGCACTCAGACATACAGCACAAATTTACTACTCTCATATAATTCCAAAAGTCATAAATCTCCACCCCACACTGCTGTAAGTATTCCCATATCTTGTGGATTACATCAGCTGAAAGAATATTTACCAAGAGTACTAAGCAACAATCTGTGCTGAAATGCACACTTTTATTTTATTAAAACATTAAAATTTATTGAAGTAGCCATCTACATATTTTAGGTCACTTCTGACAGTGACATGTACAAACAGATGCCAAAATAATATTCCAAACATCTTTCTGCTGGAATGTTCTATAGCCAATGACTGGTAGTAATATCTGAGCCAGTGGCAATAATGACTTCATTGCAAAAACTACCTTAAAATCATTAGGTAAACAAAATGCCTGTTCACTCAAAAGAAATGGAATGTCACATTATGTATGTATTTTATTCAGATCTATGGAACAAATATTTTCATATTTCTGCTTATTTCAAGTTTTTTTTTGTTTTTGTTTTTGTTTTATAATGGGTGGCCTGGTCATTGTCCTTAATACTGCGTTTATCACAAAAGGATACTGATTAGTTATGGGCATATTGAAACAGAAAATCCTTGTATTATTGGTTTTCTCTAAAGGGTTAAATTCACATGAGAGTATAATATATAAAAAAGTAAAATTAAAAATAGCAGCTTTTTTCTTTCTGTATTAGAACTACATTTCAGATATTAGTATATTAATATTTTACATATTAATATATATATATATATACATATATATGTCTTTCTTGCTATCATTTTGACAATTTGCCCTTAGTTTTTTTGTTCTTAAATTAAACAAGACCGAAATTCCTTCTTGTGTTTTGCAAGTTGGACATTACGTAGCAAATAGCAAATGATAAAGTTTGTTCCTAGCTTTGTTCCCAGTTTTATGTTTTCGTTTACATTGTGTCATCTGTTGAAAGTTGTTTTGCTGTTGTGTTCCGCTGCACCCATTTTACCTGAGAGGAGTGTTAATTGGCGTGTCCTGTGGTCTTCTTTGTAGTCGCAGCGCCGCGTTACGTTTCACCTCCCCGACGGCTCCCAGGAAAGCTGCAGTGACAGTGGTCTAGGCGACCACGAGCCGGTGGGTAGTGGAACCCTGATCTCACACCCTCTTCCTCTGGTTCAGCCACAGGACGAGTTCTACGACCAGGCCTCTCCGGACAAGAGGACCGAAGCAGATGGCAACTCCGACCCCAACTCTGGTGAGTCCCCTTGTCAATTCTGACTGCTTGGAGTTCTGGCTTGCTGTTGTGTGCGCTCGAGTTTTAACAGTGATTGGGGGAAGGAAGTACACGGACATTCGGTTGTTTTCTGCTGGCTTTATTGTTGTTGTATTCAAAATATTTAAAGTCTACTGCGCTTCTTGTTCTGTGGAATGCTGTTTTCCAAAGGCTTTTTTTTTTTTAAAAGATACAATGGTGATTGATTAAAACAAGTGTGAAGAGGGTGATAATGATTTTGGGGTTTTACTTTTTTTGTGTGTTTCAATTGTTGGGTATGTTTTTAAACAATGCATTGAACAAGTAGAAAGAGTGGGATGGAATTGGCAAATGGCTTTATTCTCCACAGATTCATACCCCACCTCAGAAATCACTGCCCCTTCAAAATAAGCCCCTTGAAGTTCCTTCTTTCTTTGTCTTTGGAGGAAATTTTGGCAAGTGCTGTACCATTTTGGTGATGCTATTTACTGTTATTAGAAAACATCACTGACTAGCTCACTTCTATTAAAAAGTTAAAAGTCTGATTTAATAATTATGTCCAGTCCAGAGAAATGACCATGATTTCTATTCAATTTAAGTTAAAACTGTTTTCAAACTCATCTTGAACCTGCATCAAACTGGTCGCCTATGGTGAGAGATGGGGTTGGGGTGAGTTTTCCCTAATTTGCTAGCTACTTCTCTTCTCCAGCTGTAGACATTAATGTGCCTCTGGCAGTTCTATGGTTGAAGTGGAATACCGAGGAGAGGCCAAAAAGCACAAAAAGGCCTTCATAACTAGTCCTGGTGTTGGTGGTCTCTGACTTCTAGGATTTTAAACGGACTCTGTTTCCAGGGTGGTGGTGGGGATCTTTTGTACGTATTACCTGCCCCCTCCCAAGCTGTGCATCCATTTCTCCATGTCTCTCTGATGTCTTTCTTCTCTTTGGCCTGTGTAGTTACCTTCGCATCTTCTTTCTGCTACAGTTTCTCCCTACTCCCACTTAGGAAGACCTAAGTGAATTACACACCAGCTCTGGTTTTTAATCTTTCATATTATATATGTTCACCTATAAGTAAAACATAAGTGCATCTTTTTACTTCACATACCCAGAGGGGCAGGCCATATGCAAAGAGGCAACTTCTCATTATACAGCATTTGGTAGACTGGCCCACTGTCCGCCTTAGATTTCTTGGTTTTGATTAGTCTCTAAAGTACCACTGAATCGAAGTGGTTGCACTGAATTATCCTTTCCTGGACTTGTATGAAATGGTGACATAGGTAGGATAGCTCTTTCTAAGCTGATTTCCTGGTTTCCAACTTCCCTCTTCCCAGTTTTGAAACATTTCTTATTGGCATTAAGCTAAGAGTACCAAAACTGGTTCTTGGCTTCCTCTTCTGGATATGGGAATGGTTGGATTCTCTTATCTTCAGGCCTTAGCTAAAGCTAAGACTCCATTTAGAGCAGATACTTTTAAGCCTTGTCTATACAATTCACCAAAGATTTTTCATTTGTTTGTTTCTTTTGTTTGTTTTTACAGAAGTAAAGGGGGGAAAAAGGCATACAGAAATATGGTTAACCTAAGGTACCTTAGGCCAGAACTTTATCCAAAATGTGTAGCTACTCACCCAATGACTCCTTAGACCAGGGCAATAGCACTAAATGAGCTGCCAAATGGGAGAAGGCAGAAGAGATTCTAAAGCACCCCCCCTCCAAATAAGTCCCTTTTAAGCTTGAAGAGGCCCCCAGAGTTTTTACCAATCCAGTCACATGGAAAAAGAAAGCCAAGGGATGATGCACCCTTGCACACTGCAACATTCAACTCAACAAAGTGACTCCACCCGCGAGAATCATAGTCAATAAAATGTGTTAAACTGAACAGTGCTCCTTGGTGGAGACAGCATCCTTATTTATCTTTAGAAAAGAAGAAAATAGGCGGATAGGGAAAGGAGGAGCCCTGAGGGCCCCTGGAGGCCAACTATGCTTTTGATATTTAATGGGACTTAAAATATTAACTTCCTTTGTAAATGTCTAGAACAGAATTAATTAGAATAGCCTAGAAATATTAAGAGATTCATAACTAAATGGTAATTCATATTAGGATAGTATTATGATATATTATCTGAAAATTCTGTAGTCGCATTTTGTAATTAACTTTGAGGAATTTGTGAAGTGAGGTATAGAATAATTGAAGCACTAATCTTCAATAGTAATAATCTTGCTATTTAGATCTAAACTGTATTTTTTGTCTTCAGTGGGATTTTCGGTCTGTGGTGTGATAATTCTTGAAGAGCTAAGATTTTGTAGTAACCATGCTATCTTCATATAAATCATGAATGTAGGTATTATCTGTAGAGTTATTAAGTATCAAATCTGTATGGATACCTTTTTTTCCCAAATATTAAGCTTCTCAATAAAAATAAATCTTTAAAGATTAGTAGTAAAAAGTAACTTTTTTTCATTATATATTTTAAAAGAAATTAATGAAAATGGTATCTTATGGGGGAGATTTTTGGAAACATTGGGCTTTAATATAGAGTCTTGCTTCTAAACACACACACGATGTACAATATTTTTTCCTTCCAATTTTATACTTTGGGTTTGTTGGCATCATAAATTTTATATTATATGAAGCTCATGAATTTTGAAAAAGGTGAAGAAAGTATGAAGGTCTTTACATACAGTGCCAAAAATAAGGTTTGCAAATTACGCTATAGTTTATGGTTTTTGTAAATAATATTGTGTAAAATCTACAGTAATCTTTATTTATCAGATATGACTCATGCCAATAATTTAGATGTGCTGGACATACAACTTTCTTTTTTTCTCACATTGAAAAAAAAATTCAAGCCCACATTTCACTAGTGTGGCAGAGACTTTACTTTTCTTTCCCCCTCAATTTCACAGGCTCTACATCATGCTGAAAAAAGCTGAAATATTCTGGTCCCTGGGACATCCACCCACTTACATGTCTACTGAGATGCCCATTGTCTTATGTGTCCACATGGGTCTCAAATGATACTGCCTTCGCCCCAGTCCTCCTGGCTCCTTCAGGATTACTGCCATTTTCTTCATGCCACTGATGGGCAAAGAGTTTGCACGTGGCTATCTCTGGCCCATAGTGCCTAGATGTGTGGTATGTTTATCACCCTCTAGGATCTTCCTGCCTCCCTGGACTCTGACTCAGGTCTGTCTAATCCTAATCCTTTAGGTTTTTCAGAGTTCTGCCCAACAAGCACATGTAAAGTCTCTCCCTCTATTACTATTTCTTTTCGTCCCTTTCCTTCCTAGCCAGGCTAAGTTAATGTTTTTAATGTCTGGAGTTGGAGATCCCCACTATATTTCTTGATAGTTTTCCACAAAGACACAATCCCCCCAATCTCTCTCCTTTTTTTTTTTTTTTTTTTTTTTTTTTGCTTAGTAGCTATTGAAAAAAATAACCACCATGGTAGGTTTAGGATTTTGCAAAATAACTGATGCTTTTACTATTCTCTACCCTGTTTCATCTTCATCTATGCAATGCATACCAAAACCTGTATGAATAGGCTGGGGTAGGTAAAGGGATATGTACAAGAAGAAAAAAATATATGTATACTTCAAAATTATTTTCATAAATAATTGTGTAAGATGATATTTGTGTTTATTGCTAAAACAATTTGAGAGCATGCTTTTAAATTTTATAGTAGGTGGATATAAAAGTGATAAGTAAAATCAATTATTCCCTTTTAATGAAGTGGTTTTAAAAAAACGTATGGTGAATAACTCCAACCCCATTAATCATTGATTACCACATGAAATTCAGTTCTCACAGGAAATCTAAGATATATACTTGATTAGTTTATTAATTTATAAAGTGAATTGGTGCCCTAGAAGCCTCCAGTGGTGACCAGTGAGTTTGTTTCTTTTTTCAGTGTCATAAAAGAATTTTTATGACAATTGCAGATTTATGAGTATGTGTTGGGTTTTAAATGATATCAAGAATTATTTATTTTGTTAGATGTGATAATGGAATTGTAGTTTTATTAAAAGAAAATCCTTATTGGTAGTGATAGATTGTGAATTTAATGGAGAAACAGTTTGATGTTTAGAATTTGTTTTAATAATACTCCAACAAAATACTAATAATGATGATAATGATGAGAGTGATGACAGGAATTAAACAATGAAATGTTAGTGGTTGTTGAGGTTGGATAATGGCTGTAGGGAGCTTTATTATACTGTTGTCTCTAATTTTTGAAAAGTTTTAAAATTCCTCAAATACAGAGTTTAAGTATACAGTGAGAGAGTGATATAAAGGTCAGAGTCAATATGTGAAATATACATGTTCTTCCTTTTTCTATTAATTGTTTTGATCCAAAGATATAGTGTATTTTACAAAACTATAGCCAGATGGTTTTGTATATAGCAAGCATATTTTATACATCGAAGTACATTTCAAATGGTGAAATAGCAATTAGACAGAGATTTTCAGTAATTACATTTGTATTTAGAAAACCAGAATGTAAATTGGTATATGCCTCCATTAAAGTCCTTTTGAGTAATATAAAGTCTTTGAAAAGTTCTCTTTAGAATATAGCAATAAAATCATTAGGCAGTAACTTCAGCCCTGCTCTGTTTGTATGACACCCAGGGGGAATTTAAGGACAGGGCATGACAAGCGTCCTACGGCAACCAAATAGATGGTATCTCTGTGTTCTAGGCACATCTGAGTCCTAAAGCATACTTGGTCAACTATGCCACAAATAATACACTCACATGCCGAATTTCTTGCACAGAATTTTGTCACCTTTTCTGCGTATAGAAATTTATACTATTCTCAAATAGCAGAGTAAATAATATTTCCTTAAGAAGTTAACTCATTAATGTTATCATACACTCCAAGTATAATTTGATAAAATCACTACTTCTAAGAAAATAGTTAAGGGGATTTTCAGTTGAAGGTTGCTATTTAAACAACTGTAACTAGACTGATGAAACAATCTCACTAATTTAAAAACAAACAAAAACAATTATGTGATCAGATCAGGAAGAGCTTATTACTACTAATTCAGAATAAAGGCTTAATCTTGTCCCATTGAGAATCATGAATAGAGTCATTTTCATATCTGGCATTTCTTTTAAATGTCACTTTAAAGGATTTTCTGCTGTTTAATCATGTGCAAAATTGCAGATTGTATTTACTTTATTAAAGCCCTATCTGTTCATATGCTCCTGATTCTACCTGGACTGTATGTGAATCAGTTGGTGAACTTTTCACTAAGGATAATTTTGATACTTGAGGATATTTATGCGATGGGTAATATTTATTCGGTCTACTTATGAGTCAGGAATGCCAGTAAATGTTTTAATATATTGCTTATGATCCCACACCAATAATACAAGTTAGATAGTATTATAAGTCAACTGAATAAATTCAGAAACTTAAAGTTATTTGTCTAAAGCTACTTAGCAAGTAGCTGAAGCAGAATGTGAACTTTAGGAGTGCCTGACTCAACAGCTTATGCTCTTACTATTCAGAGAAACTACCTTCAGTTACACATATTTTATGGCAGTGTCATCACTGACATTGAGCTTTAAATTCTAGGACACTAATATTATATATACGTGTGTGTGTGTGTGTGTGTGTGTGTGTGTGTGTACACACACACATATGTATATGTATATTTAAATTTTTATATTTTAATTTGTATTAAACATATATTTTTAATTTTTATATTTTAATGTAAATATATATTTTTTATTTTTTACTTTTTACTTTTTTTATTTCTTTCTGGCTGCCTCAAGCCTCATGTACTCACTAGACCCTGTAAAAATGTTCCTTCTCAGGCTGTTGGAGAAAACTTTCCATGCTTCTGGGTGGACTTTAGGGATCTGGTTGATGTGAAGTTGGACTCACCTTTCTGCTCTCATGTTGGAGCTCTTGTCAACACTAATCTTATTTTTAAGAGAAAATTTGAGAAATTGAATCTTAAGAAGATAAGTTTATTGAATGGTCTGATAGAGAACAACTTGTGAAAGATCTCCTCTGGTAGTTTTTCGTTTGTAGGGTTGTTGGTTTTTTTGACATTGGGCTAATGACAATTTAGTGCTTCATAAAACCCTGCATATCATACCGTATAAAATATTTTCATAAAAGAGTCATGAAAAGGGAAGGCTTTGCCTATAGTTACACAGCTTGTGAGTGAACTCATATATGCCAACTCTTGTTTACTGTTTTTTTCGATGGAAAAATTTTTCCTTTTCAAGACCCTTATACTCTCTCCTCAGAGCAAACCTGTATGATTATTTGATTAACAACCGTCTCTCCCTTTAATCAGTAAGGACAATTTGCTTACCTTTATATTCTCTTTGCATAACAGAACCTGGCCTAGAGTAGGCCAGCCATGTATATTTGTTGACTGAATGAATAAATCAATATTTCAGAAACATAATCAGACAAATTGAAAGTGTTTATCAAGATAAAAATGAATAAACAAACAAAAACTAGAGAGAATTACACCATGTTAACTGTGATTATCTTTAGCTTGGAGCACTGATTTCTTCTTTTTAATTGTCTATATTTTTCACAATTTTCATAATGTATTCAAAATTATATTTTCATTTGGTGATGAGGTGACATAAATGGAAGGCACCTGATATAGAGCTGAGAAAAAATTCATTCTTAATGCATACATATTTGTTGTATCTAGTAAAATTTTACATTAAAATATTTTCCCCATCAGTTTATATGCTAAGAAATATTTAAAATTTAAAATATTTGGGCACAAGACACAGACTGTCATTTTGGGGAGAAAAGAAAAACTAGTAAAGTAAAAAAAGACTTTAAAAAACTCAGAAAAAAATATAATTAAATCCAAATTCCAATCCTAAGAATTTGTGCTACTACTAACCTGCAGGGGGGAAAAAATCACTAACAATAATATGCTTTGAGAATTAAATTAAGCATGAATTTGACATTTTTGGTATAGTATTGTATTAAATAGTTTTATGAACTGTATTTATATGTTTTTGTAAGTAGCCTGGGTTGAGCTAATTATATAAACTCAAAGAAAATTGTTCAGAAGTTTTATATTGTTACCTGTTGTGTTCATTTCCCCATGGGATTTTTATAATCCATTCATGGTGATCCTGGCATAGGGAGCCCTAAGTTAATGAATGTAGAGATCCTTAGGGAATGTTATAAATAAAAGGTAATCAGTCCTACTATGATTTGAGTTTAAGGGGGAGGAGGTTGCCAAAAACTCAGGAACTTAAAAAAATAATTTTATTGCCCTTTTAATCCTATGACACTTTAAAATTTTGCTTTATTAAATATATTTTTCTAAACCTAACCTCAAAACTTATCTATTGTTATCTATTTTCACCTCAAAATCAGAGAGGGCAGAAAGCTTTCTAGAGTAGAATCATCGAGATTATAAACCAAATATATATCTACTCATCTCCATATCTATCTATCTATCTATCTATCTATCTATCTATCTATCATCTGTGTTCTTTTGCTGATTACAACACTTAGTGCCTTATAACAACACACATTCATAATGTCATAGTATCTTTACGTCAAGAGTCTGAGCATAGCTTGGCTGAGTTCTTTGTTTAGGGTCTCAAAAGCCTACAGCCAAGGTATCAGGGAGGTTACATTCTTATTTGCATGCAAACCATGGAAGAATTTACTAAGATTTTTCAGACTGTCAACAAAATTTATTTCCTTGCATTTGTAGGACTAAGAACCCCAGCATCTTTCTGGTTTTTAACTGGAGACTGCTTTCAGCTCCTAGAGGCCACCCGCAGCTGCCTTCCAACATGCCTACTTACTTCTTTAAAGCCCATCGGGGAGACAGAGTCTCTATAGTGAGTTTGTAGCAGCATTAAGTCCTACAGACTTAATCACAGGAGTGATATTCCACCACCATTTCCATATTCTATTGGTTAGAAGCAAGTCTCAGGCCCTGCCCAGACTCAAGCAAATGGTATACACATAGTTGTGAACACCCGGAGGTAGGGGCTATGAGGGGCCACCCTAGAGTAGTTCTACCATAATCTATATAAGACTTAGTTATCCTGATATATCTTAGTATTTAAAGTTTTTGCTTCAGATCCTTTATTCGCTTGGCTTTTCCATGATTTACTTATTTATTTATTAATTTGTCTGTTCGTTCTGTAAATACTCATGTAGAGGCTACTGTATACCAGGTACTAAGACAGTTTCTAGAATAGACATTAAAACTGAGACTTAGAAAACCTTACAAAAACTCACTGTTACTATAAACTAGGAGAGCAAAAGTTCTTACTCTGAGTTCCTTAGTTGGCAAAGCCTACGAGAAGGTTTTTGGGAAATGTGTGAAGTTCCTGAAATTGTTTTGCATTTTTTTTCTATGATGGTATGATATGAGCATTTTATAGACTGTTAAGAAAACAAAAAACAACAACAAAAAAAATAATTAGAAGAAAAACGAAAATAAGCACTGATTTCGTTAGAAGATACTGGATGCTAATACGTTAGTGAACTATAATATGCTAATGGTTAAGTGTATAAAAAAGTGGGTTTTAGCATACAATAAGTCTTGAATAAGTAATCAGTAAAGATTCTTTTGATAAAGTGATGCTTTAAAGAAGTGGCATTGAATGAATAGAAATTGTCTAAGTAAATAAAATGTTTGTGCATATGCATGTGTGCACGTGTGCAAGCACTCTTGCCAGTGTAGGCTTCTTGGTGCTATTAAAGGTCATGGACAGTTGGGCAAGCAGTGAATAGTTCAATAACTTTGAAGCACATGAAAATATGATTAGGTCTGCTTCTTGGGCTGAGATTCCTAACCTCCAAAATGGGACTATTAATAATCTATACAAATATTATTATAAAAATTACAGTTATTTGATACAGATATTAACCTAGCACAGAACCTGAAACATAGTAGATACTCCGTGAATGGTTGATATTAAATTGTTTGAGTGTGTGACAATAAATGAAACTGGATTCAGAAATAGGTTGGGACCAGATTTTAAATGATGGTAAGGATAGGATATAGCAGAGAGGGAAAAGAAAGACTTGAGGGTCTTTTCAAGGTTTCAGTTTGTGAGACATTGGAAAATTATGAAATGAAATAAATGAGGGAATATAAGAGAAAAACTCAGGTTAGGAATTAACAATTTTTCCTTTAATGTTGAAGTTTGAACTGCTGGACAAGATTAGCTAGGAAGTGGGAATATGATTCTGGGTTGGAAACTGGAAACTAATGAAACAACGTGAATGAAATTCTTTGAGCAAATATCATAATTATGAGGAGAGACAAGGAACCCAAGAAAGAAATCATAACAAACCTTAACATTTAAGGCAGGCAAAGGTGAAGGTGGAGTGGAGTAAAGATATTTGAAAACTCTGGGGAGATTTAAGTCCTGTATATAGTTAATGACTTTTTTTGAGAGCAGTGTGGAATTGTTATTAAGAACAAAGACTATGGAATCAAAATAACCTATGACCTAACACACTGAAGGTTGGGGCCAGCGGGCCACTGGCATATAACATGCTCAGTTTACAGGTATCATTATATTTTAATACTAGTATTATCACTAGATAGTGAAAAAGTATAGAACAAGCAAAATATGTATCTGATTATTTAACAATATAGGCTCCAGTCAGGTTTTAAAAATTACCATAGTGCATTTTAATATGTAAAATTGTTGGGGCGCCTGGGTGGCTCAGTAGGTTAAGCATCCAACTTCGGCTCAGGTCATAATCTCTCGGTCAGTGAGTTTGAACCCCAGGTCGGGCTCTGTGCTGACAGCTCAGAGCCTGGAGCCTGCTTCAGATTCTGTGTCTCCTTCCTCTCTCTCTTCCCCTCCCCCATTCATGCCCTGTCTGTTTCTCTCTCTCAAAAATAAATAAACATTAAAAAAAATAAAATGAAATGAAAAATTGTTATACATTTGAAGAAATTAAATTCCAAAAAAATGTTAGCTTCAAACTCTAAAAAACTTTATGCTTTAAATTCTTTTCATGTGACTTTTTTTTTCATATTTATCGTATCTGATGAGCATCACTATTTTATTTTTGCTAAATAAAGACTGGTAAAAATTATGTACTAAAGCATATTTATGTTCCAGCATTTGCATTGTTTTACTTTAAAATACTTATGTTCACTTTAATATTTTAAAGTATTTGTTATTAATTATACACAATATATTTTCTGTTTACTATCATTTTATTTTTTTTAAAGATACAATTAGATGACTTTATAAAATATTACTTAAAGTAGTTAAAAGATGGCTGTAAAGCAGGCAGGGACACAAGCTTTCCTGCTGGAAAGTTTTAGATCTCATCAATTTAAAGTATGACTTAATTCCCAAAAATAATTAGCTTTGAGTACTCATTTATTATAAATACTTAAAACATTTTAATAAATACTCTCTTGCATTTAAGCTTATTAAACGGGTCACAAAGTCTTTAGTATTATAGTAGAAAAATCTATAGTAACAATATGCCTCCTAGTGTAAAGTAAGGGTAATGTCAACTTTCATTGGTGTGCTGGAGGAATTGAATTTCCTTAGCTATATGCTGTCATGTGATGCATTCTTCTAAGGATCCATAAAGAGAAATGATGTTACTTAACCCTGAGTGTGTGGTATGCCCTAGTGGTGAAAAACTGTTTGTATGTCTCTGTTTATATTTTGAGATTGGTAAAAGTGATAGGTAAATCAGTAGTGATATCTAAAAAGAGCTTACTGATTTCAGTAACTCTTAGAAGCATAAAACTAAGTTGTTCTTTTTTTAAACCTCAAAATAAAGCCATCTCACAGAAAAGCGTGGAAATAATTACTAATTACAAAGGACATATACTCAAAAAATCAAACTAATGTCTCACCTTTTTTTAATCTTTATTTATTTATTTTGAAAGGGGGGTAGGACAGAAAGAGAGAGTGTGAGTGTGAGTAGGACAGGGTCAGAGAGAGGGAGAGAGAGAGAATCCCAAGCAGGTTCCACGCTGTCAGCACAGAGCCACTGCGGGGATGGATCTCACCAATTGTGAGATCATGACCTGAGCTGAGATGAAGAGTTGGACACTAAATTGTGGGAGCCACCACATACCCCATATTATTTTATCTTAATATATAAAAATAAATAAATAAAATGTCTATAGAGTTTTAAAACAATTTGAAAGTTTTGAAGAAATACAGCTGTTTGTGTAAAATGTCCCAAATTTACCTTAATGCTAGTTGACATACATTTCTGCCAGGAGATATATTCAGATTTATGTGACTAACAAATATATGACTACCCAAATTTTAATGACCCTAAAGTAAGTTTGCCAGATAAAGCACAGGATGACCAGTTAAATTTAAATTTCATATAAATAGTGAATTTCATATAAACAATTCAGGAGGGAGATCTATGTATATCCCAAATATAGCAATATTGCAATATACCTTGTAATATTTAAGAGTTACTTAACTAAAATACATTTATTGTTTACCTGAAATTTAAATTTATTTATTTTTTCTAAATCTGGTAGCTTTACCCTAATGATACACTGAATGAATTAAATCATATAATTCAAATATTATGAGGAAATCTATCCTGGGCATATATTTAATTGTAAATAATATTCAGAGCAGTGATTTGTTGACATTATATTACAATTTGTCATGCAACACTGCCTCATGTAAAAACATTATTTATATATCATTAATATATAATAATAATTTATATATCATTAATATAATATAATATTATATAATATATATTATACATATATTAATTCCTGTGTACAGAAAATAATCATATTTCAACATTGGAAATTCAGTTTGTGCTTATATATAACACTGTAAATGTACTGTTCCAATGCTGAATGATGATATCTATGTTGGTCTTTTACTGTTGTTTCAAACAGAAATTCTGGTTAAAGTTTTTGATTCATGATTATCTATTTATTTATTTATTTATTGCTTTGATGGTTCTTGCAATACATCATATTTTAGGATTCTTTATGTTTTCATTGACTTTTATGTCCTCTCTTTACTGTCAGGATCTAATCTATACTTTTTAGGATCTTACCACTTCCAAGAGAACCTTTGTCAACATGGAAGGAGAGTGAGGTGGAGAGAAAGGGAGAGAGAAAGGAAGAGACAGTGTATAAATTTGTTCCTGAAATTTTAAGGCTTTGGTTACATTTCCTAGAAAATATATCCGTATAAAACACACAAAATACGTTTTAAAGACCTCAAACAAAAGACACTCATTAATTGCCATGGAGCTAGATAGACTGAGCACAAACCAGGCCTCTTCCATTTTCTGGCTGAGAGAGTTGGGGCCAGTTACTCTGCCAGTGACATCATCTGCCATGTGGGATGAGCACCAGACTATATACCTATAGACTTATTGTACAGATTGCAACGGGTCAACACCTGTGACTCACTTAGAATAGTTCTAGATTCATAGTAAGTTTTCAATTATGTTAGCTGTAAGTATAAGAATTAAAGTCAAACAATTATCTAAGCAAACTCTTTGGCTTCAACTCTGTCCTCACACTAATATACATGGAAAGAAACAGGGGACCCATCTTCCCTAAATTCCAATTTCTTGCTGACCAGTTAAGGAAAGATAGATACTGTTTTTTGTTTGTTTTTTTAGTGTATTTTGAATTATCACTATGTCTTAACTCTGCATTCCACTTTACTTTCATATATAGAAAATTTTGTTTGAAAAAAATGTGTGATTTAATACCAATTTGAAGAGAGAGAGAGTGTGTGTGTGCTTTTTGAATAATAACATGGAGGGAATTTGGCAATTCTATAAGATCAACTCAAGCATCTACAAATAGTATTAACTGGTAAGCACTTAGTTATATAAGAGGAATATTAATGAAAATCTTAGGACATTCTAGAATCCTAATCTTCACTTGAATTTTGGACCTTTACAGATTTATTCCTAATTGTCCAGAAAACTCTTTATTTCTTTGCAATTAGTAATAACCTAACTCATTGTCAGATCTGCAAACAGGCAATATACTGTACTTTGAGCAAATTTGCCATTTAATCTCTGCAAATAAACAGTGCAGTGAAAAATAACATAATGACAATTACAATTTAAATGCTCATTGGAAGGAAAGAATTAAACCTAATCTTCCTAAAGTGCAGGCACTGGTTTCATTGATTTTTTTTTCATGTTTTTGTGTTTTGATATGAAAAAGTATTTTATCATTCCTCAGTATTCAAATAATAAACCCTTCACATTGGCATAAAATAAGAAAATTTAAACTGTTTTTTGTTTTGTTTTTTAATTTTAGAGAGAGAGTGAGTGGGCAAGAGGGGCAAAGGGAAAGAGGGGGAGAGAGAGGAAGAGGGAGAGAAAGAAAATCTCAAGCAGGCTCCATGCTGAGTGTGGAGCCCAACTCCAGGCTTGATCCCAAGAACCCTAGGATCGTACCTAAGCTGAAATCAAGAGTCAGACATTTCAATTGACCGAGCCATCCAGGCACCCCTTAGGCTATGTTTTTAAATTTCCATGGGGGTACGTGGGTGACTCAGTTAGTTAAGTGTCTGACTCTTGATTTTGGCTCAGGTCATGATCTCTTGGCTTGTGAGATCGAGCCCTGCATTGGGCTCTGCGCTGACAGCGTGGACCCTGCTTGGGATTCTCTCTCCCTCTCTCTCTACCCCTCTCTTGCTCTCTCTTTCTCTCAAAATAAATATATAAACATTTTAAAAATTAAAATAAAGTATTCCATGGAAGAAAAAAGAAATTGCTTTAGTTAAGGAAGGGTGTACATTATTTTGTATGTTTTTTGAAGATGCAGTCTTCAACTAAGCACAATATGACAATTGTGAAACTATATCTAGAGACCAAAATAGATGCAGGGGCCCCACAAAACAGCACACTGAGTCTTAGCAAAGGTACCATCCTATCATAAGAAGAGTGGTGTCTCAGTGGAATATTTTCTCAAGACCTCTTTTTAATAGGGAAATATATTTTTTTTTAAAGACGTAAAAGAGTGTTCTTCATTTGGAAGACAATGTTGAGTTCTGATTGAAGCTCCTTGAGAAATAGCTATAGGGGCACCTGGGTGGCTCAGTCGGTTAAGCGTCCGACTTGGCTCAGGTCATGATCTCACGGTTGGTGAGTTCAAGCCCCGCGTCGGTCTCTGTGCTGACAGTTCAGAGCCTGGAGCCTGCTTCCGATTCTGTGTCTCCCTCTCTCTCTCTCTGCCCCTCCCCGCTCACACTCTGTCGCTCTCTCTCACACAAATAAATAGAACACATTAAAAAAAAATGATAGTAACTATAGAATATCTAACAGTAACTCTTTAGTAGTCCCTCCTAAGTCAAAACTATTGTGCAGTAGGTTATGTTTTAAAATAAGAAGTCCAGGTATTTTGAGCCAGAAACACCAATACTCCACATGCAGTAAAGTTTTGACATTAGCAACAAACAGCATAAGAGAGAAGGGAAATTGGTCTGTAGTCTATCAATTTTACATGATGCTAGCACAGTTGGAAGGCTTTTTAGTGCTTTGGTTTGTTTGTTGTTTAAAAAAGTATGGAATAGGCAGGTATTTTACTATCTGCAGGGACCTAGGAACATGTTCTCCAAAATAAGGAAAATTGAGGTTGACACTGGCCTTGCACTTTCTAGTGATGTTAAGTCTCAGTCTCTCTCTCTCAGTGTGTCCTCCTTTCTCTGTTTCTCAATCTTGTTCTCTTTCCTCTGTCTCTCTTGTTTTTTTCAGTCTTGCTCACTCACTGTCCCTTTAAGATAATAAGGTAACTATTGGAGTATTAGAAATAATATAAGCAAAATGTCCAAAATAAGGTCTGACAGATAATAAGAGCTCAAAAATGTCAGTATCATTGTTATTAAGTGAGAAATGCTTTTTCTCCTCACACCTAGTCCTATCGTTATGATGTCTCTAATGAAATTTGAGTTAATAAACTAAAACGATAATGTAAGTTAACAAATGAGGAGACACCTGTGGGGTATTTCCATGAATCATGTGCCAGAATTTGTTTATGAATACAGGGAACTGTATTTTGACTGTTCAGACAACATTTGTATCTACTTCATAGCTTTCAAAAAGAATTGTTTTTTTTCAAATAATTTTAAAATGTTTTTTAAAATATAAAATCGGAGGAAAGGCAATATGCATAATTTTGATAGTTTAGGTGGTTACTGAATAGTTTTAAAATTCTCACGTGGTCAACTCGTCAAAATAATCTGCCAAATATATATGGAAAGTACAAATTTTCATAGTTTTTAAAGTTGAAGACCCACTCCATCTTCTATTATGTTTATCTTCACATGATAAAAATTCATGTATTATAGATTTATGTTATACTGATAGATATTTGAATTAGTAATAGTAACCTGTAATGAGATAAAATTGCTGTTGGAAAGATAAGGACAAAATACAACATCTGCTTTTATTTTATATATATGTATATATGTGTGTGTGTGTATATATATATATATATATATATATATATATATATATTTATGTGTGTGTATGTTAACAAAAATGATATATTTGTAATAATTTATTACATTCAAAATTCTATTGATACGGAAATCAAATTTTTCTATTTCATTTGGAGTATGTTTCCATTTTTTTTTTATATATGTGAATTGCTTATTTATTTGGGCCCTAATGAATTGGGGGCAGATATTCCTGATTCATTGTTAGAAAGCCTGATACATGGCATTGACTTTCTCATTTTCAATGAATTGCATGAGTGCCTGAATGGAGTGTTTCCTTTCTCCATGGCTAAGCGTCCCCTTCCTCTTTGACATTAGCTGCCATGTGATCACACACTTGCAACATTACTGACACCCAAAGACCTCACTTAGTACACACCAAGTTGGCGATTTCCATGGAGTGAAAAGGCAGAGAAGTAAAGGAGACCATGAGAGGTCCATAAGTAAATTCCTTTGCTACAATTCAAGATTATATTCTGTAGAGATCATCCGCTTTCAGTTTTCCTTACTGTTATATTTTCCCTCCTCTCACAATTCAAGATGCTAATTTTGACCTAAAACATTTTTAATCTATTTTCCCACTATTTTAGGAACTATGACTTCCTTTCTTACCCTGTGGTGGTGTGGAGGTCAAATGGAGCAGCACGCCTAAGGAGTCCCTTGGTTTGATTCTGAGCCTGACTGTAGCTTAGGGTATCTCCTGCTTGGAGGAGTTTGACAGAACTTTCTTCTATTAGCCTTTAGGGTGAGGTTCAAACTCTGTCTATTCCCTTCGCCTCTTTTCTAGCACTATTAGTTTGGGGAATTGGAGGTTTGAGTGAACAATGCGACTTGTCCTCTTATTGGAAGCAGCTGGAACAAAACGTTAACTATAATGCTGCCTCTTTGCACTAGTAAAGCAAAATGAAGGGACTTTTTAAATATTAAAATTGTTTTTTCCCTCCAATGTGTATTCAAAAGAAATGTGTGAGATCGTAAATATGTGGGACTTCGTAATTATTAAAAACAAATCGGTATGGTGTCCTTGAAATTTGAGACCTTAGCATGTTTTCTCCAGGCAATAAGAGCAGCTTATGGAAATTACACAATAAATTAAAAGTTTAATCTTAAACTTAATGATACTCTGTAAACTCTATAATCAGTTATCATAGACATCTAATGGATAGTTTTACTGAAAAGTTTTATTGGCTTTTATCTGTTTATGTTTTGAAGGATAAATATACCACAAAATACACAGTGATGAAATTCCCTCTGATCCACATTGTTCCCAAAGAAGCAAATTTCTTCTCTCTACACCTTATTCATTGCTTCATTCTTTCATTCAAACATTTTAACTTATTTCAAAAAGCATTTCATGTATTACAAAAATTTCATTTTTTATTTATTCACACACTTGGCCAATTTTTACTGACTTCTAACTTATGTTGCAGGCTATCTGAAGAAGCATTTAAAAAACATGCTATTGTTAATTTACTTTTGTCTACTTAGGCAATGCCCATTTTATTCATACTTTATATGAAAAAGAGGATTATGTATAAAATATGTAGTCACATAATAATAATTAAATTATGAAATAGTCTCAAAAATGTTCAACTCCTTAACTGGAAGATTTCCTCAGTCATTTTAATTATGACTTAGATGAATATCTATTGGAAAATTTTACAGCTACTTACCGTAGCCAACAATGTGCATAGTATTCCACTTAGCAGATGTTTAGATTTTGGACATACTTTCCTATAGCCAATCCAATCAAGTAAATTTTGAGGCCGATTCATTGGTACTATAAAAACACGTACAAACATGTATGTCACATATGTATTTATGTATAAGATGTTAATCTGGTGTCTTTATGTGACATACTTAATTAGAAATTAGGATTAACTTTGGTAGAATACATTGTTTTATGCCTGAGGAGGCTTTAGTTTGCTTTTATTTTTTTTAATTTTTTTTTAATGTTTATATTTATTTTTGACAGAGAGAGACAGACAGACAGACATGAGCAGGGGAGGGGCAGAGAGAGAGGGAGACACAGAATCCCAAGCAGGCTCCAGGCTCTGAGCTGTCTGTGGGCTCGAACCCACAGACTGTGAGATCATGTCCTGAGACAAAGTTGGACACTCAACTGACTGAGCCACCCAGGTGCCCCAAGTTTGCTTTTAATAGGAGTTCAGTTTGTAGGGAGCCCCCATAATTTTTCTACCTCGTACAACTGTGATTACAGCCGAGTTTAATGAAAGAAAAGTGGAAGACACTACATAATTTGTTATACAGTTTGGACTTTAATAATAAGATCTATCATTTATTGAGCACTTACAATGTGCAAAGCACTGTGATACATTATGTTCCTGGCTGAAATCATTTCATCCTCATTACAACCTTATGAATTAAGTATTATTTTCCCATACAAGGAAAAAACCCCTGAAGTTTAAAATCACTAATAAATTGCTAATAAATTCCTCATGGCCTCAGTGCTAATGAGTGGAGATTAGTGGCTTGAATTCAGCTTTCAGCTACTAAAGTAAATGGCTCCTTAAGACACTCCTTAACTAAGGTTCTGTTGTTAATCTTCATATTTTTATATTTAGCAAATCATTTTTCAATGAGGGATATTTAGCATTTTACCAGACCCATTGAAAACCATTGAATTTTGGCCTCCTGAATTTGAGTGAGATGAGTCATCTCAGATTAGCCATCAACTAAGCTTTGCTTTTCACATCACAAAAGGACAGCCAGGATCATAGTGTAACATGACTTCAGTGTAAATATGTGGGTTATAAGAAACATTAATACCATAGCTCTGACCTCCTTTTAACTTTTATTTAAGCAGGGCGCCTGGGTGGCTCAGTTGTTTCAGTACCTGACGTCGGCTCAGGTTATGATCTCGTGGTTTGTGGGTTTGAGCCCCACATCAGGTTCTCTGCTGACACCTCAGAGCCTGGAACCTGCTTCTGATTCTGTGTCTTCCTCTCTCTCTGCCCCTCCCCCACTCATGCTCTGTCTCTCTACCTTAAAAATAAATAAAAATTAATAAAAATCAACTTTTATTTAAGCAGTGCTTAGATGATTATGATCCTAATTTGGAAGCTTCAGATAAAAGAGAAAGGCTGCTACTTATGCTATAACAGCCTACCTGAAGAAAAACAAAGTACCACTTGGTTAAATTGCCCATTTTAGCAAATAAAATACAGGACACCCAGTAAAATTTGAATTTCAGATGAATCATTTTTTTAATACACCGTGATTAATCAGGGGCATACTTATACTGAAGCAATACTTATGTTTATCTGAAACTCATATTTAACTGAGTATCTGATATTTTATCTGGCACACGTACACCTGCTGGAAAATATCGATTATGCTTTACTATTAGTAATTTTATTGATAGTAGTTGCACACAGACCTGGATCACCATTACAATGAAAACAGAAAAAGACCAGTTAAATCATCCTCCTTCCCAGTGAAGCAAGCAGATTTTCCTCCAGAATATCTTCCAGTGCTATTCCCTTTGGTGTATTTTGCCGAGTACTCGTTGCCATCTAACATATTTATGAGTTTCTATAGAATGGAAGCTCCAGGAGAAGGTTTGCTTGGTGCTGTGTCCCCAGTGCCTAGAATGATGCCTACCACACAGGGGACACTTAATAAATGTGTTTTAAAAAAGCAATGAATGAATATGAAAAGTGCTCACTACAGTTGTATTGGCTATTCAACATTTATTAAGGCGGGAAATGTGTACATTTTTCTTACCACTGATAGAAGCAGAAAAAATGTTGCAGTGACCCTCTGTGCCAGAGGCAGTGAACCAGCCATTTGTTCTCACTGCTTGTCCTCCTAATTCTGATTTTGTGTGGGAAAAATAAGTGAGTGGGTGAGCCTTGTTTCTCTGTAAACTCTAATCCCAAGGCCCGTTGATAGATGAAAGGGCTGCCTGCAGCTTAAAGAGCTGCATGAATGCTGAAGGCAGCCTTTTGATTTCCATTTCACTCCACCAAACTGCATTTTAGATCCTGCAAATCTTGGCAGACCCTCAAGGAGGTGGACGCCCCTGTTATCCAGAATAATGAATTGTACTTGAAAACGTGAACTCAGCCAATGTTGCTATTGGGGAAAAAAAAATGACCTAGCACATGATAAATGAATGTTTCTATCTAACACTGAGAATTCTAGAAGAAAAACTGCAATCGTTTGAGACACACACATGACATTGTATAATATTGTCTTTGCATCATCAAGTCTATTAAGATAATGTATGGAAAACATGTTTATTCATCTGGCAAAACTGATAAATAAATAAAACTGTTAAATAAGTAATCAGAGTGCCAGTTCTGCTGAATAGTCTGTCATGTGGACACTTCATTTACTGTTTAGCTGAGGGCTGAACAGGACAGACCAGGAGCCAAGTAGACAATAACTTTTAAATATAGATGAGGCTTTATTATTAAGCCCTACAGTTCAATATTTGTAAGAGCTGCTTGTAAAAGTCATGTATCGTCCTTTGGTATTTTCTCCTTTGTTCTTTTGTGTCTTTTCTTTTAGAAATTTAATTCTTAACCTTTGTATTCAACAATGTAAAATATCATAGGAAGCATGTACAAGGAGTCCTGCATACCACAGAGAGTAACACATATAATACTTGTTGATTCTCATTCCTACCAAATGCAGTTTCTGCATAAATCCAGTGGTTTTGTCTTCAGATAGCATAACGGGTCCATTCTAGTACAGACGTTATTTTGGTCAAGTATTTGGTCCAATATGTAGAAAATACAGATGAATCTACAACTCCAGGTTATATATGTGTGTGTATGACAGTTGTGGTAAGTTTAGATGGAAGGTATATTTGTTATGTCATAAATATTCCAGCAATTAATATAATTGCACTAATATAGGAAAGTTCAGTTTAGCATAATAGTATGCTAAATACAAATCTCAAGGATTCTTTTTTTAATGTTTTTATTTATTTTTGAGAGAGAGAGAGACGGCACCCAGAAACCTAGTAAATGTCACAGTTTGATCAATATGTGACTACATCTAGTTGGAAATTTTCAGCCTTGCTTAGGAAACTGATACATTTGTTGCTCCACCAGCGGAGATATGTTTGGAAAAATTGTGCATAGAAAAGACTTGGAAAACATATTGCTAATGGATGGTTTCCATTGAGTGATAAGGTTGAGAAGGAATTTAGCATTTCTGTTTTTCTGTGTATTTTAATTTTATATTTCAAGCCTATGTTCATTTCTCATTAAGGAAAATAAATCTTGTTAATAATTTTTAAAATTATTTTATACACTGAGCTAACAGTTTTTGGTAATCATGTTAGAATAAATCAGTTACCCATCTGGTCATTAACACTTCTTGAAATTCATGTTAATTAAGAGAGATATGCTAATTTTTGAATGCATA
Source organism: Felis catus (assembly GCF_018350175.1). Taxonomy (NCBI): domain Eukaryota; kingdom Metazoa; phylum Chordata; class Mammalia; order Carnivora; family Felidae; genus Felis; species Felis catus. The sequence goes on along the minus strand of NC_058368.1, from coordinate 42,002,165 downwards.
AATGTATAATTAGTAATATACAATAACTTACCCAAAATAATAGAGATCCTTTTTTTATATTTAGGTCAGCAGAAAAAAAAGTGTTAGGTTGAATAAAAACAATTACCTGTCCCATTATCATAACGAATTGATGGAAGTAAAGTGTACATATATAACTTTTCTCTAACTATGTACACATTTAAATTTGTTTTAGAATATTCCACGCTGCAAAGAAAGATTATAGTGTGAAAAATCATATGTTGAGTCAGGTGCATTGGGATAACATTGATTTCAACCTGAAAAAGAATCTCTTTCTTTGAAGCAAGCAGAAGAACTCTGAGCTGCTGAGAGAGTTGCTGACAGAGTGGAAGAAAGCATAAAGTAACAAAGTGCCAGAGAGACAGGGAGTCAGAGAGTGAGGAAGAACCAGGCCAAGGTTGCGTGCTCACTTTCAGGAACTATATTGTAGAATATAAATCTCACAACCTAAAACACAAATTATAAAAAGTAGTATTTATATTTATAAAGAGGAGTCAAAATATCTATCATGAATGAAAACCAAGTGCAGAGTTACAGCATGTTTAATTAAAAAGAATTTTACTAGAGAAAATCAGTAGAATGAGAAACTACATGAAAGTTTAATGGAACAGGTGTCTATTATGCTTTTGTTTTCATACTGGTGATTTGTTTGGTAATGTCACGTATTTTTCGACTGGTTTGGAACTGCATAATTAGATAAAGTTTTAAAACAATGGGAGGATTTCTACAGGCAACTAAAATATAAAACTTTAAAACATAGCTGAGACAGCAGAAATATGCCATGCTTTTTTTTAACTGTTACACTTCCATGAATACGTGTCACAACCTAAGATGGAATATAAAAGTGGTAAAAAGGAGCTGTTTATAATAAAGAAAACACATTGAACAAAGCTCAACTATTTCTTAATGCTCACTGTATGAATTCAGTATAAATGTACAGTCATATGTTTCTATAAAATTTCTTGGATACATATGAAATACATTGAACAATTTCTCAATGACTAAAGTGTCACTACTCTTTGTACATGGAAGAAATCTCTTTGATAGTATGTACAAGAATATTTAGAATTTTAGAAGACTTATGCTGAATACATGCAAGAAACTATATTTTCAAATGAATTTTAAATAAAAAAGACATTTTTGTGTTTATCACTGCCACATTCTCCAAGTGGGAAGGCAACCAATCTCTCTCTAAATGATCTAAACTCTATTGGATTTCTACATGTTTAATAGTTAATTTCGTCATAGTCATCGATAGCATTGAGATAAGTAGTGTTCTTAAGAAAACTTTTTAACTCTGCTTACCTTTCTGAACTTATATAATTTATTTTTTAAATATGCTATAGAATATTTCTGTCTGGTAATACAGCCCTTTGATAAAATGCCAATACAAATAATATGTTTTATATATTAAGATATTTGATTTGATTTAATTATTATACTAATGAGGACAATTTTGAGAGAGGATGTACTATCACAGTTAAGTCAATTACAGTTTTAATAGTTTGGTATCCTGATTATTTAACTCCTCCTATACACTCACCAAATAAAATGAAGCCAATTTCAGTTACCCAGTGAAACTAATATCTCTTTTTAATATCTGCATTAGTCAATTAACTAACAAATTAATTGCATTTGTACTACCTGTAAGTGGTCAATATCATTCTCTAGCAAAAATTCTTCTGAATGGTGTGTGTGTGTGTTTATGTGCATGTATGTGTGTGTTTCTGTGTTTTAAATACAACAAAATACATTTTAAGAAGATCTGTACACGGCATTTAGAAAAGTTAAATACCTACTTTTTAAAGGCAGACAAAAGGCACCAATACCTTTTGCAAAGGATACCTCTCAAAACTCCATCAGCTGGAAATAAAATCTGGAAGTTGTAAGACCCAGCCCGGAGCTATCATCTAAAGAGTATGATTCTCTATGTGACATATATGTTTTATGAACAAAATAGCATAACCTGAGTTAAAAAGACCCTTCAAATATAAAGCAGTATTTTCTTATAATATGAGTACACAGAAGTGTATAAATGAATCCCATGTATGTTCCTGGGAAAGATTTGTTCAATTTATTTGTGAAAAGTACTAGAAATGGAATTATATTCTGCCCCGCCCCCCCCTGCCCTGCACTCTATCCTTGGAATTTTACAGTAATTAAGAAAAGAAACATGAAAAAAAATTACTGTTTTCAAGTAAATTAGAGTGCTCCCTGGGACTTGTGTGCAATTTCAGTCTTAATGCATAAGTCTAGAGAGAGGAAATAAATCAGTTATAATATGGCATAAAATTAGCTCTTTTAAAAAAACACACATACTTTTAATTTGTCTAAAATGTTATACATGTGTTTTCTTGGACAGATAAGGAGTTCAGACATAAACTCCAATGCTTACGTCTATACCAATATCCATAATTAGTGTGCATAAAATGTAAAGCACAAAACAGATATGACAATATAATATCCTACTTGTGCAGAACATGTAACAGGACCAACTGCTAATTGCTAGTATAGGGCAATTAAGTATTCTATCATGCACTTATACAATATGTTACAAGAAAAATGTGTAATTACAGAACTACTTGAAGTGCTTCTGGTTTGTATTTATCTTTTGTCAGCTTATTAGAAACACAAGAAAACAAGTCGAGAAATAATATCAGCAGATCAAAATACGATTTTTTGTTTTCTAGAAAAAGACATAATTGAAAATCAATAATATCAGCTGCTAGACAGTTCCTCAGGAGACTGTAGTACTAAAATGTTTGTCTTTGGATTGTCTCAAATGAATTCTAAAGCCATGGTTCTGATCATGAATTTTTACATTTGATGTACACATTCTGGAATTCAAATCACTCTGGAAACCAGCACAGTATATTTAACACTTCTTTCTTGGTCTATTGGTCTAATAAACTCATTGAAAGTACTTGGAGAGGATCTAGTTTAATTCCACTTCTGAATGCATATTCCATTCATTTATTCGTGCTTTTCTTGATTTAAAATTTACTGGGGGTTTATATATAACTGAGGAAAGAAATATAAATGAGATATGGTCTCCATTTGAAAACTGCTATAATTGAGGTAATGGGGCATTTGTAAGCATCACATCATATTAACCAGGAACCTTATCATTGTTAAATATTAAAATTGAAACCCAATTCTGAAATCCCTCTTTAATAAAATAGTAATAAAATTATATTAGGAACAAAATTTATCACAGAAAATATTGAAGTACTAAAGTTAGTTTCTGGCATTTTTTTTCTCCTTAATATGTATATAGAGCATTCACATAATTAAATTGATTGCATTAAAATAATTAAAATGATTGTGCATGGTTTGAAAATTGTTAATGATGTATAGTATAATTAAATATTTTTCAAGAAGTATAAGCACTTGCAAGCATAAACAAAATATTAACATTTAATTTAGTAACTTGTAGTTGGAAAACACTAGAAAAGTAACCCACTGAGTGATATACTAAGACCTTAGGTGTTTTAAATATTTCTGAATAGGAATTTTAAATATTTTTTTAATTAAAAAATCTGCTCAATCAAAACAAATACATATTGAATTCCAAGAAGAAAAAATAAGTTTTGTTTGAAGGGAGGTTTATATGAGTATATTTCATAAATCTATCAAGTAGTAAAATATAGAACCCAATTTATATTATGGACAATTAATGGAAATATTGCTAAACAAAAAAGTTAAAAATAGAACTACCCTGCTATCCAGCAATTGCACTACTAGGTATTTACCCAAAGAATACAAAAATACTATGGGGCACCTGGGTGGCTCAGTCAGTTAGGCATGCGACTTTGGCTCAGGTCATGATCTTGCGGTTTGTAAGTTCGAGCCCCACATTGGGCTCTGTGCTGATGGCTTGGAGCCTGGAGCCTGCTTCTGATTCTGTGTCTCCCTCTCTCTGCCCCTCCCCTGCTCATGCTCTGTCTCTCTCTGTCTCAAAAATAAATAAAAACATTAAAAGAAAGAATACAAAATACTAATTTAAAGGGATATATCCACCCCAGTGTTTATAGCAGCGTTACTTACAATAGCCAAATACAGAAACGGCCCAAGTGTCCATCAACCAATGAGTGCATATATATATATATATATATATATATATATATATATATATATATGGTATATATGGTATATATGTGCATATATATATATATATATATATGGTATATATGTACAATGGAATATTACTCAGGCATAAAAAAGAATGAAACCTTGCCATTTGCAATAATGTGGATGGAACGAGAGAGTATTATGCTAAGCTAAATCAGTCAGTTGAAAGGCAAATATCACATGATTTCACCTATATGTGGAATTAAGAAAAGAACAAATGAGTAAAGCGGGGGCGGGGGGGGGGGAGGAGAGAGAGAGAGGCAAACCAAGAAACTGACTCCTAACTATAGAGAACAATCTGATGGTTAGAGGAGAGATGGGTGGGAGGATGAGTTAATCAGATGATGGGGATTAAGGAGTGCTCTTGTTGTGATGAACACCAGGTGTTGTGTGAAAGTGTTGAATCACTATATTGTACACTATATTGTACACTATATTGTACATCACACTGTATGTAAATAAGTGGAATTTAAATAAAAATTTCAAAAAAACTTGGGGCACCTGGGTGGCTCAGTGAGTTAAGCATCGACTCCAGATTTCAGCTCAGGTCATGATCTCACAGTCACGATCCCATGTCTGACTCTGTGCTGAGTGTGAAGACGGCTTGAGATTCTCTCTCTCCCTCTCTCTCTGTCCCTCCCCCACTCACTCTCTGTCTCTGTCAAAATTAAAAAATAAATATTAAAAAAGTAACAGCAATAAAATAAATGAGCAGAGAAAAAAAAAGTTAACTGTGAGTTCCCTAATTGTCTTTTCATCTATTTTATTCTTATCATTACTTCTTCTGAGTAAACTTGTTCTACCTCTTACAGTAATAGATATATATATCACTCATATTAAAACAGCTTAAAATTAAAATGTTTTTAAATGTTCAAAATAATGGTTTTGTGAAAGAAACCATTCTAAGATTCTAGATGCAACGAGAAAAATAAATTGCATGATTTTAAATTGTTCATTTGAAGTAATTGTTACAACAGGGAAGCTCTAAAGAAAGCTAGTATTCTAATTATATTCTACTTTGATTATCACTGTCTTTTCTTTAGAGCAGTTTTATAGATACACTGTACTAATCAAAGCCATTTCAGTTTAGCAATATAAGGTAAATAATTACAAGGCCAAATATATGAACTCATTTCCTCAAGTTCCTGATACAGTTCTTATGAGGCATTTATGTAAGATCTGGTAATTGTCCCTTTCCCCCTAAAACACTTTTAAAATTTATGAATACACCCTTAGTTTTTAATCTCCATTAATGTGTCATGTGCTAAACAAATTTAAGCAAGCACAAAATTTTGCATGTTTAGATTAATTAAATCATTAAGCCAGTAGTTGCTATGCTGCAAATATCCATTTGGCCCTGTTGAATTTATTATCTAATATCTGTGGGCACTGATTAGCAGTTTTGCTCATTATTAAACTGAACTTGTTGCATAAATCAAGGCCCTAAAACATTTACTTAGCATGGTTGTTCCCTGAGCCATTTTTAACCTTTCTGGCTCAAATACTTCATTAGTTTAAAAAAGATAAATATGTATTAATTTCTTGAGCATAATTTTGAATATAAATCATTACAGTATTTGAAAATTTTTCTCTCAACTTGTATATTGTTTCTATATATCCTCTCTGTTTAATTTTTCATTTAAGGTAAAGAAAAATAAAGGAATGTAATGTACACAAAATTAGTTTCTTTTGCATAGCCATGTTTTTGCTCCAGGGCAAATCTACCCTCTCCCTTTTTTTTGAACTTTATAAAAGTGGTTACTTGGCAAAAACATGAATCAAAGCAAAATGTTTTGTTTTTTTTTTCTGGTAGAATAATGAACTATTGCATAGTACATATGGGAGTTCTATCATATAGATTTCAAATATTTGTGTTGAGTGTTTAATCATTTGACGTATTATAGTTAAGGAAAACAATGATCCAGTGATGGAGAACATTATTTCTAAATTCTTATAAAGTCTTTGACTCATCCACTTATTTAACATGTCATGTGTAAAATTCATAAAAGGAAAATTGCAAATAGCAAATACCTGTATGTGTTACATATAGAAGAAATGAAAATATCTATAAGTCTATATGTTTGTGTGAGTATGCATATATAAATAGATGTATATACATAAATATGTACCTAAAATCATCTTAATCTTTGCATTTTATTTTTTAAATTAAGGAACTTTTTGAGAAAAAATGGACAATGTTCAATTTGTTAATGTATGCATTGAAGAATCATTTGTTAGGAAATAAGATATAGTAGATATTTAATGAAGACATAATATAACAATTTTTCCCCTGCCAGGGTAAGGGTTATGTGTGTGTAATAAAAGGAAACTCTACACACTGTGGAGTTAAAGTTTGCATTTCTTGGATACCTTTAATACTGCATCAAAACAATGTGACCTTCATTTGATTCATGGGAATACAATAAATATTTGTTTAGTTTGTAATACATCATTGCATATCATTGTTATATGATCTTATTGATTAAAAATAATTATTTTTTAGTGTTTGTTAACACAGCATATGACCTTGTGTATTTAATATTCTATCCAGTCCAATGCATTTTTAAAATCCTATTCTGCTAAAAGATTATGCCAAATTTTACTTTCACTTTGTAAGGTCAGGGTTTTTTGCTTGCTTAATTAACGATGGTGTTCATGGGCTAAGAGGAGTCTGACACTCTTTAACGAGTTTTTTTTTTTAATTTTTACTGAAAAAAGGAATAATTCCTAGCTGTTAGTACACTGTATTTAGGAAATGTGCTTATCAATAACTGTGCATAAATTTATTCTAACTTATGTCACTAATACTAAAATGTTGACATGTATTTTCTCTCTGGTGCACATATCCTGAATTCTTTGTTTCTGACTGATTTTGGCCATTGTTGAGAAATTATCATTAAAAACAAAATTTTCTATCAACCCAGAAATCCTTTCTACAAGTGTAGAAGAGAAAGAAAGCACTTTCCTAATTGAATATGCATTGGACCAGAATCTGAGGAGCATCATAGGCAAGCAATTCTGAGAGATGGCAAAGACAGAAAGGAATCTCCCCCCGCGCCCCCCCCCCCCACCCCACTCTATCTACAAGCAGATACAACCCACTACAGATATGTTTTCAAGATAGACAATAATCAGTCCTCAAGGAACAGAACTTCATAGCATCAGTATTCACATATAGTGCAACTAACTTTACAGTTATAGGGGTGACTACCTGTATTGGCTCATTCATGTCTCATATCTTTACGACAAGAGAGAAATTTGCAACCTGTAGCAAGGTGCCCACTGAATTTAGGCTCCTATCCTTCCACAGAAACTGGGAGACAGGGGTGCTATCTACCTTGATGTGTACAGTTCAAAGGGGTGGCTCCCAGGTTCTTGAGAAGTATTCCTGGATTATAAAGATGACAAAGGCCTCTCTAGTTTTCAAAAGATTTACATATATTTCAAACAGGTGAGAAAGTACTTACAATTTTAAGTTTTATAAAGTAAATGCTTTAAGAAAAAAAGAAAGGATGGTAATCTACTTTATTATTGATGGAGAGAATTAAATCTTTTACTCATAACTGTCTTTTGTACTTACGCCATTAAAACTAATTGTTTAAACTAACCTGATGCTACCTTAATTTTGGCTACCTTCACCAGTTATATGGTCTATGTTCAACAATGTTGTTCTCTCCAGGAATTTTATTTCTTTTCTTTTTTTTTAAGTTTTATTTACTTATTTTGAGAGAAAGAGAGAGAGAGAGAACATGCACACATGCAAACAGAGAGGGGTAGAGAGAGAGGGAGAGAGAGAATCCCAAGCAGGCTCCACACTGTCAGCACAGAGCCCAATGAGGGGCTCCATCCCATGACTGGTGAGATCATGACCTGAGCTGAAACTAAGAGACGCTTAACTGACTGAGCCACCCAGGTGCCCTTTATCTGTTTTCCTTAAAATAAGGCATGGATGTGGTAGATGCACACTGCTTTCATATAAATTTTCTCCTAGATATTTTCTCAGAGAACCAGGGTTGGAGGTATTTTGTTCCTAGTCTTTGTTTCCGAAGATTATACTCAGATGTTGCAACATGTTAAGTAGGATATTGTTCATGAGAATGTAATGGACATATTATTTCTCTCTTCCCTCATATCACACATTTCTTAGTCCTATTGTTCTGACTTCAGAAAATATTTTACCTTGATTCATTACTTCTAAATTAACTTAAATTTAGCAAAGCCTTGTTTCCAAGTGGGTGTTTCGTGTGGTTCTACAGTATGCTATATTAATAAAACATAATTGCTTCAGTTATGTCATACCATCTGTTGCCCCAGGCACCAATATCCTTCAAAAAAAATTCATTCTTAAACACTCTATAAAAATACTTTATTTATAATAATATTAATTCCACCATGTTCCAAACCCTGATGAGCAGTATACTGATGTATAGAAGAAATTGATATCATTTAAAATAAAATTACTTAAAGAGTATAGGGGAGGAAAAATAATTTTTCCTCTACCTTTCTGAGTTCTTGGCTGAGATGTCTGTAATAAAAGACTGATTATCATGAAAAAATCACCACCCAGGTTTACTAGCATTTTATATTTCATATATATGCGTGAGATACCCAGAGAAAAATGAATAACTCCCCAAGGTGCTACCCTTCAAGAGTACAACGAATTACAAATCTATTTCCTTCTTGAAAGGACTATTTTTTCCCTTTGTTTTCAAATTTGAACTTAGAATTAAAAAAATCCCTCTCTGCCTTAAAAATAATTCTAGCCATGGTTATTTATAATCAGACTATTGACTAATGCTTTTAGGGTGTTAGAAAAACAATTTTTCTGGCTCTATAACCATTACCAAGTAAAAAAAAAACATGTATTTTAATGTTTTCTGTGTTATAAATGATTTTTTATATATACAGAATAAAGCAAATTTGTTCATAAAGCCATATCCTTTACAAATATAGTACCACCCTTACTCACTGGATCTACATCAGAACCACCTTCTAGGGGAGGAATGTATTTCTTAAGAATTCGATCCCATATTCTCGTCTTGAATTTGTTTTTACAACTTCATACGTTAACTTACTGCATTCCAAATCTTCCAGGGGTATCATTAAAATTCCTTTCTACTTCATCACATGAAAATATAGCTCTGGTTAATACAACATCATTAAAATTAGCTTTTACAATCACAAGAAAAAATGCTCTAAGTAGATGGTCTTTAATGCAGTGTCTGCTTATACGCAGTGAGTCCGTATAAGCACTGTATCTAATAAGACAACAAAAATGTTCCATGGAGTTTTAACAGTTCTTGATAAATACTTCCAAATTTAGAAAAGATTCCAGAACTAGTTTTGAAGATTTATGGTCCATTGTATTCTTGAATTATTTTCTTTCCTTGGGCCTTTGTTATTATTGCCATAACCTTTAATCTTAAGGTACAGTGGGAAATAAATGTCCAAGTAATGCTTATTTTTTAAATAAGATAATAGGAAATTGACTGCATTGAAACATTATCTTTCTCTATTTTCATTTTTATTTTACCTCTTTCTTACATTATATATATGTGTTACTTTCTAAACAAACATGTTTATATAAAATAGTTTTAACTAATAAACTATTTTTATAATTTATTTTATTCTTGTCATTATCCCCTTGTTACATTTCTTTTGAAAATTTTCTTAGTCATGTCCCTAAAATGATATTACAGAAAATTAAGCTATATTTGCCTCACCAAAGACAAAATAAAGTTTAAACAAGCCATTTACAGTAAAAATAGGTATAACTGGAATAAAGCAATATGAAATCTTCAATTCACTGGAACTTTTTTGTCTACATATGACTTTAGAAGAAAGACAAAAATCACAGAAAACAAAAGGAAATTATAGTGTTTTTGAAAAGCACTATCTTTCCCTGGTATCAGTATAGATTTAGTTAATTTCTTTTGCTTTTAATATCTTGTGCCAATGATATACCATATTTCAATAGCACTACATTCTGAAAAGTCCTGAAGCATAAATTAACTATAGGGACACCTGGGTGGCTCAGTCGGTTGAGTGTCCAGCTTTGGCTCAGGTCATGATCTCGCGGTCTGTGGGTTCAAGCCCTGTGTTGGGCTCTGTGCTGACAGCTCAGAGCCTGGAGCCTGCTTCAGATTTGTGTCTCCCTCTCTCTGTGCCCCTCCCCCACTCATGCTCTGTCTCTCTCTCTCTCTCTGTCAAAAATAAATAAACATTAAAATTAATTAACTAATTAATTAACTGTTAAATATTGACGCAGGAAACCATTAAATAGACTATTTAAAATCTTCCTTCCATCCTTCCATCTATCCTTCCTTTTTCCCTCTCTGCCTCTCTCTCTTTCTCTCTCTTTCTCTCTGTCTCACATACACACATACCCCTTTCTTTCTTATTAAAAGCTTAATACTGATCTCTGAGTCAAGAACATTAGATGCATCAAAATGATTCATGCCCATCATTCTAGTAAACTAAGGTTGTATTCTACTGTTTGTGTTTTGTGGAACATATATATTTTGTTGATCCAGTCTTGCTGTTTCTTAAAGATGAGTTTAGTCCAATCACATGCAGGATCTAAATAAAGCCTCTCCATTATTGTACTTATTTGTACTGTATGTTCTGAGAGTTACCACTGCAAAGAGGCTCACACCAAATTAATACTCTTTGAAACTCTCTCTGGATAATGTATAATTCATTAAATAGTTGACCTTCTCACAAGCTGCAGATGTTTTCAATTTTCTCTTTTTATTGCCATATTTTCGTTACATACTTTTCAGTCAAGATTGTCATGAAAACACATTTCATTTATTTGTAATGTTACTATTTAATGTTTAAAATAGTAAAGATATTTCTTCAATATTTAAAATTGTTTTATTGTTTTGTTTTCCTTCCAGTACCTCTCCCCACATTACTTTGCATTGAGATAACTAAATCATAAAACTTTTATGCTATTTCAATATTATCAAGCCTATAACCATTGCAGATCTTTTTTTCCAGCTTACTCAAAATTCATTGTTGTTAGATAATTACAAATTAAAATGTGTTCTAATCTTCTTGTAATTCTGTCTGAGTCAACTCTTCTTCCCTTGAAGCTTAAATCATAGCTGATCATTACTTGTTACATGCTAATTGATTTCTGTTTAATTTGGCTTCTTTCTTTATTGCAGTAGATCAAACTACTTGACAAGATTCCAAAAGTAGGATTTTGCTTTTAGTTTTTTCTTTTAAGATAGTTACCATCTGTGGGAAAAAGTTTGGCTCATACTGGCTTAGTTTTCATACTACTATTTCTCTTAATGTGATTCATCTTAAGGTAAATGCAATATTAGCAAAATCTAGATTTAAATGAGAAAAACATTTTAGGCCAAATATATTATTTGCAAAATGTTGACATAAAAGAGCTGCATAAAGCATATGATATTCTAGAAAAACCAATATATCACAGTTGCTTTATTTTAGGTACAAAAAAACAAACTAAATGAATAATAAAATAAAGAAGAAACAGAAATGGATGATGGATTGATGTCAGTGCCCTCTGTGGGACATTAACATACAATTCCTATGGAATTTTTACATGAAGTAAATATAGAAAACAAATTTTTGCTTATCATAGATTAACATTAACCTGTAACATTAAATAATAAAGTGCAACTGAGGTACATATTACTTTTTAACATCAAATAAAGATTACTCACAGTTTAAATGTAATTTTGCATTTTTAAAAATTATGGTTTGACAGAACCCAATACATGTTTGGGGGCTACTTCAGATGCCTATATTTTTAAAAATGCCCTTATGTTAAATTGCATATGTTATTGTTTTTAGGTTATATATTAAAGGAAGAGAGACAGTAAAACAACATAAGGAAAAAAATCAAGATATAGAATGATATATAAAGAAAATATAACATTTTAATCTAGAGAGTTAAAGAAATAGACTTCAACTTTTAGATTTCGTTTGGGATTTCTGAGTATGAGTGGGAAGCATAAATTTTAAGAAAGCTAAACTACAGCTTTGCAACAAAACCCAAAAGCAAACACTGAGAACAGCTTTCACTGAGTACCTGTATATTTCGACTGACAACTTCTAATCTTCTTCTGAAAATGGTAGATGCAGATTAGATTTGGACTTCATTAAAGAGATTCTAATTCCCTGAGAAATGGTGTGTGCTTTATTATTTCATACTCTGAATCTAGGTTTCACTTAGTGTAATTGTCTACAGACTTATGATTTAACATAAAGTTAGATAATTTTTAGAAAGACTTTGTCTCATATTTATTATACTAACTTTTAAAAAAGTAGGTTCAAGAAAAATTTGTTTGTTTTCTCTTGCTGGCTACATAGATTTTTCAACTGTTCTGAAGGCTGAATTACTGGTATTTATCAAGACTCTAATGTCCAGAACAAGGATAAAAGACTTATAACATCTGTAGAATTATTGTTAATTTTTATATTTAGAAACTTTAGGGTTTAAAAAATTCATGCTTAGGAGTTTTGGAATCAAGAGGTCTTCAGGAATCCTAAATACTTTTTCATTAATGTTTTCTTAGGATTTTTTTTTCAACGTTTTTATTTTTTATTTTTGGGACAGAGAGAGACAGAGCATGAACGGGGGAGGGGCAGAGAGAGAGGGAGACAAAGAATCGGAAACAGGCTCCAAGCCATCAGCCCACAGCCTGACGCGGGGCTCGAACTCCCGGACCGCGAGATCGTGACCTGGCTGAAGTCGGACGCTCAACCGACTGCGCCACCCAGGCGCCCCTCATTAATGTTTTCTTAATATATCTTTAGAATATTAGTTGGAGACAATAATCATGTTAATAACTTTTTAAAGATTCCAGAATTTCTTAGCTAAGCCTCAAATTTAAAAGTTAACACGTTAGTTAAATAATCACTGTGGAATACAAATGTAATCAATTTTGTTAGTTGATTTGAGAATAGAAACTTAACATATGTGTGTAAAAAATAGGAGGCCTTAAGCAACGCAAAACAAACTTACATGACATCTATAGAAATTGATCATTTATTTTTCTTTTAGAGTTCTTCCTATTTTTCTATTTGATTAGGCATTTCTATATGTACAAAGTCAATGAATCTCTGCTTTTAACTGACTTGGAAAGCATGCCAGTCTTTTCTTGAGATGACATAGTATATTTGCTTCTGATTTCTTAAAGAGCTCTGTGAAATTACTGCAGTCACATAATCTCCCCAGCTGTAGGTTATTAAATTGACTATAATAGGTATTCTCAGACTTTTTAATTTCAACTAGAAAACTTCTTAATCACATGCATTATTATTTGTAGTATCAAATGGCTGCTACGATAAAAGACGACAAACAACACAGAGCTCAGCCTGTTGCCTTCCCAAGAACCACCCCAGCTTCCACAATGGAGACCACCTCCCAAGAGACCCTCAGGCACCTTTGAGCTCCTAGGGACCCATGGAGCACTACTCTGAAATCTTGCCATCCTACATGACTATCCCGTAGAGTTACTTTAAAACTAACTTTTTAATATGTTCATGATCCCGCTCTACAGTTTTGATATAATTGACAGAATTTATCAGGGTTTATTACTTCATTTCAAGTACACTGGCTGTACCTAATCTGGACATATCCGTAAGATTGAAGACAGTGAGGCACCGACTAACCGTATTTATAAAATCATGCGGTAATTATTCAATTAACAGGATTTAACGCATAGAACATATTCAAACATTTTTAGGAACTGGATAAACAATAGCCAACCACTAACGCAGCACCTTTTGGTTGAGGTGAAAGCAGTCGTTTAATGTAAACATCCATATTAAAGGAAAACAAAAGCAAAAAAAATGCTTGGGAAACCTTTCAGAAGTATTGATCATTAGGTAATTTAAAAGTCAACCTTTGTTCTTCATTTTTGAAACAATGGAAAGGTTTTAAAAAATAGTTTTATAATAATGTGTAATTTCCCTGGAAAACTAGGGTGTTTTTTTTCTTTGTTATTTTTCCATTTCAAGGTACCGTCTGCATTAGAACACCAAACCATAAAATTATATAAAATGTTTTATGCTGTCAGCTTACTGAGTTTCCATGAATTATATTCAGGGAAATAACTTGTTTAATCAGCTTTCAATATAATCCTTAGAAATTTTATCCTGTATATCTTTCTCCTGTGGACATAGAAATGAAGGACAAAGTATGACAGATATTAGGGCCAGAAGTTTATTTAGAAGTTTTCGTGTTCATAGACTTTAATTTTCTTTAAATTTTCAGCAGTTTAATAAATACGAAACACGTGAATATATGTGTGCGCACGTATGTATATACACACAAACACACACATAAATGCACACACATGTAATAAAGGTTCTCTCCTTTGAGTGAAAAATAAAATAAAAAGTAATAACAGTAAAAAGCCGATGGGCAAAAATTGATTCATAAATGAGATGGTGGCATTCATCTCAACGCTCTTATTGGAAACCTAAATCTCAGTAAATTTGTAGCCTAAGGATACAATGGGCTTAAAGGATTTCTGTCTCTGAAGAAAAATTAGAAGGCCTTTGAGGTAAGGTAAATGGAAAAGGTTGTTTGGGCAAATGTGGAGCTCTAGCACTATTAAATGTTAAGCACCATCAGGGGGTATCTCAGTCATTAACAAGAGTGGCATGTGGGAAATTGTTTCAAGCAGGAGAAAAATTATAGATGGCTATGTGAAGGTGGCCCAATGCCATAGGGAAATTCTGTCAAGCAAGAGATGATTTTTTTTACAAAGTTATTGTAAAGAAAAAATGAAGAGGTTGTGACCACTTCTTCCCACATTTTGCCCATCTCCCAGAATATGGAAGAACAAGATAGTTGTAAGACAAGAGAGAGATTTTGGAGGTGAGTGGATCACTCAGTGGCATTCAACCGAAAACGGGAGGGCAAGTAAAGATGTAAAATTCAAGAATCATTACACTCCAGCTGTATAGCATTCTTGATTGTTTGGCGGTGTTTTAATTTGGTTTGAAAGTTTTATGGATGTTCAGAAATCTCCAAGACTTTTTTTTTCTTTTTTTCTTTTTTATTGCAAGTTAACTTCTGCATATTGCTGCAACATGCTTTCACTTGAGATGCTGCTTCAAGAATTAATTCGGGAATTTTCTCTCTGACCGTATTAGAAACCTAAGTACCACATACACACACAGAGGACTGTATTTTCAGGCAGCTACTGTCACACAGCCCTCAGCAGTCCAGCTGCCAACAATGAGAAATACCCTCAGATTCAGAGCTCTGGGAGAAGACATCGATATACTCCCAGCCGGAAACCTGTAGTGATGACAGAGATTACATAAATTTTGCCAATACTGAGGTGGGTTTACCTTTAGAGTGCTAACTCAGTATTACTCTTAGATTTTCCTTATAGGCCAAACGTTGGTAGCCAGTGAAGATGATATTTCCAATTATTTTTTAAATTTGACATAATGTTCATTTGGTTTGCATGCTTGTATTTTTTATTTGTAGTTTTGTAACTTATGTTGACTTATACTGTATTCTAAGCCATAATACTTTAATTTTACTTTTAATTTTTCTTTAAATATGTTATATTTATCTGAGCAGGGAATTAATAATAACATAGTTCAATCAATACTATCAGTTTACCTTAAAAATGAAAAAAAAACGTTGGTGCTATGAGGAGATAGTTTTTGGTTTTTTGTTTTTGCTTTTTGTTTTTTTTCAATCCATTTTTGTAAATAGATTATGCTAGCCAAAAACTCTGAATTTATTTTAAGATTTGTTACTTAAATGCTCTAGCCCTGAGTGTATTGTATTAATTTTATGGTAGATTTCTTTTAAAGAGCCATGCTATTTTGCAACTCTTCCCATAAAAAGGCGGGAAAGTGTAGGCTTGTTGGAATTTGCTCTGTTTTACTGCTGGGAACTCTGAGACTTCCATGCAGCCTCCCAGCTGAGCCCAGACCCCAGTCTGTCTGCCAAAAGACTTGCAGCAAAGGCTAATAGCTACACATGTAGATGTGCTCACCTCAGAAATGCACACAGTGTCGTGGTGATTATTTTCCTCTAAAAGGCATTGCTTGAGCTGAAAATTACAGTCGGTTGAAACAAATCTGAAATTTAATCTCTGAACTATACCTAACATGTTTCCCTTTTGTGGCTGAAACATATTCTTATTTGGGCTCTCTTGATAGTGTTCACTTTTTTAAAAATGTGCCGGCATCGATCTGTCTAAAGTCTAACGCGTCATTCTGCTAGTGCTTTAACTACTTTTAGTTCATTTATGTTTATTTCTCCTTGAATCTAGTGGAGAGTCTAAATAGTCAGGGCATTATCTCCAGTATACTTACCAAGTGTATGAGCTGACACTCAGATGTGAATGCTTTCTCTGGCTCCTTCCTATCCCGTAGATAGACTTTTATAATAAGAGGTCCGTGTTTGATGTGGTTTGAAATGGACCAACCTTGTATCACGAAGTTGGATAGAGTGTACTAACCCAATAGAGTTGACCCAAGATAAATCCCTCATTTAACAGTTTCAGCTTGAAACAAAGTGTTGGCCGCAAAAGACACGGAAGACCTCTTTTAGTTTCTTTGTCTTAGGTCAGAATTGAAACTGAATTTGTTGGTCATAAATTCATGTTATATGATCATTGGTTCACCTCTGCACACTGCAGTACAGTTCAAAGTAATTGTCCGTCTTTTCCAAAAGGAAAAGAAAGGGCCAATGGCAGCACCACAAGCCACTTTGGAGGTCCTCTGATAGAGAGGGTGAGGTCTTCAAGTTCCCTGCCTACTGCCAGTAGCATTCGCGTTTTATTTTTATGATGCATGCCAGTAATTTGTAAGAGAAAATAATGAATAATAGGGGGGATTTTAAAGGATTTGATTTCTAAAATACCTTTTTCACTTCTTAAAAGAGTGGATAAAATACTCTTTAAAGTGACTTATTTTGTTTTTTAAAAAAAACGATAAGATAAAAAGCAGCCTTGCACAGTCTCACTCAGGAAGTTTTGTCAGGAACGCAGAGATAAGAATCTATTAAATATATAGAAAGGAGATACACATTTAAATTAATTTTAATTGGTTGCACTTGATATTTATGTAAGGGTTATTAAAATTACTAGTTATACTAGAAAACTACCTAATTAGTTTCAACTTCTCACTGATAATCAAAACTTTAAACAGCACAGAGGCAATTTATTTGTGTGTGTGTTTTATATTGTACACTTTCCCAACATGCACCCCCATATTCGTCTCCCCAAGCTACTAATTCATGTGCTTTCCTACTTATATGCCTTTGTGTAAACTATTTCCCCTAACTGGAATGATCTTACCACTTCTTATTGCATAGCAGAGTTTCATTTATCTTTAATTTAA
Organism: Felis catus; assembly: GCF_018350175.1. Classification (NCBI taxonomy): domain Eukaryota; kingdom Metazoa; phylum Chordata; class Mammalia; order Carnivora; family Felidae; genus Felis; species Felis catus. The sequence goes on along the minus strand of NC_058368.1, from coordinate 41,984,657 downwards.
ATACTACCTTCTCTTTGAAATGCCCTTGGCTTATTTCTGGTTGGAGTTAAACAGTTTCCCCTCACTTTCTTGAGATACGTGTTACAACTTTTTGCATTTACGAAACTGCCTCATACTTCAATTATGAGCCTCTAGAAGTCAAGGACAATATTTCATTTCTTCCTTTATCAACTGCCATGCCTCATACATATTTTGAGTCGAATGCTGTTTGAACTGAATTTAATGATATTTTCTTGGCAGCATTTGAAATAATGAAGATAATTATGAAAAATGTTCAAGATTTTTTTTTGGAGGTAGTGATGATATAGAGATCAATGAAGTATAAAGGTTAAAACGAATATTATATTGGTATCACTTGAACCATTGGAACCTGAAGTAACTGAAACTTTTGTCACTCATTTAAGAATTGCATGGTGATAGTAGCTAATGGTTCTCCACTTTGGTCAATGATTTGGTAACTTGAACCTCGCAGTAATCAAATGGAAATGCCTAAGTTGTTTGGAGCAGTAATATTTGGTTACAATCTAAGATTCGTGGCTTTCATTCAAGTCTAGAAATCACATTAATTCTCTGCTCAAACACAACCTTGTTGAGTATACAGTTGACCCATTAGCAATGTGGGGGTTAGACCACCAATCCCCATACAACAAAAAAATCTGCGTGTTAACTTTGGACTCCTCAAAAATGTAACTACCAATTACCTATTGTTGACCTTAGGCCTTACCAATAACATAAACAATAGATTGCCACATATCTTGTATACAATATGTATTATATGCTGTATTCTTACCATAAAATAAGCTAGAGAAAAGAAGATGTTACTAATAAAATCATAAGGAAAACACATTTATAGTACTGCACTGTAAAAAATTTACCTGTAAGTAAAACCATACAATTAAAATCAGTGTTGTTCAGGGATCAAGTGTATATTTTATTAGGATTTCTTTGAGAAACAGCTTTCTAAGGCTTTTCCATGAAGTATTTTCCATGACATAGTTTCTTTCTTGACATACGAAGTGATTAAACAGAGCATGGGACATTAAATTATTTTGAAAAGTTTCAATTCTAGGGGCACCCGCGTGCCTCAATAGGTTAAGAGACCAACTCTTGATTTTGGCTCAGGTCACAATCTCGTGGTTCATGAGCTTGAGCACCACATCTGGCTCCATGCTGACCGCGTGAAGCCTGCTTGGGATTCTCTCTCTCTCTCTCTCTCTCTCTCTCTCTCTCTCTCTCTCTGTCTCTCCATCTCTCTGTCCCTTCCCCCTCTCACTCTCTTTCTCTCAAAAGAAAGCTTTAATTCTAAATATTGAATAGGTAATCAGATGGTAATATAGTAGTCTCAAATAAAATAACAATTATCAAGATGTCATAGCCAGGTGCATGTATGCAAATATTTTTCTGAAGAGGATATCCATTTCATTAATCAGATCACCAATGTGATTCGTGACACCAAAATGAACCACTAAAAGAAAAATGCATATTCATGTATACTCAATTTTGCATATAATTTCAGGATCAGTCTTAAGCCCATGTATGGATCTTGTCTAGGGGAGGATAAAAATGAGACTAAAGGAGAGAGAGACAAATGTAAAAAAGCAGTCTAACATAATGAAAATGAGGGCTTATGGAACACTAAACTTGGTGTTGGCACCCAGATAAAAGGAGGCATAAAAACCAGATGAAAGGTTATTACAGGCGTTTTGGTAGAGAGTAGATGGAGAATTTGTGTTTGGAGCACAAAGAGAGCTTGAGAGATGTAAAGAAATATTAACAGGAATTGATGGTGGATCCCTGTCCTCAGAAGACTATTAAGATGGAACCAAGACCTTGCTTCAGATTCTGTAAATTCCTTGTGCTTACTGAGAAATAGATTTTATAATAGATTCTGCTAGTGTTAAACTAAGCTTAGAGAGGACAATTTATGATTTCCATTCTGGTTGTCTACTTATGCCTCTGTACCTCTTAGGTAGTTTTGACCACAGAGTAGTAGTTTTGCAGGTTTTTGGACTTAATAGTGTTGTCAGCATTCAGAATTTTTATGAAATAAAGATCACTTTTAAGTAATTGTACTAAATATGAGAGATTATAAAAGGTATGTCTGTTAGTCTGCATTAAGAAATGTTAAAAGAACAAGGCTCTCTAGAAGTAGCAATTATCAGTCAACTAGTTAATATTTTATCCTTAATATGAGATAGTTTCCTGAGATGAGTGAACTATGAGGATGATTATTGAAATGGCTTAATGACATTTTAATTTATCCAGATTGTTCTTAGAATAGGTGCCATCTAGATAAAGAAATCTTACTTTCTGATATGGAATATAGCAGTGTGAAATTGCAAAGGTAAGCCAATTTTTTTGAAGAGACCAGAACCCAGTATTATGTACTACTGTTAAAAAATAAGAGTACTTTTCTCTATCTCAATAGGTTAGGTGTGTAATGATATATACTTTGGTCTCAACATATTACCCAGAATGACCTGATGGAGCATGAGATTCTCACTGGCTTTCCAGAGAAAGATTTAAGTTTGAGAGTGACTGATGGAGGGGGCCTGAAGAGAAATGGATTAGTGGATCATTTGTTGCACATCCATATGAATAGTTACAATGCTGGCTAGATGAGGTACGTTTTTTCAAGATCTAAATAGGATAACTGGTGGACAGTGTAAATTTCTATCATTATGTAGATCTCTGAGGCAGAGCCTCAAGCCATAGGCATTTGAAACCACAAAGAGACTGAAGCAAAAACAGGGGCCTGCCATTGAGTGTCTGGTTTTCACAGCACCCGGCACCCTTCACTTCTTGGGCACACTTGGACTATAATTCAATTTCTGGGGATGAAATCTAAATCTTTGGAGGAAATGTGAGAGTAATTAAATGATTCTGCTTCACGAAGAGAACTTTTTTGTTTGTTTGTTTTTAAGTTTTGAAGTGGTGTATTTCCTTTTGATAGTCTTATTTGCATGTTTCTTCCAACGTAAGTTTGTTGTCATGAGGAATAGGAATAAATGGTATAATTAAAAGCATCTCTGATAACATTGTACTTCAGGGAATTCAGTTTTGCTGTGCATCTTCTTTGAGACAGAAGACCCACGACAGATGGTGTATTTAATGTTAGTCTCCTTATTATCCGCCACCCAGTATTGCAGGAAACCTTCACAACGCAAATTATCGCCTGGCTTAATAATCATGCTATCTTGAAGCTTATTTTATCCCATCCGTGGCATGACACTGACTTGCCAGTGGCAATAAAGTCTCAAGACTTTGATTTGCGTTTTGAAATTTGTTCTAGAAAGCGAAACCATTTTCCAAACATAATCTATTTACACATTTTCACTGTCTGGAATTCAAAACTTAACGACTTCATGGTTCCTATTTGCGGCAAGTGTGAGGCATCACATATTTTATGGTAAACCTTAGTAGCTCTCATAGCCTTTTTAAAAATGGGAATAAAGGGATTTAATGTAAGAATCAGGGCTTCATAAATGTAGGAATATCTGTGGAACTGAAGATTGGGAAGGCTGAAGCCAAGAGCTCACGCTCGCTGAACACCTCTGCGTGGGTCAGAAATCAGGCCATGTTCACTACTAATTGAGCAAACTCCCACTTCCTGTAATCCTCTTGCATTTCCATGTATGTCCCATCCTGTTCTGATCCCTCTCCATGATTTTCAACATCAGCTTGAGAATGTAGAAGAAAAAATGTCAAAATTGACATGGCAATAATTGAGCTTCTTGTATTTTAACAACTTTATTGAGATACCATTTGCATATTCTAAAATGCACTCGTTTAAAGTGTACATTTCTGTGATTTTTAGTATATTCACAGAGTTGTGTAATCATCAACTCTCAATTATAGGATACTTTCATCACCCCAAGAAGAAACCTGTATCCGTTAGCAATCACTTCCTGCCACCACCACCCTGCGTGCCTTATTCGTATTTGACAATATTTAGCACTTCGTGCAAGACTTAATGACCTTTTCCACACATGCATTATGGTGATATCAGAGATATGCTTGTTTAAAAAGCATTTTATGGAGTATCTCCCAAGTGTCAGACAGCACGATGAGTAGGATGGAAGGATGAATATAACACCGGATTCAGGCCTCAAACAGTCTTGTAAGTAAGTAATCTAGTAAGGAATAAAATCATATATGCCATACTTCTAGAAAAATGAGAGAGATATTTCAACAAAGATGTTTTAAATTGATATGTAATCTCAAAGGAAGGTTTGGTTACAATTTATCTGGAATGGGGAAATGGTTTATACATATATACTGTATGGAATTATTTATTGCTTTTTTATTAAAACGTTCATTTCTCATGATCCTGTCTGACGTAGTTTATGTCAGGCCTGAATCTATAGTCTTTCAAGATATATCGATCCTTTGGATACTAGAAACTTGAAAGTTCAAAGATACATTTTAAAGAAAGATATTTGAACACCTTCACAAAATTTTGGGAGGGATTTAGATCTAATTTTGACTCTGGAGATAGTATCTGGATGTTTAATTGTGTCCACAATTGACTCATTTAACGGGTTCCAATGAAGGTTCTTTGAAGATTACTTTTTTTCTAGGTTTATAGTTAAGAACACCAGCTTTGTGAGTTCTAACATAAATTCTACCTTTGTCACTGTTGTTTTTTTTTTCTTTTTCTTCCTAACTTCTTCTTCACTTCAAATATTTGAGATATTTCAATATTATGCGCCAGGCACTATTTTGCTTTAATGTTTGACAGTCAAGCTACTTCAAACCATTTTTTGGAATAAGGTGGGCAAAAACAAATAAGTCCAGTCTAGCTGATCGATACGCCCATTTTTCACCATATTTTTTATTGTAAAAACATCGTTGCTTGATAACTTTCTCTTTCCCCATCACACCAACACATTAAATGTCCAGGTTCACAGAAAAATTTTCTGCAAAGAGAATCTGTTTTTCCACCCTTGGTCCATATCTCTCATAACAGTCATTTTCTCATTCATGTTTTTGACCTTCAGTAAATGAATGTAGCAATATTTTGTTTGCTGGTGATTTAACATTGCTTGTCCCTGTCGCAATATTTTTCTGGTTCGAAGTTTAGCATTTTGGCTGCTGATATACTTCAGTATATTTATATGAAGCCATTTTATGTAGTAGATTTTATGATCTCCATTATGGAACACTTATTATGATTTATATATTTATATTTTAGTTGTGGTTAATGGCTACTGCAGAATGAAACTAATAGGAGCATCAATTTCGGAAGATAGAGTTTCCTATTTATTATGTATGCCAAAACTACAGACAAAGCAATTAAGAGACCATGTACCTGTAGAATGGAGGGGCTTCTATTAAATATGTAGTATCCATGGTTATGAAAAATGGGAGGATGTTTATTCTAGGGGCCCAGCCCTACTGGTTGATCACTAAGTGTTGACCTATACAGGCAAGAAGAGAAAGACCCACATTGAGTGTCTCCAGTGGGGATCAATGATAGAATTATAAGTAGCCTTGCCTTGCAGAGATAGTTAAGCAGCCCTCATATCTGCAAAGATTAAAGAAGCTTAAGTTAACTGGAAATTCAAGGGAGGGGAGGGTTTGTGGCTAGGTGGCAGGGAACAAAATGAACTCCACTGGTTTTCTCAATGTTTACTGAATTTATTGTATTACCTCATATTAAGGGTTATTACCATTGTTATGTTATTATCCTATTATGTTATTATCATTGTTGTTATTTTTAGTATTGTTTTTACAGAATAAGTGCAGGCAATCGTTTTCAGTGGATCATTTGAAACTCAACTTTCCCTGTCTTCTCCTTAATTCATGGACTATTGGAGATTTCAGTATAGTTTCTAGTTCTGGACATTTGTTTCTTTCTTGTGAAATACGTTTGTCTAAGATTGAAACATTTGAGATCAGTGTTTTAGAAGTTGCTATTGTGAGCAAGCTTCCTAGTGGTTCTGTCCCGATAAGGCAAACCTATGACAGACTGAGCACATATCCAGGCCCTATAGCAGACCAGCTCCAAGCCATTTGTGCCTCATCACCCTGGAGAGTGAGTAGTTCTTATCCTCACTCTAAAGATAAAAAAATCTGTAGCTCATTAAACTAATGTAATTTGTTCAAAGTCAGACAAAAACATTCAATTCAAAGTCAACTTTCTTGGTTGAAAAAAACCTTCCTGCAGATACCCCTCCCTGAACAGAGAGGCACCACACTCAGACAAGACAAGACAATATGAGCCCAGACAGTAGGATGTTTTCTTTGAAGCTGAAAAATATTTTGACAAATTATCTGAAAGAGTACATGTTTCTAGTTTGCATGGATTTTACTAATGTTTGTTTTTATACTTGCTTCTGGGGTCTTCATGGAACATATTAATATGTTAGGGAAATATTTAAAATATCAAACCTTGTTAGATAATGTATATAATCTTCTAGATAGATATACAGTATACGTGTTACACAAAGACAAATATTAACTTTGATCTCAGGCTAATTGCTAGTTGTGATAAGAGGAAAGGGCCAGAAATGTGTTTGTTATCATAGCTTTCCCACCTTTACCTCTGTATCAGCACTTTAGAGAACTAGTAAATTGGTGATGGGAGTTTATCAGCTGAGTTTACAGTTGTGTGTCCTATTTTTCAACTTTGCATACATCTATCATCTTCTGGATTTTAGCCAGGTTTGCTGAGCCTCAGAATCCTCAGTCAACAATGTGCTAAGATCCAGAGCTTTGAAAACCCTCTTTTAACCAATAACTAATGCTCTTCAACTCAAGTGGAACTGCAAAACTTAAGAAAATCGGAACGCAATCCCCTGCCAGTGAAAGAGGCTGCTTCTATTTCAGTTTCTTTGGGGATACAAAAGTAATAAAAATACAGATATGAATGAAACACCCAATGCACTGTATTTCAGGACTACCAACTAGGGAAAAGGACAAAACTCTGAAAAAGGTGTCAGACCATACATGGTTTCCTGGCAGTGTAAGTACTTTGTGCTCCAAATGTAGAATTTGTATAATATTGATAATATACATGTTAGTCCGAAATGTCACTAGTGAAACAAAATTTAAATAAAAAAATACTGTTATCCATTTTTGTTTCTGTTATTTACCTGGTAATTCCTATTCCTGAAATCCAGGGTAGTTTGTTTACTGCAAATGATAATTCCACCCCTAGAATGAATCAATTCTGAAAAGAATTTTTTTTTAATTTAAGGATCCATCTTAATTTGTATACTATTGGCAAAGGGTATGCATGATATTATTTCTAATTTTAATTGACCATATATTTATTTGTTAGTAGACTGGTTCATGGAAGAAATCAATACCAATGATTTTGATCTTTTATAACAGTTGTAAAGACTTTTGAAATTAATTTATGTTATATAAAATTATTTCTCAGGGAGATAGCTTGTCAATTACTTGTTCTGTAAAATGATATGCTATTTTTTATTCAGGCAGCTGTAAAGTCTTTTATATAATATATATAATTGCATAATATATATTATTTCTCTTTAATGTAATTTTACATGGAAAAAATACAATGCACTGATAGAAATGTCTGCCCCTGAATAAATTCACTGATGAGTTATAACCTGTTTTTATTTTAATTACTCATAGAAGCTATTTCTCAATCCCAAGGCAAAGTACTGCATCCAGTTTTTCTATAGCTTCTTTTCTCATAGGATTTCATTCTACACAAGAATGGAAAATTGAAAAGGAGTGAGATTGTGGCAAAATAATTGATGTCCCTTTAGGTTTTCCCCATGAGAACGCTCCCATAATAGCTTAAATTCCCCTGATTTAGGTCTCACAGTTTAACTTGTCAATATGTAATTATGATTCCCAGACAAAACAGATTACTTTGCAGTTATGGTGTGGATGATGCTGTCATGCTGAATAAAAAAGAAGCATTGGCTAGAAGAAGGGCATGTCTCATTAGTAGTTTCTTATTTAATGATCTACCAAGGTTAAGACTAACTGTGAATGCTATCTTTAACAATCTTAAGCAGGATTCCTTTATAGGCTCTGCAGTAGCTGTAAAGGTTTGAGGCTACAACCTTAAATTTGACTGTTACGATTATGGCCATTATAAAGAGAAATAGATGTACACACAGCAATATGTATGTATCTGTGTGTGCAAGGAAACTTAGGTGTTAACATATGACAGTTCATCACATAGAAGTATACACTTCATTTATAAGGAACATTTTTGGATTATATATTAATTCGAAATTCTAAAGGAATTAAACTATCAAAGTAATAAAATGTTTATATTTAAATAGTTGATTGGTTCTAACCTCATGTTGATTAAAAAGTAAAGACTACCTGTTTTGGACTGTTGAAGAATTTTCGTTTATTTTCTGTTGTGATATTTTATGGAAATTGCTTTTCTTATTTAGGTTGAAAATAATCCAAGGTGTTCAGCTTACATATTCCTGTCTGATTATATTTTTTTCTATACCCATTGTTAATTTTAAGAACAAAAAGGTATAATTAATGTATTTATTGAGCAGCTGCTATCTGCAAGACCATGCTAAGGATCAGGTATAATGGGTGTATATATAATACCTGTATTATTACCTATGATATATCTCTATATCTATATATATGATTTTTTCTCTCATTAGACTTGTCTAGTGAGGGAATAACATATAATTCATTACTTTGTAAAAACTACATAAATTGAGAAAAATTACAGGGTGTTTTGAGACTTAATTAAAGAGAAACTTGGTATAATTGGATGGAAATGGGTAAGGAATGTCTCTGAAGAAACGACATCTCAGCTAAGACCTAAAGAATGGAAAGGTGTGGATGGATGAAGAAGATACCACATAATGAGAACAAGAGGTGCTTATGGCTTGGAAGGAAATAAGAACAAGGCATATATCTTTAAAGAATGAAATGAAGGCACTGGCTTAGAGCATACTAATCACTGTAAAAGAGAGTAGTAGACAGAGGGAGATCATGTAAGGGCTTGTGAATCATGTAAAGCTTTTCAACATGATTCTAAAAGCAGTGGAGAACCCTTGTCAGATTCTCAGTAAATGCTGCTGGGACTGGATGTGGGGAGAAGTCAAAGGAAGTATCAGTAAAGACACTCAGGTTTCCGACTTAAGAAACCTGCTGGATTATGGTGCTATGTCCTGAAGTAGGAACCAAACCACTGGATGAATCATAGATGCTTGTGAGAAATACAACTGGATATTTCTGTTAGGAACCAGGAAAGATCTGGGGCTGAACATGTGAACAGAGGTATTTTCAAACATAAATATCTGTGTTGTTGCTAGACCACTCCTTCTTTCTCCTTCTAAGGCATTTAGAGTAAGGCCACCTTCTTTGAAACAGTCAAGGGCAGAGGCCACACTGGAGTTAGTTGAGTTGGAAACTGTAAAGGATGTGACTTTTTCAGGAACCTTTGGTGGAAAGTAAGAAACTTAAGGTCATAGCTAGACGCTGACTTGAGGAAATTATTTCTGAAGATGAACATGTTTTAAACTATTTGAAAGACCCATAAGAGAGTAGGAGTTTGAAGATACAAAAGAGATTGATTTAACAGCAGTCAGGTATGGAGAAGCCTAGAAGGATTGGAATATAAAACCCAGAAATAAAAATTAAATAACAGACACTGCTTTTATTTTATAATATTTTATTATTTTATTTATTTTTGAGGGAGGGAGGGAGAGAGAGACAGAGAAAGAGAGAGAGGGAGAGAAAGAACAGGAGAGGGGCAGAGAGAAGGGGTCCAGAAGATGTGAAGCAAGCTCCAGGCTGACAGAAGAGAGCCCAAGAGCCCAACGTGGGGCTCGAGCTCACAAATTGTGAGATCATGACCTGAGCCAAAGCTGAATGTTTAACCAACTGAGCCACCCAGACACCCCCAGACACTACATTTTAAAAGAAGCACGTGAAAACTGGCTGGCAAAAGTGGTTGTGGAGAGGGTACTACAGACTGACCAGAGAACCAATACAGTTGTTGCAAAGCAATGGTCAGCTTTCACTAAAAGCTAGTGATCGCAAATATGTCACTAAGCCATCCTGGTTATGTGATGTGGTTTTTCTCCAGCAATGATTAACAACTTGGGTGTAGACATGGAGGGAAGCAGAAACTAATTTATTGGGAAATGGTGTTTTTCTTGGTGGTTTTGCCCAGAGTGACAAAGGCAGGTAGGCTATTGAGTAGAGGGATTTTATGAACAGACTATAGAATTTTTCATTTTATTTTTTTTTCTATTTGCCTCAGTTTGGAGAACAGATTTTTACAATGAAAAGCAGGGAAGAAAAATAAATCTCGAGTAGAGTAATTGAGAGAAAGAAAGCAAGGAGAAAATTCACTGGAAAGTAGCTATAAGGTAAAAGGACCTGTAGTGGAATTCTTCAGGATGCCTGTGTCATTATGCAGGTAATGTTGACTAATTAGTTGTATTGCATTTCCGTTGGTTTTGTACTGCCCCGCAAAAAAAAAAACAAAAAACAAAAAACAAAAAACAAAAAAACCTCACTCAACTCAATACCCTTAATTGTGTGACTACCATTAATAGCCATAAATATAAAGATGTAAGCCTAAATCATTTTTCAGTTTATAAAGCACCAAACATACACTATCTCAACCTGCTATCTCAAGGTTGTATCTAGCCAGATAGTGTGCTAAAATCCAGTGACACAAGGTGAACAAGCTGTGATCCTTACCTTCAAGAAACTCACATAAGGCAATGGGGAATTCTATTTAGGAGAGTCATACAAAATTACAGAAAGAAGGTGATAGTTAAATTGGATCCTAGTTGAGAACAGGGAAATTCAGAGGCTTTAAAAGATTTACCCAAAATTAAGTGATCAAAAAGTCAGAAGTTGAAGTAGAATCCAACTCTTCTGAATCTAAATCCTATTACTTTGTTTTCCCCACTTGCACATACTGTCTGCAAAATTCCATGTATTTAAAGTTAATGTCATCACCAATTTGCCACAAGAGCAATTAGAGGGACTTGCAGATTTTAACATGTAATCAGACATTCATATTAATTCAGGAATATGCAATGACATATTTGCTTCCAAGACCCAGCCAAGATAGCCAGCAACAAAAGTGCCAGATTAAGAGACTGGAAAAAGGGGAAAAAAAACTTGTACGGGAACATTTGACTATTTTATGACCTCAGCAGAATTATTTGCCCATTCACTATTGAGGTTTCTCATTTGTAATTGCATATGCAATAGACTTATCAGTCTATCTCATAAGCTTTTTATGAAAAATGGCTAATAAGAATAATTACATAAAAACAGCAATCCTTTAGCAGTTGAACTGTCAAGTGATAATGAGGGTGTTTGCTGGGAGTACATCTGGTATGTAGGGCAGAAGAGGACAATTATTTCTCATGGCAACAAGGTAAAAAAGAACATCAATGCCATTTAATTGCTATTTTTAACCTAAATAGAGCTTGCTAAGACTTTGATAATGCCCTTCTATTTATCCATAACATTCAATCTCTGGCTATTATAATTTCTCAGATATAGTTAGGTGAGTAAATCATTCCGATAGGTCTACAAATAACAAGTGAAGGGTCAATGTTTTAAATTACATGTATTTATTGCTTATAAAGAGGCTTCCAAATGTATTAGAATATTATTTGAGATAAGAACAATTCATAGTGAATGCCTAGGAGGACCAGCCTTAGAGCACAGTATCTGATATTATATGTGAGTGTGCTATTTAGGTAGGATAACTTACCATATCATATTGAACATATTCTCATCTGAAACATACTTCAAATTTTATTAGGCTTCATCTAATATATTTTGATAAAGCAAAAGCTCTTGAAAAGTTACCTTGAACCTGTGGTAAAATTGTGATTCTTTTGTGCCTGATAATAAAATATTATTTATAATATAAAGAATTATATGTTTCCATTATTGAAGAGTTTACTGATATAGATGTTAATACAGTCTGGTCAATTTTACCTTTTTTTTTGATACACAATGTTCAATCATATAAGTGCTGAAATTATAAAATATGCATTCTAGACTAATTTTCTTCTATTTTCAAGAGCCATTTATTTAAATGTGTCCTCTAATTCATATATGAAGTAAAATCTTATTTTATGTCTTATAACTGTTATATATGGATTCTGTAATCTTCAACCTTTAGAATTCTGTATTCAAAATACATTGCCGAACTCTAATCACTTTGTGAAGCTAACTACTTACATTTCCTTTTCTAAACTCTCATTTGTCTTTACTTTTTTCCACTATAAATCTTCTTCTCCAATTAATTTTTTAATGTTTATTGACCTAATTAAAGATTTACTTGTAGTTTTAAGAAATAATGCAGAGAAGTCCCACTCAACTTTGCCCAGTGTATCAGATGGTAACATTTTTGCAAAACTATAGTACAAAATCACAGTCAGGGTATTGACATTTGTACAATTTACTCATCTTATCCAAATTTCACCAGTTTTACTGGTACTCGTGTGTATGTGTGTGTGTGTGTGTGTGTGTGTATTTAGTTCTGTACAATTTTATCTCCTGGGTAGGTTTATGTATCCATGATAACGGTCAAGATACTAAATAGTTCCACACTACAAGTATCTCTCCTATTGCTCTTTTATAACCCTAGGTATCTTCTTTCCATCATCCTGTCCTCTTCCCAGACCATCCCTAACCCCTGGTGACCACTAACCTATCCTCCATTTCTTAAGTTTTGTCACTTTACCAATATTAATGAGATCATACAGTATGTAGCCTTTTGGTATCAGCAGGGTTTTTCAGCATTATTTCCTGGAGATTTGTCCAAGTGGTTGCATGTATCAGCACTTAAATCCTTTTTATTGCTGAGTAGTATTCCATGATAAAATCAGTTTGGTGAATCGTTCACTTGTTCAAGGATATCTGGGATATCCAGATTTGTATAGGATTCCAGATTTGCTTACTAAGAATATAGCTGCTGCTGAAGAAGATATGTATACAGGTTTTCATGTAAATATAAATTTCTGTTCTTATGTGATAAGTGACCAAGAGCACATCATATAGTAATTGCAGCTTTAGTTTTATAAGATTTGGTAAGTCTGAGCTTCCAGAGAGACTGTACCATTTTATATTTTCACAGCAATGTATCCAGTTGTGAATCTAATGTGATCTACTGTCTCCACATCCTCACCAACATTTGGTGTTGTCTTCAATTAAGTTTTGATCACTCTATCTTCTGCCAAATAAACCTTAAAATTCTCTGAATATTCTTCATAAATACAATAACTTCCCAACAAATAAACAAATAAAAAGCCCATAAGTGGTGATATGATGGCACAAAGTTTTGAGTATGGAGTGGACTTCGTGGTAACCTTAAAAATAATGTATTTACAGGGGCACCTGGATGGCTTACTCAGTAGACTATGTGACTCTTGATCTCAGGGTTTTGAGTTTGGGCCCCATGTTGGGTTTAAAGATTATATAAAAATAAAATCTTTTAAAAAATATATAACTATAGTATATAATGACATTGAAAAAATGGATAATATATCTTTAAGTGGAAAAGGCTCACATGATTGTATGTATTGTACATTATATAGAAAGAAAAATCAAAATGTTTATTATATTTAGAGTAATAGCATTGTATGTGACTTTATAATGTATTTTTATTCATTAGCAACTTCTTTTTTTAATGGCAATTTATAAGGAAAAGAAACAGTTAATAAAGAATCCCAACATACCAACATTTCATAATACATTTTACTTAGTATTTGCACATCAAAACCCATCTCTCTTACATCCAAGTGGTTTGAAGAAACCTTCTCCTTTCCAGAACTTCCATTAATTTTCACCTTCTATTTATAAGCTTACATCCCTCTTTTCCTTTAGAATGTTCCTATGGATGTACCTGTGCAATTTTGTGAATGAATTTTGCTGTTGCCCTCTTTACTTCCATTAAGTGGTAAAGAGACATTTGAATTTCACTTGTCACTTCTCCCTAATGTTCTTTACATGTTTCTTACCAGTTGGGGTGTGTGTGTGTGTGTGTGTGTGTGTGTGTGTGTGTGTGTACATGGGTGTAGACATGTGTATAAATATCCCCAGGTCTTAATTGTGCAGTGTCTTAGTCTGCTTCAGCAGGCATCACAAATTAACACAGACTGCGTAGCTTAAGTAACAAAAGTTCATTTTCTCATAGTTCTGGAGGCTGAGAAGTCCAAGATCAGGGTGCCAGCCAATTCAGTTCCTGGTGAGAGCTGTCTTCCTGTCTTGTGGATGGTCACTTTCTCACTGTATCTCACCTGGTGGAAGAGACATAAAGCTCCTGTGTCTTTGCCTCTTCTTATAAAGGCACCAGACCTTTTCTTTGAGGGCTTCACCCTGATGATCTCATCTAATCTTTATCTCTTCCTCATTAGGCCCTGTCTCCAAATACAGTCACACTCAGGGTTAGAGCTTCAATTATATGAATTTGGGGACGGGTAGGGGAAGCACGTTCAATGCATAGCACACAGAATAAAACATAATGGGCTTGCTTATTAAGCAATCCATTAGGCTTTTGCCACAAACCAAAGAAAAATGTATTTTGCAACCAATACATAGTTCTAAACTAGGTAAGCATGGATGTCGTTCTATGTGGCTTATATAATAATTAAAATTTCAATTTAGAGCAGAAACTCTAAAAACACGATAGTCTTTCTGGGTTCATAAGGATAATTTCTTGATGATTACATAATATGATAGTGAAAAGTCACTGACTGTAGTGTCAATTGAATTTGCTTTTGCATTTTAAAATGGTACTTTTGACAGTTTTAAAGAAAACTTTCTGTTGAGTTGTTGGTACTGGTGGTAAGTTGTGTTTCAGTAAATATTTGCTCCAAACATGTCCTCTTGACCTTTAATGCAAAAGAAAGAAGTGTAAGGGGTTAGTAGGTTTAGGCATTTCTTTGTTGGGATCATGCATTTGCATTGTAATATCATTTGTTGAGGTCAAGACTGTAGATTTATTAGCTGAAGGATGGATTTACAGTGTTGTAAAAATGAAAGAAATCGAAATAGTAATTGAAGGTCAGTCAGTGATTGGCATTTTGATGTAATGGATGGGAAAGGGAGAAAGAAGACAAGTATCAGGGAAAAAGAGAGCTTATTAAAAAAAAAATGTAAAACAGCCCTGAAAACTACATAACCCATACCATGCACTTTTTATTCTAATCTAGTTTGGTAATGTTATCCATGTAAACATTTCCTAAGTAACTAGAGAGTGAACTCCTGGAGAAAGAAAGAGAGATGTAGATTCCGTCATATCCTCGGTATCACCAGCACAGTGCTCTTCCCAGAGAAAACTGAATGCATTTTCTGAATGGAATTAACTTAAACTGAGCAACACTGAATTGATCAGTTTTCCCCTTAGGAATGGCTAAAGGTCCAGGAAACAATTGGATCTTATTTTTTTTTAATCACAAAAATGGAGAATTTTCCCCTCACTATTTTCTTCCAATCAGGTATCATTTTTATTTTACCTATGTTTTCCACATAATCCCAGTGGATTTGCTGAGATCCTATCATCCCCTTCCTCGGTTTACTAATTGCAGCTTGCTTGTGTAACTGTGTGAGATGTCAAAATAGTCTCTGCTAACATTTAAAACACTATGCTTTACTCTTGGTATATTATTAAATGAATGCATCAAAAGTCTGCATATGATTTTTTGTAAGATGCTGTCTAACAAAATTATAACTAGATGTTACAATTATGACCCAATTGACCATCAAAACCACCCATTAATTTGGTTTCCAAGATATTTTAAAGATAGCTCTACTTCAGAACAACTAATAGCAGGCCCAATCACCTTGATATATCAATTATTAAATCCCTGACAAGCAGTAATACTGTTAGTAAAATAAATGCATGCAAAAGAGAGCACTTTGGGGATAGTCATTCTATTTGCTTTGAATTTTTTGTTATATACTCTCTCACCTTTTCTCTGAGTAGTTGTTTGGTGTGAAGAAAGGGATAGGCAATCTATTCAGACCTTGTTGCTATTCCTTTATTAGATAAGGCACATATATATAGAAAACAGAAATCATCTAAAGGCACATTGCTTCTTGATATCAAGATAAAAATGGATCATTGGTGGCCCTGGTTACCTTGTGGAAACCCAAAACGCTCTATTTTATGGATATCTAAAGTGGGCTTGCATTCCTACAGCTGGTTTACCTCCAGAAGTTTTCTTCTTTCTCTGCATTCTACTTCCCCAAAGGTGAAGCGTTATTATTATTATTTTTTAATACACACTCCTGGAAAGTAATTTTCAATGTGTAGTGAGCCATTTTTTTCTTAATATTCCAGGATGAAGGAACATCTGATGAGTTACCTCAAAGGCCAAATAACTTCAAACTTAACATTAAGCTTTTATGTTTTTAAAAATCCTTTCAGGGACTCTGTCACTTTGAATTTCTCCCAAAACTAGCCCTACTCTGAAGCCAGATTCTCCTATTCCTTTCTTGTCTCTTCTCCAAATCCCCTCCTCTACTGTTCTCGTTCCTCCTGCCCTCCTGGGGCAAAACAAATAACATACAAACCACAAATTTATTTTTCCAAGGGATTTTCCATGTTGGCTTGCCATCATTTTCTGAATTCTTAGAGTCTCTCCCCAGCAGAGGAAGTATGGGGGCCAGATGTTAAATTGACAATGAATAGATTACCACTTTGTATTTATATTCTCATAGACCAGTGTTCTGGAAGGAATGCACTTAAATATACACGAATGTATGTGAATGTCTATATATTTTCTTAAGGAACGTAGGTCTGGCCATAGGTTTTATCAAGATGTGTGTGTTTTCATAAAATCACATTTTTAGCACAAAAATAAATCTGAGTATGAAAATGTCCAATGACAGAAAGTCCTAAAGATGAGACCACTAAGCATATGAGAGGTGTACTGCAGAGCACGAAATCTAAGATGGAGAGAAGTTGAAGATCTCTCTGTACTAGCATTAACAGCTGTTCTGTCAAAATCCGTCACTCTCCCTAGTTTCTATGAACCCAGGACTGGGAAAGTTCATTTCAGGAATTTGTTTCACTGCACTTTCTAGGCTTCTCACCCAGCTTTTCTTCATCGTACCCTGTGAATCTTGAGGGCACATCCATTCATGGAAATGAAAGAAGGATCCTTATCACAAAACTAGATAATTATTTTTTGGCACTTCAGTTGTTATCACTGTTTACTTATTCGCATGCTGCTATGTTCTCCATACAAGACTGAAAACTTTGTATATCAGCATTAGGATCAATTTGAGGTTACAATTTCAAGACATAGCAATTTACCAACAAAAATGATTTACATAGCCTTTTGGCACCGATCAACATAAATGAGTATATGGTATTCAAAATGTACATTTATTGATTTCAAACAGTTAAAAGAATATGTACAAATTTTATGATACTGTATTATACTTGTATAGCTTCCTAAGGGAAGAATATTCTCCACATGATGTCTATCAGAGAGAAAAGAGGTTACATCTGTGTGGATGAGTATAACCCTTCCATTGATTTATGAAGAATAACAACAAATCCTTAGGGTATCAAAATTAAAAAAAATAAAATAAAAACCTACATTATATGCATATGTATCTGAGTGAGTTTAATTTTTATTTGCATTTCTGAGATGGATGAAAGGTGTAGAAAAAAATTACTTGTGAGAGACAACTCCCTATTGACTGTGCATCAGGAAAAAAGTAAAATGGATTGGTATTTCAGCAACTAGATGGAATATTTTTATGACCAATATACTAACTTCCGAGAGGATAATTCAAATAACTGGAAGAAGAAACAACAACAACAACAAGAACACATAGTTCTCCCTGCTTTAAAATGGTCTTGCATTTTCAGAAGATATTACTTGTCATTTCAGTGACATCATATGTGGTGATCCTGCCACTACTCCTTCATTAATCTTGCTTGCCATATTTAAAAACCATTTTGGGGGCGCCTGGGTGGCTCGGTCGGTTGAGCCTCTGACTTCGTCTCAGGTCATGATCTCACGGTCTGTGAGTTCGAGCCCTGCATCGGGCTCTGTGCTGACAGCTCAGAGCCTGGAGCCTGCTTCCGATTCTGTATCTCCCTCTCTTTCTGACCCTCCCCTGTTCATGCTCTGTCTCTGTCTCAAAAATAAATAAACATTAAAAATTTTTTTAAACCATTTTTAAAATCCCTGCCAAGCCGTTAGTAAGAGAATATCAAAGTTTCTCATACATATATTGAAACAGGATGTCAATGTCAGTGTTCCTTCTGGGTCTGCCAGCTTTTTAAGATTGCATCCTTCTGGTCTATTGTCAGCAACAAAGCCCTTTCATTCCTGTCCCACAATTGTTTCTTAAGCATGGATTGCATGATAGGTACATTTTAGCCCCTGAGAATATAGTGGGCAAGGGCAGTCAATACCTTTACCAAGGGCTGTAGTGAGGGAGGTTAGAACTAATAAACAAAAAACAAAAGCAAAAAACCCAAAACTCTGTTATTTTGGTTGCAAAAAGTGCTTTGATGAAAATAAAAGTGGATAATGTGATTCAAAAAGGGGGGTAGGTGGGCAGTTAGGCTGCTAATCTAACATGGCTAGATAAGGACTCCCTATCTCAGAGGTACCATTTAAACTCAAACATGAAAACCGAGAGATGTCAAGGGTAGGACAATGGTTTTGGCGAAAAGCCTTTCAAAATAGGGCCATGTAAAGGTATTGAGGATTGAATGGGCTTTTCTCCTGAAGAACAAAATAAAGACCACTGAAAGTGGAGCTGAGTAAGTGAGGTTGGGTGTGGTGGGAGATGAGAACAGCCAGCAACAGTCAGACCACACAACACCTTATTCTGAAAATGAGTTCAGGTTTTGTTTCAAGCACAAGGAGAAGACAGCGTGGTGTTTAAGGCAGAATGGCAAGCTGTCATGTAGAGTTTTGATGGATTTCTCTGGCTTGAGTCTAGAGGTGGATTTTCAGGAGCACGCTGTAGAGGCACGGAGAATCGTTTGGAGCATACAGCAGGCACTGTGATGGTGGTTTGAGCTAAAGTAGTAGGAGTCAAGAGATAAGAGGTCAAGTGCACGCGCAAGATCTATTTTGAAGGCACAGTTAGCAGGACTTGCTAATAGACTGGATTTATCTGTGGCTCCTGGGTTTTCCACCTCACAACTGGGTAGATAGTGATGCTGGCATGAGAACTGGGATGTGGGAGTGGGGCAGAAACGGGTTTATACAAGGAAGAATCAACAAGAATTCTACTTAGAATAAGTAAAGATAGAGAAACACAGAAGACAGCAAAGTTGAGACATCAGTCCGTGATATCTAATTCCCCAGGCCTGAGTGATGTCCTGCCAACTCCATGAATGTTAAATAAACTCCACAAAAGTCAGTGAGTTCAACCAGAGAAGAAAGCTGTTAAAGGATGTGTTCAACTGAATGTTGTTTAAAGTATTACTATACAAGCATACGTGTAGGCAGCATATATATACTTCAGACACACCAGTATGCATACACACATGCCTGCAGTTTCAATACAAATGAGGGGCGGGACCCTGATCTGCCAGTCATGCTTGACTCTGTCTCATCTGGGTGGCTCTGGGAGTCTTGTAACTCGGTTTCATAACTCTCCATTGACTTACTCAGGGGAGACGGCTTTGCTCTGACCACTCATGCATTTCTTATATCTGCTTTACCGAGATCTATTTGTGTCCAAAACGAGGAGCTTTTTAAAGGTTTAATGATGTGTAAAGCACAGCAGCCTACATGCTGGGCACAGAAAAAAAAATGTATCAGGATGATGATGTCATCAGTGATAATAGATCTACATTTCATTGTGTTTGAATACTTTCTCTTTTTTTTTCCCTTGAGATACATTTTTATGCAGAAGTAGTGCCTCGCATAGTTCAAGAAATTCTAGAATTGCAGTCCCTGGCTGCTGGACTGAGATCCGATCACATTTCCATAAGTAAATGGAGAGGTGACTGGGCAGTCAGAACTGTGGCAGAGGCTGTGGGAGTATTCAACCAAAGTAGAAGTTAGATAAGGTAGCCTTAAATCAAAAAGAGGTTTTAAGTTATGGCCCGGAGACAAAGATGTCTTGAGTCAAATCTTCCCTTTCAACTCTGCAATTCAAAAGTAGCTTGCAGCCAATTTTATTAATTGACCATTTATTTGAATTCACATAATTACCTACTAAGACATCCAGAGCTGAGTGTTTTCACCATTCACTGGGAGGCCAGGCTGTGCAGTCAAGATTAAAAGGCAGATAAGTGCCACCCAGGGAAGAGACCAGATTATGATTCAGTGTTGCTAAGAACAGAAAACACGCACACCAGGCTCAAGCAGTGCAGCCTTTACTTACGGCGAGAAGGGGGAGAGTACACAAGACCCAGCGCCTGCAATGGCTGGGTCCCTCGCGGCCAGCTGACCCACCCTGTAGCTGGGTGGGCGATGGAGGTACACACCCCCACCTGGTGTTGCAGTGGAAGGGCCCCACCCCCTCGCCACGGGGTCTGAGTGCAGAAATCTGAGGGTGTGCCTGAGGTCCATGGACTCATGTGCTTAAGCAGAGTAAAGGAGTGCACATCAAGCCTAGAACAGAGAAGGATATTCCCAAGCCAGGCAGGCATAGACTGTGAGGGCCCGTAGCCTCTAGTCCTGTTCTCATGTGGTCCAGTGAGAGCTGAAAGACTTTGCATGAAACTACCTCTCCCAGAACTGAGAAGCAGTTGAGAGAGAATACGCTTCGTGTTTCTAATTTTTCATTTCTGTTGCTCTGCATACAGAAAGATATGTTGCTCCTTAGCTGTGCATATTAAAGTAACTGAAGACAGAGCTGGTGATGTGAGAAAGAAGAATGAGCTTTGCCTCAGGTTCACCTCCATTTGAATCCTCATCCACCCTTTCAGTGAGCTGATATCAAATAGGTACTTAACTTCTAGGAAGTCCACTTTCACATTAAAGTAGAGATACTGTCTGCCTTGAGATGAAATGAAGCAACATATAATAAAATACTGTTCATATATAGTAAGCACGTAGTGTCTTCTGATGAAATGTCAAAGGGCAAATTTTCCTACTCTGTGGGCATAGAAGAGGTTTAAGAAATATGTGTGCTTAGTAGCTTATTTGTTTACACAAATATGTTCTAGATCACCAAGATTGCCAGACACTAGGAAAGTCAACATATTCATAGCTTTAAGTAGTCAAAAGGTTAGATGTTTTATTCTTTGCTCTCCTGACAGTCCCCTTCTGGTTGTGACCAAAGGTAAATTTTGCTAACAGAAACAACAGGTTTTAAATTCGGTGCACAAAACAAACTAAGCGCAAAGTTTCCACTCCTAGCCTTGTAATGATTCCTTCTGACCCCGCTTCTCAAGTTTCAAAACTCTGTGTTTGTCAGCTTTGTCATTGAAGCACAAATTAAGAACTTTCAACTACCACCAGGTAATTATGTCTCACTTCATTGACAAAGTCTTCCATTTAGCTTACAGAAATTCACTTCCCTTAATTACAACTAAAAACAATCCTAGGAACAACTTATAGAATAAGCCATTTGAACCTTTGCCCTGAGGAGTCTTGAGAACCAAATTTCAGCTTCTGGCTGACTGCATCCAGAGTGGTCTGAAGGGAATCCAGCATTTTCCAGACTAAGCCCATACTTTGCATCACTGCCTTCTTTTACTGTTAGCGCCTGCCCTCTCTGCTTGAGGCGCTGACTCCGGCAATTGCTCCAGAGGAACTCACTGTGTACCAGGGCACTTTCTTAAAGTTTCAGGGAGGGAAGAAAGGTTTTTTTTTTTTTTTTTATTTCTGTCTGTGCCAAAGAGGGCTTTGGGGTATTTTCTTCCTCAGCAACTCTTTAACTCTCCCCTTGTGAAACATCTTTCTGTGTACTTTGCAGAGAATGGAATCTCACCAGAGGCCCTCTGAAATGAGTTCAGAAAAGCGTAGCTAGGAGTCTAGTGCAGTTCAGTATAGCCTCCCCTGACCCCCTCCCAGGGCGGCTGCAGGACAGAACTTTCGACCTCTCTTTTGACTATGCTAAAATTGTCATGTCTTAAAAGGTTTTTCTTAAAGGCCAAATCTGTGTAGTACTATGTAAAACGATTTCCAAAAGCTGAATCTTTTCACTTAAAACAGACTTTCATGTGATAACAACGCTATTTAGTAATAAAAGAAATAGGGGCATGGCCAGCTTATTATCGTTCGCTTCTGTTCTTTGTCAATAGTTTGGTCATACTTTTGATTATGACCTTTGTATAAAAGTCTACATATCATAGTCCAGATGTGCACTCTTAATATATCTTTATGCACATACACATGACAGTACTTTGCATCTTTTCTCTATCATCTATTGATCATACTCTTAGAATAGAACAGTATTCTATAAACTTATGAACATTTATCACATTATAACAGACTAGATTTTTTTTGCATTAGCTTTACCCTCTGTTTTTAAAATTGCTTATCAAACTTATTACAGAATTCTATTATAATTAGTACAGAGGGAAATAATGGTTCCTGCCGGGAATGGCCAGCAAACCGTGAACAGAGGGATGAAATATTACTCCACACTTTGTTGAGAAAAAGAGGAGAAGGCATGGGGTCAATGTTCACAGTGGAAGACCTAACAACATTCCCTGCACTCTTATTCTCATTTATTGCAGCATCAGGCCAATCACAAATCTCAGTTGGCTTGAGGTGTACAGAGGGCGTATAACATTTCAGGCATGCAAAAACAAAGAGTGCATGACTTAAAGGTGAACAATTACAGGACAGACTAATCAAATCAGAGCTATGTAGCAAGGGTCTACTTGTCCTGTTGTTTTGCTAAACTTTGTATAGTGTTTAGAATGGAGCTCCCCAAGGACTGCGGAAACACCTGGGAGGGCTGGCCCCCTGACCATTCCAAAATCAGGGCGGTTAAGCAGGCCTCCAGCATTCCAAAAGACCCACCCAAGTCCTTCCCAAGCTTAACCAGAAATCTCCCTGTTACATTTTAGCTGGCTAAGCATTGTGTATAATCTCTCCATCCTCAGTAATAACTCCAATGGGTTCCTATACAGTAAAGGGAAAGCAGTATGAATCATTAGTCATGTACATGGCAATACCTACATTTATTAGCAGGTGAGAGCCTGTTTTTCTGAAGTTGTCTAATTTTCTGTGAAATAAAATAGTTCTATAATATACATTTGTAAGATAGATTGCACTTTGTATTATATATTCAAAATCTCAATGAATATATTGTTTTGTAGTGATACTTTTGTGTATTTTAAAAAATTTGTGTTCACATTTTTGGATTAACCAAGGAAATTCTTCTAAACTAACCAAATTTTTATGATAAATAATTATCAGCTTTTTTTTTTACACTGTAATTATGTCAGTACTATTTTTACATGGTTTACACACTGACCAAAAAAATGCATTCCTTTTACATACCAGCTGGCAATTTTTTTCCCCTTTATGTTTTTCTTTAATCCATTTGAACTTGAAATGGTGGACTACTTCCTCAGCAGTATTTGGGTGTCCCTCGTCCATAATCTTATTGATGGTCTCCTTTGTAATTTGTAAAGCAAAATTAAAATCGACCTGTAATCTGTTAAAACAGTGCTAAGCATTCACATCAACCATTAGCTCTGATAACTCCTTTATCTTTGTGAAGAAGGAAAGGTTCTTAAGTATTGATTTTAAATAACAAAACATAGCTGCTGATCTAGTTTTGCCTGTCAAACATAGGTTCTCCGGTTTCGTTCTTTCTACCTAATGGTTGTTTCCCTTTTCGTTATGAAATAATATGCTCTTCTATTTCAGAGAAGCACTGTAGACTTTTTTTTTCCTAACAACAACTGCAGTTTGAGTGTTTGCCACGAATGGTCCTAAGTAAAACAATGTAAAACTGTAATTCAGGATTTTTTCCTTAGTTTTACAACGAAATATTCACGATTGAACTATGTGCTTCAGAAAAGCATTATAAACATAATTTACCGTACAATTTGATCAGCATATTACAGTTCCATTTACAACACATAGACTTGCGATGCAAAGAGTAACCTTCTCCCAAAATATTCCATCTGCTTCCCGGTCCTTCCCAACTGCTTTGCAGCCAGGCAGATCCATCTCCCTCATGAAGGCCAATTGAATGGAGTGTTTCATTTCCAGGCTAATGAAGAACCCAGTTCTGGAGACTCTTTTTCAGCTGAGGTGACCTAAAAGGCTGCATGTTCCAGAGGAGAATGGAGTGTTGGTTAGTCTGGCCTCTGAGTGACTCTGTAAGGAAACACCTGCAAAGGTGAAGTGAAATTAGCAAGAAATAAATTTTTGTTTAATGATAGCACATTTTCAGTTATTTTGTTCTTACATTGTAATGTAGCCTATCCTGGATAATATAATTTTAGACTAATTCACGAGTAGAAATGATCAGGTCACCACCTACACTGATATGTCTGTCTCATGAAAATCCACTGCAGAACTTTCAGAAAAATCTTATTATAATAATATTCTCTATATTAAATTGGGGAGTTTCTTATTATTCCATTCATCCACTTCCATGCCAAGGATAAGAGTGAATGAAAAACCAGAAAAGAGTGAAATTGTTCGTTAACAGAAAGAATTGTGCTTGCTATAATTCATCTTACCAGCGAAGATTCAAGGGCAGAACATCTCTAGAGATTTTGAAGATATTATATGCCGGTTCCTCCAAGAAGACATTTTTTAACTTACTTAAAAATCCTCCTAGATTATTTTGATGTTACTTTCTCAGGTTCAGTTGTCAAATATCTTCAGAAAATGTTCAAAATGTGATTTGTTTCCACTGAATTATATGTAATTTGCATCGAATTATCTCAGGCTCAAATTTTATATTAAAAACCACTTTGGAATCTACTAAGGACTGTTTATAATTTACTGTGTTTTAATAGAAATTTGTATACAATGTGATAAAGCTTTTGATCTTTTCACATTGATTTATCTAAAAATCTAATTCTGCTTTTAAAGTTCTGAAGTGTTTAACTACCTGTGAAGAAAAAGATTGAGTTCCTTCTATTTTTTGAATGTTAGGACATATTCTATATGTGGAAACAGAAATTACCTATATTTGTTTCTTTGAAGAAAATCCATCCAAAAGTAAATACCTTTTTACATACAGAGAAATAGAGTTTATGCCTTAATACTTGAGTGTCCAATTATTTATTTTTTAAATAATTTTTTAAAGTAATTTTTATTTTTATTTTATTTTGAGAGAGAGAGAGAGAGCAAGGAGGGAAGGACAGAGAGAGAGGGAGACGAATCCCAAGGCTTCGCACTGCCAGCACAAAGCCGGATGTGGGGCTCTGACTCACAAACTGCAAGATCTTGACATGAGCCAAAGTCAAGAGTCATATGCTTAACTGACTGAGCTACCCAGGTGCCCCACAAACTATTTATATTATAGTAGCTAGTTTTTCCCAGTACCCACACCTTGTATTCAGGCTCTAGCAGAAAAAAACAAAAAAAATATATATATACAATTTATATCATATTATATACATAATATACATAATACTATATTGTATACATACATAAAGTTGAAGTCTTCATTACCTGCAAAATTTTTTAAAATTTAATGATATGTTTAAGACTCTATCTCTTGTTAATTAAACTACTACAGGACTCTAAACGAATTTAGAATGGGTTTTATATTGCATTCAAAGCTTAGTATTGATGGTGTATGCTCAGAAACTAATTTCATTCCACTCCTGTACTATCTTAGATGATAGAGGTTAAAGAAATGAGTATGTCAGGGACCTTTACCCTCTAGATTTACCAGTGTAAGGGAGAACATCGATGTGTAAACGGAAAACTTCAAAGCTGATTATTATAACTGTTAGATTAATACAACTAATTGAGTACTTTAATATGCAAAAAGAACTTTAGATTGTTTCAGGAGGGAAGATTAAAAGAAATAATGCAAATGTGAAATAGGCAGTAACAATGATACGAAAAAATGAAATGTTTGCAGATAATTTTTTTCTGAATTTGACCAGCGTTTGGATGATAAAAGGAACAAAGAAGTTTAAAATTGCTATCTAGTTTCTAGTATAAATGACACAGTAATTCCACTAATTATATTAGAGAATCTATAAAAAAACAAGTAAGAACATTAGAGAGAAAGTGCCTTTTTATTTCTGTGAAATAACTCTTGTATCTCCAACGTGAGCATGTTGGAATCAAAGGAGCACTTTTTAAAATGGACACACAGAACTACTTTAAGTTGTACATTATACTTTTCAGTAGATGTGCCTCTGGGCCATACTCAATTTTAACCATTAATATGCTAGCATGTCATTTGTTTTTCCTGCAAATATCTTGTTAATCTTTAGTAACTGCTCTGGATTTTTGTAATATTTTCTATTACCTTGCTAATGATGATGTCCTACACTTATTCAATAAAATCTGACACCTAGGCAGTTTTTCTGTAAACCAACAAAAAAATGCCCAACTGCGTATTTATTTATCAGCCTTTACTTTTTGGATATAAACTACATGGATTTTAACTATTAGTTTATTTGAGTTCAGAAGAAATATTTCATAGTATGTTTATATTTCTAGCTATCCATTTAATGTCTCTGTGTCGTTATTCAATAAAATTTTGAGGCTGATTGAAGTATTTACTGCCTTAATCTTTCAAAAAACTACAACTTTTACAACTACCATCTTGGAAAAGATCTTATTTCACTTTCAGTTGCTGTAAGTGGTCCTCCTATAAAGTTGCAACAGAATACATTATAAATATCAAAACTGAAGTTATAGCTACATATTTAATGTTTAGAAAATAAGTGTGGTATATAGCATTCTAAAAACTTACTTCTAGGGGTTAAAGAGTACTTTTTAGGTGGTTAGAAAAAAAGTAATTACTATTGATTAGCAATTGGCTCAGATTCTCTAGAAGGGTTATTAAGGTTTTAAAATACAGAACAGAATGTTATAAACAATATTGTGTTCTCCCTAGTCTGGCTTGGACTAACCATTTCTTTGTCTGAAATGTCCTTTTGACATAGCTTATGCATCTCAGGAGCTTTGATATAAGGAGCACTTTACCACTAAAGACTATTCCGGCATTTAAAAGAGAGAATGCTTGGAAACCCCCACTGAAGCCCTATAAACTGAGTGAATTGAATGGAATGATTATAGTACCTATCAATAATTACTCAATGTTTATAATTACTTTGTGAAACTAAGATTAAATAATTCTTCTGGATTTATATGATTGTAATGGAAATACAAGAGGCTCCAAAATGTGTAAAAATGGGTATATTACCAAATGGCAGAGGAAATAAAATATCCACTATATATATATATATATATATATATATATATATATATATATATATATATATATATGTTTTGGAGAAACTTTATATTATGAAGAGGTTTCTCTTGAGACCTTTATTAATTTTCAAATGATAGAATTGCTTGTGTAGGCCCCTGGCATTCACCCAAATCACATTCCTGTTGAAGGTCAGGTCTTTTTTCCTGTGAATAACTTCTTAACACAAGTCACCAAGTTAACTCTTCAATCTTCCACAGAAGTGTTCTCTGTCTTTTGGGGCAGTTTTTGTCCTGATGGAAGTAATGTATAAAGCCACTTTACAAATCAACTTTATGTGTTACAATTTAGTACTTGTGGTATATATATTTGAGTTACAGATCTGTGTCAGTGAGAAGTTCACATGAAACTATTTAATTTATATGACAGCTTCTGCTGTAAGAATAATCAATCCATTCAAAATGTATTTAGTGCATTTCTACAATGTACTGAGCTATATTTTAGGCATTGGGGATACAAGAACACACAAGGGACATTCTGCTCTATGTTGGTTCTTTCTTTAATCTTTTTTCCGAATTAGTTGAGTGATTTTATTTTAGAACTAGACTTCCTTTTGACCAGTGCAGATGTCAATCTTTCTTCTTTTAGCTATTTCATACTGTTAAATCTCTGGACCAAGCATCAACATAGTGAACACCTTATGTTGATTTTCAGATGTATGACTTTCCCTGAAGATACAATCAGTGCCTTATTAATTTTCATATATCCGGTGCCTGGAACTCTGTAGGTTTGCAACATTGTTTGTAGAACTGAATTGATCATAAGACTATCTCAAGAACACAAAGGGATTTGGGATAGGCATCAGACTGTGTCACTGGACTCAGTAAGTGCATCAGAAGTTATCGGGATTATGCCCAGCTGATACCTGACAGAGAATAACACCATCCAAATTTTGGTTTTCTCTTACACACATCTGTACTAAAAGTCCAAGGTGGAACATAATGATGCCAAAAGAAAGAGATGGCCTAGCATTAGAGAATAGAGGAAGGAAGTAAACATTCAGAGAGGCAAATAAATGTTGAACCTAGGGGACCACAGAAAAATAGCTCAGAGGCTCTCCACAGAACTCTTCACAGAACTAGACACCAAGGTAGTATAGGCTGAGATGGAGGAATAATCTAGAATCTACGAATCAATATCAGGAAATTTCAACTAAGACCAGATTTTTGGGGTGATATGGATAATAATCCGCCTTGAACCAGACTGGTGTGGTAAGTGGGTAGGGCCAACTGGCATAGTAAACAAGGCACCTGTGGGCTCATCTTTGATGGTCTGGAGAGACAACTTGTTGGGGACTGACAGCTATAAGACAATGTACATTACTATTCTTTGTATTTGGTCTGTCCATAAATGGGTTCATTTTACATTTAAAATTCAGCAATAGGCCATAGAAAAATCAGGTACTTCCCTCATTAGGGTAAAATCCCCACATAAAATAGATCTATTTTTTATTCATGCAACTGAATAAAGGAAATGTAGGTTATTTGGGTCCTGAAATTTCATCTTATATTTTAGGATGCTCCACAGTTTTTTGCTCCACTGTTTTTGAGGTAGAGAATTATTCTACATTATTTGCAATGCAAAAAGTTAGAAATTGACAGTCAAAAAATGCACATCAATAGCTAATCGTAGCCTTGGAGTTTAAATTAACCAAACTTTGTTCTGCTTAACACCAAGCTCTACTAAAGAACTTCATTCTTCTATATCATTAGGGCATCCGTGTTTGTTTATACTGTCAGGTAGGTAACAGAGTACATGGAGAATTTTAAAAATTGGTTAGCTGTCACTATGCATTTGCCTTAAATTTGACATGAGTTCTAGAACTGTTCCATTTCCTGTTACCTCCTCCCTCCCTGTTTTCTTCTGTGTTGCCACCTTCTTTGTAATTCTTTCTGATATAATTCTTTCTAATGGAGAAAAATCCAATGAACAGCAGAAGGGCATGTGATTCCAGGTGCTTTTCCCAAAGTTGGTGAGCTATGAATGCTATGAATCATATGGCTGCTATGAATCATATTCTCTATCTTTTCTGCAGCAAGATGCATTGTGCTTCAAGTCTGTTGCTGTAAAAAATAACCAGTGAGGCTCCTTTTGGCAGAAAGGGCTTAAATTGGATATGGTCCTTTGGGATCCTAGTTCCAAGGTCATTTTAAGGAGGTGTCACATCAAGTCAAGGAATAGACACTCTTGGCCAACATAAAGGGAAGGATTTGTCCCTAGAAAAGCTCTACATTTCTCAGAAAATTAGAAATTAAAAAAAAGAAAAATTAACTACTGAGTCACCCTGAGCTTCAAACCCCAGCTGACAAGCTTGTGAAAGTAGATTAGCCAAATTTCTGAAAATGTCATAAATTACTTTTCTTTCCCTCAATTGAGTAGAGTGTCAAGGGGCTAATCAAACAAGTTGTAGTAGAGAAATCAAGGATATTAGTCTAGAGTATCATTTGTAATGTCGTAAACATGCAGTATGTAATGTCTCTCTTGTGTGTTCGTGAATCACTTAAAAGGTAAAGAATGACTGTTCTTTGATAAAAATGCCAGGCTACTTAGTCAACATCATCCCTCTTCCCTCCAACAATCCTGTATTAGTTAAGATGAAGTTTAGCTGCAAGTGACACAAAACCCAAAATAGCATGTAACATTAGCAAAATAATAATTTAGTTTTTGCTTGTATACAAGTTTAAGGCTTTGTGCTATCAGGGATACAGCTTCTTTGTACTTGTTACTTCACCATGTATTGCCTCTAACTTAAGACAGCAGCTTTGAAACCCAGGCAGGGGAATGGTGGAGGGGATGAAGAAGAGGCCAGAAACATCTGAGAGGTACCCCTGTTTATAATCCATTGCCCAGTACTTAGCCTCCAGGCAGGCTGAAAAATATATTATGGTAGCCACATGCCCAACCCAAATGTCTATTTCCATGGAACAAGAGAGGGATAGATGTAGAAGGAAAACTAGAAGTCTCTGCACCTCTTTTGTTTCAGAGAAGTCTTACAAAATATTAATATTCTTGTACTATAATTTTTTGTAGAAACACCAAAGGAATTTCAGAGTCCATGACTTACTAAGGATTTTGTAAACTTTGCATGATATTCTCTTACTTGAATTTATCCATTAAGCTTAAGTCATTCAACAATTACAAAATACAAATGCAAAACACCAGTAAACAGATGAGGATATGGATTATATGTATCAATAATTCGAAAGTCATCTCTTTGCCTTATACTCAAAAGTGTTTTGAAATTATAGACTTTCTTTTTATTCAATTATGGTTGTCTTTTGCTAATACAGAGGGCAAATTTTGAAATGAAAATTTTTTTTTCTTTCAGTTTGTGTTATTACAATTTGTTTTCTACTAAAAAAAATAGTATTATTATATCCATGAATCCGAAGTGGCATTTCTCATAGACTTACCTATTATTCCCTTTAATGAGAACCATCTAACAAAGAAAATTAGCTTTACAGTTACCCCAAGATATACTTAAATTTTAGAACATATCTTTGACCATCAAACTTACAAAACTAATTTGACTTGTCAACCATCTTTAAAATCTTTCAACCATCTTTAAAATTTTTCATGATAGAGGTGCCTGGGTGGCTCAGTTGGTTAAGTGTCTGACTTCGGATCAGGTCATAATTTCACAGTTCATGGGTTCAAACCCTGCATCGGGCTCAGTGCTGACAGCTCAGAGCCTGGAGCCTGGTTCAGATTCCGTCTCCCTCTATCTCTGCCCTTCTCCTACTCATGCTCTGTCCGTCTCTCAAAAATAAATAAACACTAAACAAATTAAAAAATCTTTCATGATAAAGTAGCCTTTGGACCAATGTTTCCAATATAATATGTTCCTTTTAAAACTAGTTTAGTATACACATTTGTACACTCACCCACGCAAAGTTACCTGTATGTTTGTATTGATTTTTCACTGGTTTATAAAAATGTATTTAATTCCATAATCACATATTTGGGCAAGTTTAAAAATACTAGGTTTAACAAAATTCAGCAGAATTCTATGATGGAACATTTTGAAGATCTTCTAATACATTACTCTTCACTGAACCTTTTCCAGAGAGAATTGTGATATATAAACATATTTGACTACCTGTCCTCTATTCTAAAATCAATTAATCAGTTCTCATAGAACCAGTATTCTGTGTAAAACATTTTAGGAAATGATGAGAATTATTACTGATGTATAAATGGTTAGTTTGTGTATTTATTAAAATCAATTATAAAGAATCTCTAATTTTGCTGAGCTAATATTTTTTAAATCCAACTGTATTATGAATAATAATCCTATAGCGTCAGAGCACCCGGATGGCTTAGTCAGTTAAGTGTCCGACTTCAGC
Organism: Felis catus; assembly: GCF_018350175.1. Taxonomy (NCBI): domain Eukaryota; kingdom Metazoa; phylum Chordata; class Mammalia; order Carnivora; family Felidae; genus Felis; species Felis catus. Next base: position 41,952,993 of record NC_058368.1, on the reverse strand, counting down.
TCAGGTCATGATCTCACAGCTCCTGATTTCAAGCTTCCAATTATGGAGGAAAGTATGGGAGTGAAAGGCACAGTGTAGGGAATATAGTCAATGATATTGTGATACTGATGGTATAGTGATAGATACAGTTGTGGTGAAAAGAGCATAATGTATAGAGAAGTTGAATCACTATGTTGTATACCTGAAACTAATGTAATATTGTGTGTCAACTACACTGAAATGAAAAATATATCCTACAAAATAAAGTGGATATCACTATAGTTATTATGATCACAACAATAAATTATAGGAAGTTACTAAAATTTTAAAAAGAATAAAACTAGCATTTATAATTTTCTATTTAAAGAATAGATCTTAAAAAAATAGAATAATGTTTTGAATTATAAAGTTCTAATATTGAGAAGTTAAAATATCTATTTAAAAGGCATTACTGTTATGTTTTAGTATACCACATCTCATTACACAATAAAAAAGGTATTGTTATTTTCTTCAACATTAAGACAGTGGAAAAACAGGCACTAAAACACACACACACACACACACACACACACACACACACACACACACACACACCATAAAGCTTTTTACAAGTTATAGTGTCTGTAAGGTCATTATTTTTTTAATGAAATATTATTTAAATAGTTACATGAATTAATTTATATATTAACATATCCCTTTGACTCTTTAGATTATTTAAAAATGTACATTCTGTGTTGCATTCTTAAGTATATCTTGCTCTATTTGGAAGAGAAAACAGGAATGTCACTTTTTAAAATAACACCCCTAGGAAAATTTCCTTCCACAGGTTGCTAAAGATAAACAACAATAGGGTAGTTCTTTGTTATCCTTCTGTAAAATTAGGGGGAAAATGTGCAAGGGCACCTTTATCTTTAAGAGGATTAGGGAAAAGATCACAACCCAAACAAATATAGGTGGGATGTGGGAAGGTTTTCACCAATACTGGAAGTAATGCAGAATGCAATCACCCTAATGCCGGTAAGAAAATCTACTTTATGGTTCAGCGGAAGACAGTGGCAGTGGTTACTAGGAAGTTAATCTAATTAACCTACGCTCCCAAACAATAGCCTTGTGTACTCTGTTGATTTGAACATTCACTTATCAAATGAGGAATGTAAAAATATTTTTTTTTCTTTTTCAGTAATAATGTCCCCATATTAAGAATAAATGCCCCTATGACACTCTTGGCTCTGCAAAGTCCCACAAAGAGTATACAGGCCACAGCTTGACTTAAGTGGTCGATAAAATAAAATATTTTTGAGCAATTGCTGCTTACATGGCAAATGGTACCAGATTAATTTAACAGTTATCAATTGCATTTCATTTCTATGAAGTCGGTGCTGTGAGTAACTGGGTTGAAGGCTGAAGTAGTTATAGGATAATGGACCTATGTAATTTGTCAAGTTACAAAAGTCCAATTTTATCAAATACAGAAGTATTCCATCATCGAATTAAAACAAGTTTGATTTTTATTACATCTCTTGAAATCTTTTATTAACTAATTTGGTATGTTTTATCTTATGTCTGTTTAACCCAGAGAATGAAAACCTAGGGATAGGTTAATCAATATCAGAATGTTCTGTTCTGGTTCACCAAGGGAAAAACAAATCTTGAGGTTTTTCAATGAAAATGACTACTGTTCTCTTTGTTGTGATTCTAAGTGACAATAAAACATCATAATTAGGATAAACATACAAATCAAGTAAAGGAAATTAAATATACTTTATGTTTTTCTTGTTTAATGTATTTATATAATCTCAGGATAACAAATGGTGTGTCCCAATTCTGTCTCATTCCTTATGTAGCACGTAGAGGGTAGTTTGGGTCTAGACGATTTCTGATTAAAGACAAAATTCTTATAGCAGGGCACCAATGTGTTACATTTCTATATTTTATTTGTATTATTTGTTTGTATAACACATGCTGTTTAAAAGAAAAAAATAGAACTGTCTTTTTTAAATGTGTAATTCAATTGACTTTTCTCTTTTTTCCTTAACTACTTTACAGTGCACTTAATGGGTTTGTGAGACAAATATTCATTTCTCAAACTGAGAGGAATTACACTACCTGACCAGATTACATATACATGTTTGAGGTGTAAATCAGATATACTGCTGATTATTTTTATTCTACTTTCTAGTGATAGGAAAGAATAATGTGTCAGGGATTTTCACAGTTTAATGTGCAATTGATTTAAATTATTTAATTCTCTTCCTCAAGAACACCATTGTGTTAATGAGTATGTAAAGAGAATAAAAAGGAAAAAATAAGTTATTAAAAAGTAAAGATATTCTGGTCAACACTCAATTACAATAATCCTTATATATGTTTCTTCTACGTTGAAGGTACATTTTATGACAATATAACTTTCTACACACATATATTAATTTGAAAATTATAAATATTGTGAATTTCTCTATAATGATGACTTGTGTAACTCACCATTTTTATTAGTAAGAGTTCTCCAGAGAAACAACCAATATGATAAATATATAAAATTTTAAATGTAAAATACATACATACAAAAGAGATCTATTTTTAAGAAATTAGCTCCCATGTTTGTGCAGGCTGGCAAGTCCAAAATTCATAGGGAAGGATGACAGGCTGGAAACAGGCAGGAGTCAATGTTGTAGCCTTGAAGCAGAATTTTTTCTTGCCCAGGAAATGCCAATTTTTTTTCTCTTAAGGCCCTCAACTAGTTGAACGAAGCTCATTCATATTATCTAGAGTAACCTTCCTATATTCGGTTGATTATAGATGTTAACCACATCTATAAAACACCTTCACAACAACACCAAGATTATAATTTGATTGTATAACTGTGTCCTATAGCTTAGCCTCGTTGATACATAAAACTAACCCTATACCTTTCACTGGTAAAATCTGATGGTCAAATTTAATTTAGTTTTATAGCCTGGTATCATTAATGGAAATAGTCTGTTTGATACTTCACATAGACCTTAATAAAGCAGGTATAAATGATATAGTGTATGGTGATGATTACTAGTCTAAACCTACCCAAAACTTTCACATCACTTCATTTAAAGCCTTCTCATCTACTACTACCTATAGAAGATCTCTCAGTACTTCTCCTAAGTTCACTTTACCTATATGTGCAAGCCTTTAAAATGTAAACAAACACTGCAGAACTAAAAACTGTAAGGGTATATATAATTCAAGTCCGTTAACTGACACATAAGGAAAATGGCAGTGAATGTCTTGATTCTATGGTTCAAGTAGATGCATGAGCACATTTTTCTAGTTCTTTCTGTGTTTTGCCTATAATTGAGTGTAATGTGACCATATTTAGAAATAGTTTCTTTGCTGATGTAATTGGTTAAGATGAAGTCATACTGGATTAAGGTCCTAAATCCAATGATTAGTGTACCTATAAAAAAAAAGAGAAAGAGAGAGAGAGAAAGAGAAAGGAAAAGAAGGAAGGAAAAGAAAAGAAAAGAAAAGAAAAGAAAAGAAAAGAAAAAAGAAAAGAAAAGAAAAGAAAAAAAGAGAAGAAAAAAAGGCAGGGGGAGAGGGTGCGAAACAGGAGAATATCATGCGAAGATAACAGAAACAATCAGGGAAGATGGCCCAATAAAGATGGAAGCAGAAATTGGAGTTAGATTTCCAGAAGCCAAGGAACACCAGAAACCACCAGAAATTGAAGGAGGCAAGGAAAAATTTTCCTCAGTGCCTTCAGGAGGAGCATACCTCTGCGGACACTTTGATTTGGGACTGTAGCTTCAACTGTGAGAAAAAAAAAATTCTGCTGTTATAAGCCACCTAATTTGTGGTAATTTAGTATGACAGGTCTAAGACGTGAATACACTCTCATTGCAATTAACCATTGGATCTTTCTCCATCTTCCTTACATTACTTTAGGAAGGAATGATGAATCTTAAATCTAGCTTGACTTGTGTTAAATCTAAGACACTCTTGGTACTTTGTAGAGGGAATGCCCCATTTTGGCACTTTTCTTCAGAGTCTTGCATGGTAGAAGTAATGGAATGAATTAGACTGTCATTTACTCTGCCAAGGAAGGGATTCTTCTTGCATGAAAATGTCTAACATACCATTTGGTTGCATTGAACTGAGTTGAACTGAATTGAATTGAATTCTGTTAAATTTAGTCAAAATGCTTTTCCCATCCAATTTGTTCTTGCCCAGAGAATTAACTGACCTAATCTGTGGTGTGTTGAGTACAATAGGTTACTTCCATGAGCATAAGAAAGAGCGGCCAAAGCTGTCAAAAACATGGTCTTTTGAAGTGTATTGCTCAGTTTAGAGCCACGTGGTAACCAAAGATTCATTAAACTCGTTTAATTAAATAACAAGAATAACCCAAATAATTAAGGACAAAGTCATGACCTTTAATGATCTCTTAGCTTATCACTATTACAAAATAAATTTTAATTACCATCAATGGTCTATGTATATCTAAGGTATGACACAGCAGTTATAATCTACCCAAAGGGAGTCCTCAGTTCCTTTTGTACATGAGGTACCCGTTTGGAAATGGGTATTAATTACTCATACACAGATATAAATGTGTGTTACATTCTCAAGACATTTTCTGACAACTGTCATAAAATTTTAATTGTATCCTGGGTAGCTTCTAATATAAAATTATCCTTGAGAGCTTTAGGAGAACTTTGAACTTTAGTTGCCATGCAAAGACAGCTTAATAGCTAATTTTCTGATTAATGTTCAGGCAGCATAGGTTACATTTAGTTTACATGAATAGAACTGACAGTTTGATATGTGGTTCAGGTCAAATTTAATTTCCTATTAAAATTACTAAATTTACAAAACCAGCACCACAATGGACTGTGTTTATATGAACCTACAATTTGTTTTTCAATAGTTTATTCATAAATATGTGTGTATAAATAGCTCCCCCCCCCCAATTCAGTGTATTGTTCGCTTTTATTTAGAAGGCTATTCAGTAGTCAGTTGTTCATATTCTAAATTGTAAGTCTCCTTTTGGGAATCTCTTAGAAATGAATTTTGGAGAGGCAGCAAGACAAAAAAAGTAGTAAATGTTAAACTTTTAGTGTTTATAGGAAATAACCTAAGGGTGTATATTGATTATATATTACTGTGTAAAATCAAACGAAAACTAACAAAGAAAGCCCTGAAACTGCATGATTTGATGTAATGGCCAGTTGTTTAGCTTAAATTCTCTGGGTCAGCAGCTGGAGCTGGGCTCAGCTAGGTGTTTTTGTTTGTTTGTTTGTTTGTTTTTGTTTTGTTTTGTTTTTAATATATGGCTGGATTCTGTGAATGTATTTCAGCTGCCAGTCATATGGTGGATTGGGTAGGAGATGCATGGTCTAAGATGGCCTCACTCACATCTCTGGTTGTTAGTTTTATGTCAGCTGAGGTGAAAGGACAATTAGGCCACCTGTTTCCCATCATCCCACAGGCTAACATAAGGTTGTTCTCATGGGCAGCTTTGCAGTGTCTTAGTGGTGAAAGTAAGTGGCAGTGGGAAAATCCTCCCGAGTCCTAAGCTTAGAACTGGCACAGTTCCATTTATCCCATACTGTGTTACTCAAAGCAAGTCACAAAACCCATCAAGATATAAGACATACATAAATAGACTCAATATATCAATGGGAGAAGCTGCCAACTCACAATGCAAAAAAAAAAAAAAAGTGTACGGTAAGATAGAGAATTGTGATCCCTTTTGTAGCCTATCACAAGATGCTTGTCAAATATAAATGGTTCCACACAAAGATACTAATATGGTTGGTCTAGAAACTACTTCAGTAATACTTATAGAACAGAAACAGCCCATAGTGACAGTCAAAGTACCTTTGTTCTCATAAAGTTGGGGTCAGTCATAATTTTGTTAAGTATTAATTTCTCCACCAATGAAATAACAAGTTAGAGTTGATAATTCTAATGTCCCTTCAGTTCTGTAAGTCTTACCATTTAACTTTAGTCATCTAAGAAAGCATTTCACATTTGTCTTACTACAGATTTTAAAAATAATATCCTTCTTTACATAGAGTAATTTATATTATTTTTAAATATCTTATTCAGTCCAGTCCATTATTTTATACTTATAAATTAATGGATCAATTTACTTTCTATATTTTTTAAATTTATTTTTGAGAGAGAGAGACAGAGAGACAGAGTGTGAGTGGGGGAGGGGCAGAGAGAGAGGGAGACACAGAATCCGAAGCAGGCTCCAGACTCTGAGCTGTCCGTACAGAGCCTGACTGGGGAGGGGGGCTCGAACTCACAAACTGTGAGATCATGACCTGAGCCGAAGTCAGTTGCTTAACCTACTGAGCCACCCAGGTGCCCCAATAGATCAATTTAAAAACTGATGTCCTTGTCCATCAAGTTTCAAAACAATAGGTCTTTTTCCCATTGGATATTCTTTCTTGCTTTGTCAAACACTAGTTGACCATATAGTTGTGGGTCCATTTCTGAGTTTTCTATTCTGTTCCATTGATCTATGTGTCTGTTTTTGTACTAGTACCGTACTATCTTGATTACTACAGCTTTGTAATATAACTTGAAGTCTGGAATTGTGATGCCCCTAGCTTTGCTTTTCTTTTTCAAGGTTGCTTTGGCTACTTAGAATCTTTTGTGGTTCCATACAAATTTTAGGATTATTTGTTCTAGTTCTGTGAAAAATGCTAGTGGTATTTTGATAGAGATTGCATTAAATGTGTAGATTACTTTGGGTAGTATAGACATTTTAACAATATTTGTTCTTCTAATACATGAGCAAGGAATTTTTTTTAATTTCTTTGTGTCCTCCTCAATTTCTTTCTTAAGTGTTTTATAGTTTTCAGAATACAGATCTTTTACCTCTTTGGTTAGGTTTATTCCTAGGTATCTTATGGTTTTTGATGCAATTGTAAATGGGATCAATTTCTTGATTTATTTTTCTGCTTCTTCATTATTGGTGTATAGAATGCCACCAATCTGTACATTGAGAAAACTGGACAACAACATGCAAAAGAATGAAACTGGACCACTTTCTTATAGCATACACAAAAATAAATTCAAAATGGATGAAAGGCCTAAATGTGAAAGAAGAAACTATCAAAATCCTGGAGAACACAGGCAACAACCTCTTTGACATTGGCCATAGCAACTTCTTACTAGATATATTTCTGGAGTCAAGGCAAACAAAAGCATCATCAAGATAAAAGGCTTCTGCACAGGAAAGGAAACAATCAACAAAACTATAAGGCAACCTTCAGAATAGAAGAAGATATTTGTAAATGACATATCTGATAGAGAGTTACTATCCAAAATCTATAAAGAACTCCTCAATCTGAACACCCAAAAAACATATAATCCAATTTAAAAATGGGCAGAAGACATGAATAGACATTTTTCCAAAGAAGACTTCTAGGTGGCTAACGGATATGTGAATAGATGCTCAACATCACTCATAATCAGGGAAATGCAAATCAAAACTACAATGAGATATCACCTCATGCCTGTCAGAATGGCTAAAATTAACAACACAGGAAACAAGTGTTGACGAGGATGCAGAGACAGGGGAACCCTCTTACACTATTGGTGGGAATGCAAACTGGTGAAGCCACTCTGGAAAACAGTATGGAGGTTCCTCAAAAAGTTAAAAATAGAACTACCCTATGACCCAGCAATTGCATTACTGGGTATTTATGCAAAGGATACAAAAATACTGATTTGAAGGAGTACATGCACCCCAACATTTGTAGCAGCATTATCAACAATAGCCAAATTATGGAAAGAGCCCAAATATCCATCAAATGATGAGTGAATAAGGAAAAGGTGGTTTGCATATACAATAGACTATTACTTGGCAATCAAAAAGAATGAAATCATGCCATTTCCAATAACATGGGGGATCTAGAGTGTATGATGCTAAGCAAAGTAAGTCAGAGAAAGACAAATGCCATATGATTTCACTTATATGTGCATTTTAAGAAATGAAACAGGTAAACATGGGAAAAAAGAGGAGGCAAACCATAGAACAGACTCTTAACTATTGAGAATGAACTGAAGGTTGCTGGAGGGGAGGAAAGGGGGAATGAGTTGAATGGGCAGTGGGTATTAAGGAGGGCACTTGCTGTGATGAGCCCTGCATGTTGTATATAGATGATGAATCACCAAATTCTACTACTGAAACTAATATTATACTCTATGTTCAATAACTGGAATTTACATTAAAACTTAAGAAAGAAAAACAATGGGATGGTATAGGCTTATAATGGGATCAGTTATATACATATATATGTGCGTCTAAAAATTAGGTTACAAATGCTATGTATGTAAAGTATAATAGTTTCACTTTTTTTAAAGAGAAACTACCAAGCATTGCAACATTAAAAAAAAATAGGTCTTTCTATTATAAGGCTTTTAGGTTGTCTGGATTATAAACTATTTAAATTTAGAGAACATCTTTCTTTATGCTTCTCGGTTTTAAAATGGTGCTTATTTCAATGTCATATACTTCATATGGAGTGTCTTACAATACAAAAAAGAGTACAAGTTTGTGGTTGAGATATGTCAGAATTTTTATTTCTTTATTTCATTCAACAAGCAGCAGAGACATAAAATATCTGAGAGTGTGGTTCTTAGGAAGAATTTCTAGGAGGTTCTATTTGAACTAAATCTGACTAGTGAGGACAAGATGTCAGACCAGTCTTTAGGGAGTGTGAAGCAAGTAGTAAGACAGAAAAAAAGGGAAATATCCCAGTTTGCACAAAGATATCACGTGGTGTTCAAAGTGCAGTGCAAAGCAGAAGAGTGGTAAAGCTGAGTCTGCGCCACGGGGTCTGGGACATCACGTAAAGAGGTTGGGTATTACCCTATATTATCTGGGGGGGGGTGTCGGAAGGTAAAAAGTAAATTTTCCCAAATTAATAGAAATTTCACATCATTCCAAGTGAATGATACTGACTTGGAGTTTTTGGGGAGGGAGAAGAGAATCTGCAAAATCCTGCGATGATCAGAAAATAGAGATCCCATAAAGGAGATAAAGAAGATCATGGACTTTCGGAAGTTAATGTTGAGTGTCGAGAAGAAAGAGCCTATACAGTCAATGAACTGAAAAATACCCATTAGCCTTACAGAGGTCAATGATTGCTTTAGTGAAAGGGGTTCCAGTAAACTGTAGTAAGGTGTTGAGTGATGTTAAAGACATGGAGGTGGTGGATGCTCTGAGTGGTTTGCAAGAAAAGGAAGAAAGACTTAAAAAAAACCTTACTCTGGGGGCACCTGGGTGGCTCAGTCAGTTAAGTGTATGACTTCGGCTCGGGTCATGATCCCACAGTTTGTGGGTTCAAGCCCTGCGTCGAGCTCTGTGCTGACAGCTCAGAGCCTGGAGCCTGCTTCCGATTCTGTGTCTCCCTCCCTCTCTGCCCCTCCCCCACTCACACTCTGTCTCTCTCTCAAAAATAAATAACCACTTAAAATAAAAAAAAATTTACTATGAACATATCAGACACAAAAATATTTTAGTATGCCTTTATATATAGTAAACAATACATATATAGTTTACTTGAAAGTTTTGCTTCCATTTTAATGGCTTTAGAATCATGTTGAAAATTATACTTCTCCCTGAAGTATAATCTTTTGTCAAATATTTTGCTGAGGTGAACCTTTCACACTCCCTAGAGAGAATCTTACTCCACTCCAAACCTGTAATGGACTTTATCCCATATATGATGGTTAATTTTATATGTCAAGTTATCTACATCACAGTACTCAGATATTTGATCAAACATTATTCTAGATATTATTGTGAAGATATTTTTACATGAGATTAATATTTAAGCCAGCAGACTTTGAGTAAAGCAGATTATTCACTGTAATTGTGGTGAGCCTTGTCTAATCACTTAAAGGCCTTTATAGAAAAAAGGTGGTCTGGGGCACTTGCGTTGCTCAATCAGTTAAGCATCGGATTTTTTATCTCAGCTCAGGTCTTGATCTCAGGGTCTTGAAGTCAAGCCTCAGGTTGGACTCTGTGCTGTGTGTGAAGCTTACTTAAAAAAAAATTACATTAAAAAAAAAGTGGCCTTCCCAGTGAAGAGGGAATTCTGTCAGCAGAGTTCCCTTAGACTCAGACTTGAACTCTTCCCTGGGTCTCCAGCCCACCAACAACATACTCTGCAGATCTTGCACTTGACAGATTCTACAGTTATATAAACCAATTCCTTATACTAAATCTCATTCTCTCTCTCTCTCTCTCTCTCTCTCTCTCTCTCTCTCTCTCTCTCTCTCATACACACACACACACACACAGACCCTATTAGTTATGTTTCTCTAGAGAACCCTAATGCCCTATAAGAGGTGAATATTGAAGGTCTAGGAAATATAATTTGGTAAAAGGTTCCATTCTGGCAAGAATAATTTCTCTGAACTTTCTAATTGTGGACAGTGTTTTCTGAGCATTTGTATAAATGAAAGTATTAAATTATTACCTTCCGGTGATATATGCTTTTTGTAGATGTTTCCCCCACTCCTAATTGCTTTCCATATTCATATTTTAATTGTTACCCTATTACCTTTCATTCTGTCTCTGTGAATAATATGCAGAAACAAAGAGCACAAAGCCCTAATTAATGAAAATATAAGTGAAACATTTGTATTGTCTGAACATCATTAGCACGGAAGACTTTTTAAGAGTATTCTTGTCACTGAATTAGACAACCAAGGTAGCTCTAATGAGACGTATAAAAAAATATTTTACCTTCTTTTATTCCTGTGTTGCATTTTTGGTTTACTAGTGGTCTTGTCAAATAGAAAAGCACACTAGTTTTTCCACAGGGAGAATTCACAATGATTTACTTGGAGGGTCTTTTTAGTATTTAATGAAAATTTTACTGGGTAGCTTTTAATAGGAAGTTGTGAAAAAAACGTTCCCCTCACTTTGGTCACTGAATACCCAAAGCCTAGAGGACTTCCTGTTCAGTGACTAAGTTATTCAGTGACCAAATGTGCCCTGGATAAAAGATTTATTTTAATTAGAATAACTGTTTGAATGACTTCTGTGTTAATCTTTACAGAGTAAACACTAAAGACTTTTCAATAGTCTGCAAGGCTCTACATAATCTGGCCGCTGGCTCTCTCCTTGACCTCATCTCCCCACACATCTCCCTTATTTCTCTCAACGTCAGCACGACAGGCTTCCGTTTATTCTGCAGACCTGCAAGGCTAATTCTGCCTGGAATGTTCTTCACCCAGGTATCTTCAAACTCCTTCGCTTCTCTGAGGTTACCTGTTTAAATGTCACATGCTCAGTGGATCTTTTATGCTACATGAAATGTCAACCGATCCTATCCATCTTACTTCTTTATTATGTATATCGAAAAACTGTCTGCTAATTATATAATTAATTAATTAAATAGTTAATATGAACACCGTAGATAGGTTTTGGGTTCATTCCAGTCCAGATCCTGTATCTCCAAGAGCGATGGAAGTGCTCAGCCCTCGCGGAACATAATGCATCATTAGCTGACTAATGAGCCATGAAGACTCAAGGGTGCTCATAACCAGGGTGCTCACGATCACTGTGTGCAATGCAACTGGTGGTTCTCATCTAGGCAGATAATTAGAAATACCTGAGCGCACTCCCAAGACTCCCACGAAACACATGCCAGATAGCTATATATTATTTCCATCCTTCATCTCCATCGTTTCTAAAGTTGAGGACTGTTCCTCAGAACAATAGTGTGGAGAGCTAAAGAAGCTAATTCCTTTAGAGCTGCAATTTTAATAAGCTTATGTTGCACCCCCAAAATACTCCAAAAAGATGTGTCAGAGTTTTTAGCTACTAACATTCAGCAGCAGAAGCCACGTAGATAATAGGAAGATGAGGCTTCCTTTTGAGTCTTATCTTTCCATCACGGACAGGTGAGGATTGAGTGTGATAACACATGGGAAGAATTTAGAAGGCCATAAAACAAGAGCACAACAAATTTTTTCTAAAAACCAGACAAATAAGTTTATTTTTATGTTGAACGAGATGGTGCTAAATGATTAAACTTGTTCCTAATATTAATTGATATGTTGCTTCAGGGGTCACCTGGGTGGCTCAGTCGGTTAAGCGTCTGACTCCGGCTCAGGTCATGATCTCGCAGTTCGTGAGTTCAAGCCCTGATTTGGGCTCTGTGCTGACAGCTCCCGAGCCTGGAGCCTGCCTCAGGTCTGTGTCTCCCTCTCTTTCTCTGCCCTTCCCCGCCCCCACACACACTCTAGCTCTCAAAAATAAATAAACATTAAAATATATACATATTGGTTTAGGTACATCCTTCCTTGCACAAAAGGAAGAAAGGCACTGGGAAAGGCAAGGCAAGGCACAGAAGAAAGGATTGTAGATGAGGAGACAGAAGACCTTTGTTGGAGCCTCAGCTACCCCAATCCCTAAGCTTTATGACCTTGAATAAGTCACCTGATAAAATCAAATTGCTTACTATCTATAAGATGCCAATAAGACCTTTCCTAAAACTGTATGGGATAGTGAAGATAATCAAATGAAATAATACTTGAAAAATTACTTTCTAAACTTAATGGGCCATACAGATGTCTGAGTGGTCTGTGCAGGTACATACCCTTGGTTGTTAAGATAACATTTGATAACTGATTACCTCATTTCACTGATATTATTACAAATGTAGTTAGGATTCTTTGCAAAAGCACTTTACAGTGGCCATTTTGGAGTTATACTTTGAAATTTCTTCTGGGAACTAGCATCATATTCCTGGAAGGAATTGTTCCTTCATACTACTGTTCCAACACTGTGATTATGATGAGGCTGCCAATGATGGTGTCACTGACTCTTGGAAAGTTGGAGGGAAGGTACGCAAGCAGTGTCAATCAGAGCCCTTCCTAAACACGGTGTTTAAATTAGAAGAGAATTATCTGGAATCCACTGGTAACCATAAAATCTGCTTTGCAGAGCTTTTCACCTCTTACGTTCTGAATCAATCCAGTTTGGTATGAAATTCTGGCAGATCATAAGTTAAAATGATACTTTAGAAACAAAGTGGCATAAAATTGTATTTGGGATTATTCCAGCTGTTGTTCTTCTCATGTCTGGTTCATTTAGTGGAGGGCTGGGCAGAAAAAGTTGTATGTATAGCTAGGAGCTTGTTATTCTAAGAGTTTCCACAAGAACATCTGTGATAATAGTATCGTGTTTTGGACTTAAAGGGCTTGCAAAAATATTCAGTGTGTATGTCTGTGTGTGTGTGTGTGTGTGTGTGTGTGTGTGTGTGTGTGTGTGTTTGCTTAAAGGGACCATCTTATTCTATGTGTAACTCAGGGGCTAGTGGTGAGATGCTGCACAAGAAACCAGGTATATGAAGAAAATGTGTCCCTCTTGCTAACAATTTTTAATGTCCCCTCTATACAGTTTATCATTTCTACTGTTACTAAATATCAAAGTAGCCATATTCTGGTTTTTCAATATTGCATGTTCTGAAAAATATCATTTAAATATTATTCTGTTATGATCTTTCACTAATCAGAATGCCAAAAAAAAATTAGTGGATCTCTGGTTTGGTGTCCATTTATACCATGTATACATAAACAAAGAGTTTTGGATCAGAGGACCCAATAGTATTTCTTTATTACAGAGACATTTTATCCTTTGGGGGCCAGGTGTTTTTTATATAATAAATTGAGAAAAACAAAAAGGTGAGCCACTGTCTTATACTAAAATATGCCTGCCAGGTATTAATAACTATAGCTTTTGTCACACTTCACAAGAGCTATTTTTGAATTTGTTACGAATTTCAGAATCTCTGACAACAAGATTATGCTGCCAATATTCATAAAGGTACTAGAAAGACTGTCAGCCTTGATGTATGCTGCATTCATTAGACAGTTGCGGTGAGTCCAGAGACACAGGTAGAATAACTCTTGTAGGAATGGGTGCAGCTAAGGCCAATGTAAAGAGAAAGTGTGTATAAGAGACAAAGGAAAGGAAACGTAATAAAATTTTAATGAAGACATCCTTTAAAAGTATCTATTCATCTTTATAAAACTAGAGTTTTCATATTTTCCGGACTTTTCTCCAAAAATTACCCCAACTCTTCTGAATTATATAGTTGTATCTAAATGACATCCTAGAGTTGGGACCAGCTGAATTTCCAATTTTGAATTCATCTGGTTCATTCTTTGAGGTTGAAATATCAACATGCATCAATGAAAATAGCATTTCTTACAGCAAGAGGAAGGAAAACAAGTGAATCCCAACAACATGTATATTCTGTCATGGTAACCATTCCATGGTGTTATTTCTGGTTATACTTCAAATTGGCTAATTGGACGGATTTCCATCCTCCATAAATGTGTGGCCCATACAGAGCTCCAGAAGTCAACCAATTGCACTAAAATTGGGTTTGATTAAATAAAATCAAATTTTGGTAGTTTTTGCTTTTTTTTTTTGGTTTTTCTTTTTGCAACTTTATATTTGGTTTCATTTTAACCAAAATATGTTGTTAGATTATATAATCAAATTAATAAAGTTGTTGGACAGCCATGCAAAATACTTGTTGACTTCTCTCTAGGCTATGCCTCTTAAAGCTAACAGCACAATATTGTGGTTAAATAAGTGCATCGTGCAATGAATAAGTAATGACATTTCGTCTATTTGAATTTAGTGACATGAAGAAAAAGTGCTTAAAAGCAGATGTTTTCATCAGTGAGTGTAAGAATGGGAGACTGGGATATAATGCTTTTAAAGTGAAGTAGATTTTAGAAGTATTTTGATTGTTAAATTTGCAAGAGACTGAAAGATAAATGCTTAAACTTTCAATAATTTACTCCTGTTTCTTAATTGTAATACATCGATACTTGCTCTACATGGGAAAATATGTGAAACAGGTTTAGAAGAGTTTTCAGAAAAATTCTTCCTTTTTGGTGTAACTTCAATATGGTATAGTTTACTTGGCTTTATGACCATGTATTAGTTTTCTCTTCAATTTTATTTTAGAGAGAGAGAGAGAAGCGAGTGGGGGAGAGGGGCAGCGAGAGAGAGAGAATCTTAAGCAGGCTCCATGCTCACTGTGGAGCCTAATGCAGGGCTGGATCTCACAACCCTGGGATCATGACCTTAGCCAAAGCCAAGAGTGGGACACTCAACTGACCAAGCACCCAGGCACCACTTTATGACGATGTATTTTTTAAGTTAATGATTTTATTTCTTTTTTAATTTTTTAATGTTTACTTTTGAGAGAGACAGAGAGAGAGTGGGGGAGGGGTAGAGAGAGAGGGAGACACAGATCAGAAGCAGGCTTCAGGCTCTGAACTGTCAGCACAGAGCCCAGCGTGGGGCTCGAAATCATGAACTGTGAGATTATGAGCTGAAGTTGGATGCTTAACCAACTGAGCCTCCCGGGCATCCCCAAAATCAATGATTTTAAAATAAGACTTTCTACTTCAGTTTTGCTTCTAAGTGAGACATATGGGGCCCATGACATTAACAGTTAAAACTGGTAAACAAAATGTTATAATCACTGGGGACATTAGAACTATTTTTTTTAAATCACATGGATCCTTTCAATATAATGTATTCTTCTCAATTTCTTAACCATCTTATAGGATATTGATCAAAAATAGTGTTTACTCATCAAAAGTGAAAGATACATACTTACAGCCTCTTCTAAAAGATAAAATTTTTCCTATTTTTAGCAAATGAAATCCAGAATTACTAAATGGTTATGTACTTTATAAACTTAATCTATATATTCAGTACTATTTTTTTAAGTTTATTTATTTATTTTTGAGAGAAAGAAAAAGAGAGAGTACAAGCGGGGGAGGGGTAGAGAGAGAGAGAGACACAGAATCCAAAGCATGCTCAAAGCTGTCAGCACAGAGCTCAACGTGAGGCTCGAACTCACAAACTACAAGATCATGACCTGAGCCAAACTGGGACACTCATCCAGCTGAGCCACCCAGGCTCCCCTGTGTATTCAGTACTTTTACTGTTATTATAACATTTCTTCCAGGAAATAAGCCTAGGTACTTTTCATTACTTTCTTTTTTATATTTGCTTGTGCCTTTCATTTCTTTTTCAGTTATTTAACTACTAGAACCTTTCTATAGAACTTAAAACTTAGAGGTCTATATGGAACTTATAGACTTTTATATAAAACCATTTTAAAAGTATAATATATTTTATTACAGCTCAGAAAATAGTTTATAACTTAATTCAACTTAGTGGCTACCTTATCTTTCATGTTCAATGAAATCATAAAATCATTATGGATATTCCTTTTATTTTCATAGTCTTCACATACTCTTTAAAATATTTTTATTATAAAAATCATAGTTCTTTGAAAAAAAAAGAAAAAGTTAAATGGTACAGAGATGTAAAAAAATATAGATAGTTAAAATTTCCATAGCTTCCTCTCTCAGGCTTTAGTCTCGTATATATCTTCAAGATGTATAAATAGATGTAGGTATAAAGGTAAAAGAAATCAAGCTTGCCATGTTGTTGGGAAATCTTTTTTTTTCCTTTGAACAACATGTTTCAGAAAACTTTCACATTCTATTTGTGCTGCTGACTTCAACCACTAAGTTGACTACGTAACACTAGAAACAACTAACATTTTAGGATCTAGCTAAAACAGGATCTTAGGATCCAAAGAACAATGCTATTCATTTAAAAAAAAAAAAACCTCTTTCTCAAGGTAATTATTATACTCAAAGGCAAAGGGAATTTGATTATTAATTTATGAGTATCTAAGTAGTTTTGTACTTTCTATTTACTTTTATATATTCTCAATATTTGACCTTAAAAAAAGTATAACCTGTGAGATGTAGAAAGGGGATCAGTAGTCATTATGAGAAAATAGAAAAGTGAGTTAAAATTTAAAAAAAAGGAATAGATTGATAGTCTGGAGCATATCCACAATTATCTGGAAACAGCTGGTGCCCTTTCACCATTGCTTCAAGTGGAGGCTCCGGTTTTATGCCTCTCTGCCAGAAATAACATCAGTCCAGAATCCTCGAATGCCAGCAGCACAGAACTGCCAGGGTGTTGGGTGCATGAGGGTACAAGTGGCCTCCTCAGCCTGTATGAAGATGTGTCACTAAGACCATGGTACCCTTTTAACTTTTCCATAGACACTTTGAGGTATGCATATCTTTAAGCTACTACATCTTATCTGTAGTTAAACCATTTTCTAAAAATTAAAATTAGTTCTCATGCTGTCACAGTGTATTACACTCTTAAAAAAAGCTTTGATAGCCAAACACTAATAACAGGTAGAAAGAAAAGTGAAAGCCATGGTGAATGGCTACTATGATATGGGGGTGATCAATCAAAGATGAAATGAATCAAATATTTATATATTTGGAACAGAAGAGAACATTACAATTAACTGCTAAGAATGTTGAAAAACATTTAAATTTGTTTCTTCATTTACGACTCATTTTCAGTGTCTTAAATGTTAAAACTCATGAGTCTAATTGTGAAGCTTTTCTAATCCTTATTTGGACAACTGATATGCTGACATATAGGACATGTTTAACCATGGAGATCTCCAACTTATGAAGTAAACACAAATAAAATACCTTAGGTTGGGTAAAACAGAGCAATTAGAGATGTATAGACATTCTCCTCATTTTACAGAGAAAGAAATTGTAACCCAGAGAATTTAAGTTAATGGGAGTCTGTAGCCTAAGTCTCTAAGTTCCTTTTTTGTTATTATTAATTTATAATTACATGATGGAAATCTAACTTAACATTCCACAGACATGTTGTTTTAATGCTTCACTAATTAGAATGTATAAACAGCATTTAAAATTTTTTTAACGTTTGTTCATTTTTTTTTGAGAGACCCGAGAGCGAGCTGGGGAGGGGCAGAAGGAGAAGGAGACACAGAATCTGAAGCAGGCTCCAGGCTCCACACTGTCAGCACAGAGCCCAAATCCAGGCTTGAACTCACAAACCATGAGCTCATGACCTGAGGCGAAATCAGCAGCTCAACCCACTGAGCTGCCCAGACACCTCTAAACATCATTTTTAAATGAATACTATTTAAAACCTCAAATGAAAATTTGTTCTCCTGTTCGTTTGTCCAGGAGCCTTCTTATATTTTACAGGTGTAAGGAGTGGACCACCAACCCAAATGAATCTCAAAACATGATCTATATTTCTTAGAAAAGCCTCTGAAATTTAGAGGAGGCTTTTCGTCTTTTACTACACATTCTTGGAGTAAAGAATTTCAAGTGAAGGAAAAAGACTCATACCATAACAAGAAGATTGCTTCTTGAGATGTTCATAATATACAATCCTTTTATTTTAACCTTATGTCTTGTTGGTAACAGTGCTTTCCACCGCCAGGTTGAAAACAATGATTGTTAATCAGCTCCCCATATATAACTTTTAATGAGTACATCACAGCAATACACTGAGATTAAAGGGGGATAAAGACTGTTGTTTTCTTGTACTTGATAGGTATAGAGGGCAGCATCCTCCCAGTCTGAAAATAAATGCAAAAGGGGAGCTATCTGTTATCAGCAAGTTCTCATTTGTCTTTTGTTCTTTAGACCAGAGTTCTTATCACCACCTGAGTCTGATAGAACCAATATTACCAAGAAAGCAGGGGACAAAAGGGATCAAAGACAGGGAACAAAGGAAGCAAAGACAAAAAAAAAAAAAGGTTTCAAAAACAAAACAGGGATTTTGTTTTTACCTCCAACACTTTATCATTTAAAGTTATTTTTAAAGTCCTTTTTCTTAAAGCACTCCAGTACTATCACGATAATAAGTATGGGGAAAACAATGGAGGATTAAAAACCACAGAGTTTTTAACATCAAGCATCTAACAACCAGGCCTGAAGAAATAGGAGAAAATATTGGTAGAAGTCAGTGAGTTGCACTTAAAGGTAGATAAACACTTCAAAAGAGAAAGAGATTAGTAAAGTATTTCAGAAGGCAGTGTTCTCCCCAGAGTGAGTTCTCAGAATGATAATGATAATGCAACCAACATCAGCAAAGGATTTAGTTGTGCTATAATTGCATAAAATCTCTGATTTGCTCACTATCAGTTTATTTGCTGGTAAGAAGAGAGGGAAAACTGTGTTGGTGATATTAACCAGAATTTTACGGTTTCATTCATCAGCAGGCATATGGAAGTACCAATTGTATTTGGAGGATTCTGGTAATTTCTAAATAGCATTTATTTTAGCATGTATGGGATACTAGATTGAGGAAAAATAAAGACTTTTTTTTCTTTTTCTTGTTAATGTGACAGTTTACTTTTAAAAAAAAAGATACCACAAAGACAATAGATGGCACAAAGAATCCCCCAAATAGAGATATGACTATGGAACCAATCTACCTCAATTAATAGATATCCAATACTCAAAGCTCTGCGGTAAGAGAGAAGTAAAATGTTACTAAGTCAGCATTAAGTTTTCATCTCATTTGAGGTGGTTTCAGGAGATAAGCCACACACTGTCTAAAAGTAATGAAGTCTGAAAGGTAGGCCATTGGGAATCCTTGTCACAAACACATATCTTCTCATGCTCTGACAGTATTAATAATTTCTTTCCATAGACAAAAGACCTTCAAAACCCTGGGCCATATCAGGAGGAAGTGGGAGAAGCTTAAAAAGAATTTAAAGTTAAAACCTGTACTTGAATTTGAAATTGTAAGCAGAGAAGTTATTGCTTATTAAATTCCGCTAATAGTGATTGACAATAACAAATTATCAGTATAACTTAATTACATTTGTAGGGAGATAAGAGTGTGTGTGTGTGTGTGTGTGTGTGTGTGTGTGTGTGTGTGTGTTCAGGGTATACTTTGTGAATGCATTGTGTGTATATTTATGACTCTCATCATAAAAGTTTTGTTTGGATCATTGAATTCCTGCAAAAGAGAATTTTTTTTTTCTGAAACAAGTAGAGTCCTTTTCCTCCTCCCCCTGCCCATAGTATGGTAATATAAGTTCTTTGTAGTATGCAGCACTATCTTGTGCTTATGTGGTATTGATCTGTATGAGGAGCCTTTTCCTTTATATCTTTGTTCTGTAATGGTGGTATATATCATATTTTTATGACACAGATATATACTACCTACTCTATAAGACAGATATAAGAAGAAAATGCAAATGAATCGGTTTGATCTATCAGATACTTTTGCAGACAGAAAAAATTTTTTTAAAAAATTTCTTATAATAAAAATAGATTGCATAATATTCAGTTCCAATACAATTTTATTGAGTATTCGAGAGACAATCAGATTTCATTACATCTCAACCAACAGTGTAGTTGTTAGCTTTAGGAACAAATTTGACTCTACCGACGTGCAAACAAAAAGAAAGAGATACAAACCTTTTTGTTGCTCAGAAAACTTCATACAAATGGTAATAAAAGGTAGTTACTTTTTCTCTGAAATAGTTCACTTTAGTGCGATAGGTTCTATTTTCTCAGCTGTCAGTACTATTATTGGCGTAAAGACTGGGTGTATAGCTAGAATTTTACAATTCCCTTAAGTGGGGATTCTGTGTCTGAAGAAATGGTGCATTTCAAGTCCTTTTCAACCTGTCAGTATTTGAGAGTTATTAACTTCAACTTCCTTTCTGCCTTTTGAAATCTGACACTGATTTGTCCCATATTTCCCAGAGGCCTCTATGTGCAATTAGCCATTGGATTCACTGAGTAATTACTTCATTTTTCATGTAAAATGCTCTTGATTTATTATATACTTGGGAGGCAATGGCAGAGATAGGTCAACAGCAGTTAGAGGAGATTAAAGTAGATATTCTATTTAACTGTGGAAGCCATCAATCCCCATAAGTCCGCTAGCGAAGAGCAAGAAGGGTGCCACTCAAAGTTGAACAGTGGTTTTCTAGGTGAATTTGCCACTGCTTTGAAAATCCACTGAGTAATGGGAGGACATTTTTAAAACTCCTACCTTACAAACTTATCTAAGTGAGTAGTGCAATGATACATCACTTAGGATAAATTCAAGAAAAAAATGTTTTAAATTCGCAGCAAGAGTTTTACAGCTCTTCTAAACTGTAAATCAGTGCAGTTTTACTGTTTAAAAGGAAAAAAAGGAGGCCATTGTTATACTCTTCCTGCCATCCTCTTAGGAGAATTTTGCTAGTGGTTGCTGTGCTAATGTAATACTTTTCTAAATGGATTTTCCCTGTCTATGGATAGGTTACTCTGACTTAAATAAATGATACTTTACAGGGTAATACAAAAGGTATGGCTGGCTTAGAATGAAGAAAGGTTGTTTCCTTTTGACTAGGTACTCACGTTTTGTGTGTAGTTTTGTAGTTGATACTGTACAGCTGAAAATTACACTTCACTTGCTTGGGAAAACACATTTTAGCAAGATGCCAGTACTTTGTTTCTGTGTGTACAATTGCACTATCACTAGGAGCTTCCTCAGTAGAGTAGTTTCCTTCTGTGGGGCTGGCATCTGAAGAGAGGATAATTGAGTGACCTTGTATGGCTGGGGAGGAATGCCGGGTCGGAAATGGAAGATTCCCCTGTGAAGGGAACTGCTGAGAGTTTTCACTGCACAAGATAACAAAGCAGGGGTGGATCTTTCAAAAATTATAAAGCTAGCTCCAAAGGCACTGGACTGCCTCTTCCTCTGCCATTTCTGTTTTTATAGTTCTAATTCTAGTCATTGAGAGAAGGTGAAATTGCTGGAAGGAAAAAAAAAAAAGCTATTCCTTCAGGGTTGTCACCATTTACTTTAACAACGTATTAGTTATTATTGCTGTCATTTAGGGTTTTTTCCTGTAATCACATCTTCACCCCTCTTACTTTAGAGACTACCTCATAATAACTCACCAATGGAACTACTGTAACTTGATTCTTTTTAGCATTTATTTAGGGACGCATATGGGTATCTTTGAACAATTGATACGTGTATGCATCATTACTGCATTTGATAAGTTATCTCTAATAAATGATCCATTCTTGTCTACTTTCTTTTATCTTCACTTTTCTTTATTAAAATAAATGTTTTTAATGTTTATTTATGAGAGAGAGACAAAGTGTGAGTGAGGGAGGGGCAGAAAGAGAGGGAGACACAGAATCCAAAGCAGGCTTCAGGCTCTGAGCTGTCAGCACAGAACTCGACGCAGAGCTCAAAGTCATGAACTGCGAGATCATGACCTGAGCCAAAGTCGGACACTTAACCAACTGAGCCACCCAGGTGCCCCATATCTTCAACTTTCTTATACATTTTGGGCCATCATGTCAAGGTATGTTTAAAAAGGTAATAGGGCAAGCAGGTTTCCTTATGTAGGTTTTACCATATGGAACCTCATCAGTCCAAAGGGAACTGAGTCTATGAAATAAGAAGTCCAGAACCCTGGACTTTCTACTGTGGAGTATCAGCACCATGTCCCCACACGTTCCTTAATACGGTCGCCTATTTTACATAAATTGAAAGAGAGGGGTCAGAGATGAGTGCAGAGAAAGAGAAACCAATCATCTACTGTAGGTCAAAGTAGTGGGAAAGATTTATATGTAACATACTAAACGATGAGTTCAGAGAGAGAATTCTATCTTTAATTAAAAGAAATGACAGGACAATATTTGCCAGTCTGGAATTCTCTTTTTAGTAGCTTGAATAAAACAAGGTGGCCGGCTGTGTTCCACCCTGACACTTAGGGTAATTTGGGAATGATTACACACGGAAAAATGGACAAAACTAACAACATACGTCTTACATAGTCAGATAGTTTCCCCAAGGAGTGTCCAGTGAGAGTGATAATGTTTTCTGAAAAGCTCCTGTGGAGGATTAGTGCTCCTTGTTTTAGCATCCCAAAACAAAGCCGGCCAAGGACTGAGGAAATCCCAGGAACATTCATAGTCAAATTCCAGAGCCACTGCAAGGCCCACCTGCTCAAATGTAGCTCAGGCAAGCAGGGAATGGCTCACAGTCCTTTGATGCACCTTTGCTTGCACCAAAAGCAATCATGTAAGTTTATCATTTATAAGCAATCCAAAAGACAGACAAGTTCCCTTATTCACACAGATTTTGTTAAAAAAATTATTCTAACTTTTAAAAAATATGTGACTTTGAGATACTCTTGCTGGGGATGTGTTAAGTGTGTTTTGAGCTTCCATTCATGTGAAATTTGACATTGTTGTTTCAAATATTCACTTCAGGTATTTGTTCCAGATATTAGGTTTCCGACATTCAGAGAAAAACCAGAGTATCAAAAGCATCTTGGATGTTAACTCCCAATGCGATGAGAACTGATCTCTTTCAAAATACTCATAAAATAAGAGGACAAATTATGCCAAAATAAAGAATATTAGTGATTCAGGAGAGGAAGGAGGAGAGAGAGGGAGAGAGATTTCAAAGCATTGCATACATTTAAAAATACACGGAATTTAAGACTATCACGATTTTTAGGCAGTCTAGCTTGGCAACATTTCTGAACTTTGAGCCATACAGATATTCCTCTTCTGGGGAATCTTCATTCTGACAAAATTGTTAATCAAAATATTTGTGCAAGACACAGGACTCTTATTTTTATCTTTTATTAGCACCACAGGATCACAGTCACTTTACATAACATTTGTAACTCAGACCTCAGGTGTTCTTTCTTTATGCTTGTTCAGTTCATAATTAAAATAAATAGCATTATCTCTTCTCTAAGGCACTTACAATAGGGAAGCTCCAGTTAGTGGAAGCTTTCTGCCCTTCTTGATAGGAATTGAGAGGCGGCTTTCCGCTTGCGGCTATTATTTATTTTTATTGAGCACCAATTATGTCCAAGCCTGGTGCTCAGTCCTAGGAATAATAAGGAATAATACTGTCATAGCCCCTTCTACTGGGGGAATCAGACCGATACTCAATTAAGTAGTGAACATAAGAGCTTTGAAAGGGAAGAGCTGTGCAGTGGAGGTGTAAATAAATGGAGGGATTTAAGTACCTTTTAGGAGCTAACCTCCAACAGTTAAATTGGGTGGAGTGAGGGACTGGGTTGTGAAAGCAGACAGACCAGTGTTAGCTTTCAACACACCGAAGCAGAAAAGAGAAGTGAGCAATACAGGAGGATTGTAAAGAGGTGGCAAATTAGGGGATTTGCCTACTGATGGTGTCCATTTCCAAAAATAGGAATGGCCGTTTTAGAGAAGACAGGAGATTGGTGTAGATGAGGGGTTACAGAGAGCAAGGGAGATTTAAAATGCTGCTGTAAAGAAGGAGAATGAGAAGGAAAGAGAGAACTAGCAGGCACTGACTGAACACTAAGGAGATAGGGCTGAGGTTAGAAACACGGAGTCATTGGGACACTAACGTGCAATTCTGGGATTTTTCTCCTGAGGCATACAAGGGCACGTGCATCTACATGTGTGTATACGCACACACCCACAAGCACACACACACACACACACACACACACACACACACACACACACACACTTCAGATTTTTAGTAGAGATTGCCAGCTATGCTAAAACAGGAGCAAAAGATGGAATTTTTTCAATATACTGGGGGTATCTACATATTTTGTGTTAAAAATCATATTCTCTATTTTAAGAATGAATATTCTCTACTTTTTTTTATTGCTCAGTTTATATCACGATAAACAGCCACATGTGGGCTTCTATTGGCTTTACCGGAAAGCTCACGTAACCACTTTAGCCCTTTTTGCATTTCTCAACAAAGTCTGAGTTAACATTTGGAAGGATAGGGTGGGATAATCAAACATTCTCACTTCTGTTCCTCTCCTTTTGGATTGCCCTTTTGATAGCTTTGCATTTCCAGATTTCTCCAAGTCATTTTGCAAATCCAAATTGTGTTACCGTTAACACTCCCCTTTTGCTGAAGAGAGTTTTTAACTGGTCTTGAAATTTGTCAGATTTGCCTGTACCCTCTTTAGATATTCTTGAACAGAAAGGGTGCTGCTTATTTGTTCTGGAATTATATATAAAAGCTCAAGCCATACAAGATTCCCAAATTAAAATGCCAGGCTTCCATGGCAGAATAAAGATCGACACAAAGGAAAAAGTCATAAGAAAAAACAGTCTGATACTTCTGATACAAATGGGATGCATATTCCAAAGGAAATTAATAACCATTTATGATTATAAAACTATGAAGATTTATCATACATAAGATGCTTTCAAAGTATTTTTATTACTTTCAATTTGTTTGATTTTAACAGAATTAATTATTACAATTAGATTGTAATAAAAGATTCGGAGTTTATCTCAGCAAATCCATGAACTCATTAAAACCCTTCCCACTACCTATGTAGTTTTTCCCCTCAGTTCTCCACCTGAGTTCTGAATGAGTAAGCACATTAATCATTATTTAGCATCACTTCATAATGGGCTATACTGACCTTGATTATCAGCATGGATTATCAGCAATGGAGGTTTCATTGCTGTACACTGAACCTCAAGTATATAACCCAATTCAAAACTTTTTGATTGTTCTTCTAGGTAAATCATTTTCTATTTAAGTATCTTTCAAAAGTTGAAACTTCTAAGAACCATTTCTAAGATGTCCCCCCACCCCACCATGATACATGTTTTTTTTTTTTGTTTGTTTTTTTTTTTTACTTCTGTGCCAGCTGAGAAAGCCAGGTGATGAGAGTGAGTCTACAGGTGCCATCACTTGATCCAGTCATGTTCATAGTGATAATGATGATGATAATAAAAAGCATCATTAACTTAATTTCTTCTCACTCCTGACTTTACCTCTTTTCCTGAATCCAACTCCCCCACACTCTTGTGGACTGCTGGGCATGTGCATCCTTCTCTCCAGTCACTGTGCTTACCATATTATTCTTAGATACAAGTTAAGTTCATCTGAACTTACTGGGGGAAGGAACTGTGCTCTTCGAAGGCGCATATCATCTGTTACTTGAGCAAATGAATTATTGTCATTATCTGCCACAGTGTTACCACTTGGCAGTTTCTTTTTCTCATGTCAATTCTTTTTCTTTACTTCACTTTTGGGCAGTTACTCAGCTCTGTTTTTTAGTTCCTCATCTATAAAATCTTGCATAGAGCAAGTGCTATGTAATTGTAAGTAATGACAATGATGACACTGGGGATGATGATGATGGACATTTCACAGAAAGGCAATGGTGCAGGAAAGGCGTATGAGAGAGTGAGTTAACTTTCAAGAATGCTGATGGTTTTTCCCTGGACACGTTGCTATGACTTCACCTAAAATCATCCTTGCTTTTAGGTTATTTTGAAGAAACACTCTACAAGTAAGAGGAACACAGCACACTCTCTCCCAAGATTATAATTTCAATCCAGAAACTAAATGAGGTTATTACTGTCCTCATAGTTAAAATAAGAATAAGATGTTTTAGGAGTTTCTTGTAGCTGCTGTAACAAATTACCACAGACTTGGTTACTTGAAAACCAGAAATTTCTCCTCCCTATTTTTAGAGGCCAGAAGTTAGAAATCAAGGTGCTGGAGTTACTGCACTCTAGAAGTTTTAGGAGAGATCTTATTCCTTGGATCTTCAGTTTCTATGGGAAGGCACATGTTCTGTGGCTTGTGCCTGCCTTACTCTAGTCTCTACCTTCATGGTCACATTGCTTCCTCTTCTTATTTCTATGTGTCTCTCCTCTCTGCGAGTCCATTCTAAGGACACCTGTCACTGGATATAGGTCCCAACTGAAGAATCCAGGATGATCTCATGCCTAGATCCTTAAATTCATTTACAGGGATCCTTTTCCCAAATGAAATCACACTCACAATTCCAGAGATTTGGATGTGAACATACCTTTTTGGAGCCATGATTCAACCTCCTGCAGATATACTTATGTTATGAGGCTATATTTCTAAATAACTGTGAAATTACCCTTCTTAATCCATATTGAAGTTACTTAATCTCTTTCCTTAATTCTAAAAGCTACCCAATCCTCAGCTAATGTCTTAGTCAGATCTCTTCCAGAAGATCTTCTCTGGTCACTCAAATTTATATCAGGCTCCCATTTTCCATGTTAATAGCATATATTGTCTGTTCTGCTTATGTGTTATTTTAAGGTTTGAGGCGTTAGAAGAAATTCCATGCTGTGATCCTATTCCTTGATATTTTGATTTTATTCATCTTCAGAAAGGTTTCTGTTATTGACATTTAAAAACATTCCCTAGGTAATTTTTGAAGTACAGACAAGGTATAGGAGACACTGTCTTATGCAATAATTCTTAAAAGTTTGGTATCAACTTTTTCTTTCAAAATCTAATGCTAGCTATTGGATCATCCCCAGAAACGTGTGTATATATATGTATACACACAAATAAAATAATGTATTAAAAATGCCGAATGTATGTGTGCTCACATATGTCCATTCAAGCCCTTTCACACAGTCACAAACTTAGACCTGTATTAAAAAAAAAATCCCTGAATAATGAGTGGTTTTTGTGAATTGTTTCCTATATCAAATTTTTCTAGAGCAAGTCCCACCAATTAAGGTAATTCTTTTTGGACCAGTTTTGCATTTTGAGGATTCAGTCACACTGTGGCTTAAACCAAGTCTCTCTGTTAATACAAATGTCTCACGATGGCATACCACAAGTGTCCAGAGGCCTGAGTGATATAGCGGGCTCTTCCCTGTTTTCACTCATGATAACAATATCAGTGCTCCTACTGAAAGGTAGTTTCTTTTGACAGTTTTTATAAAATTGAAATTCTATGTTAGCCGCCTGTGATAGGATCTATGATGTTCATAAAAGCAGTTTTCTTATTCCATCTTCAAAGAAGTGACTGTGTTTTGAGTGACTGACAGAGAGCAAGATTCTACATCATGTGGCAGAAACTACTGACCTCATCATGGCCCATTTCCTTTCAAATTGTGCAGGAAAATAAATGATGAAAAAATGTGAAGGAAATGTTTCCGAAACAATCTTTCATGTTTCTAACCACTTTACACAACACATGGAAAGGCTAATACTGTATTTTATCTCAGTTAGTGAAATACATAGTCATGCTTTCCACTGAGGAAAAAAAAAGATTTAAATACAGGTCTTGGTTTAATTTAGAACTGATTGCTCATTAATCTTTGGAATAGGTATGCAAGCTGTCTTCCAAATGAAGGGGATGCTGTTGGCCAAGTACCCTAAACCCTACTGTGCTGTTTTCAATTTGTTTTTCCATATGATATTTAGTCTTTCATTCAGTGTTTAATACTAAACATTAATGGGGAAAATATTGCTTAATGAGCTGTTGTGTTGGGCAGAATGCAGTGAAACACGCCTCCTTTGCACGAGCTCGCCAGCTTGTGCCAGTATTTAGATAGTGTCATTAATCATGAAGCATTTCATTCTCCTCTATCCTGGAAGACAAGGGTTTCCTGATGTCATGGAAACAGGCCCTTTTAAAACTGGTTTTGAATCAAGACATAGGATACCTAAGTACAAGACATCATATGGTTCAATTACTGTGAGGCAAATGCCCCATTTAGGGTTCAGAGGTGCTTCTGTTGTGGATTTTATTAGTTCTAAACAGTACAGGTCCAGAGTTAAGAACTCATCAGGCCAATTCACAGGACCTAAAAATTCTGCCATTAAAAAAGACTGTCTAAATAATCAGATACCTGATAGATGAATTCTTAGGGCAATGAGCATTAAAATAAGCTTGTGGTCCCAGGGAGACGACTTTGCCTCATAGGTTTTCATGTGGCTTCCGGACTGCAAGGTGACCTGAAGGACAATTGCAAGACTAGCACTGGAGCACACGATACCTGGCAATTTCTGACCTGATATTATCTCCCACACACAGTAATGAAAAAAAAATTAAATGTATTTAGTTCATGTTCAGATTACTGATTTCTTTTATTAACAGAAAAGAAGGCCTAAGGAATTTCAGGACAATTATAAATTCCAAATTAAATGGGAGAGAGAGAGAGAGAGAGAAAAGTCATTATATACACATTTAATACAAATTCAGGGAAGTCTGCATTTTACTAACTAGTATTTATCAGTTTAAGAAGTTAAAGGGGAAAGATGCTAAAATAAATAATAGTATTAAGGATGAAGAAAGGACATAGAGAGGTGAAGTCACAAACACCCCTATAGCCTCTGACTGCTGGGAGACACGTTGCTCCCTCTCGTCATCGCTAATAGTCAGGAGAGGACAAGGCCTCCTCACTTTTTTGTCGTGAACCTCTTTGGGTTGCTGCTTTGGCAGCAAAGGACAATCTGAGTAATAGGAAATATGTGTCAGTCAAAAAAGTTTTATTTAGTGTAATCCCTTGTCAGTAAAATGTGAAAGTGTAGATTCTGTTTTAATAGACTGCCACTGTTCACTCAAAAAGAGAAGCTCCAAACCTTTGAATCCCGGCCATCTTGGTTTATGCAAGGTTTTGCAATGGCCTAAAGCCACTTCAGTCTGCAAAATTAGAAAAATTCTTAACAAAGTTTATATAATTGATAATGTTATTGTGTCGTGCAAATGTGGATTAAAAGGCTCTTTAGTCATAGCAGGATTGGAACCTCTGGTAGGGAAGCAAACTAGCCTGTGTTTTGTCTGTTTCTTTCATAATGCCTAGTGAAGGTCTGAAGAGGATTCATAGACTAATAAAATCTTAGGGCCAAAAGGACCTTTGGGATTCTCTAGACTAACTCGTTTTTTATCTTTCAGATATGGAAATTAAGTCTCAGAGCTGTAAGTGGTTTACTCAAGGACATACTGCTAATTAGAAACAAGCCTGAGATTATAAAAAGTGTCCTTCTGACTCCTCATTGATGGTCAGTTTGATCATCGCAAAGCTTTTGCCCATTTTTCTGTCACCAGTTACATATGTAACCCAATTAATGGTGAATTCAGCCAATCAGTTGTACTGATTGGCTACAATAATACACATTCACTCATGTAGGAGTTATTAGCTAACTGATTTTTTTAAAGGGTTTACATATATGAACTTATTTAATCCTTACAGAACCCCAAGGGGAATACACTATTGTCATCACCTTCTTTCCAAATAGGATATCAAAGCACTGGCAGCAGAAGTAACCCATCTAAGTTCATGGAGTTCAAATGCTCACTCAGCTTTCCCAAAGCACAATGTTACTCCCAAGTGGCTGGGTCCACTGAGGTTCCCAGCCTCAAACACAGACTATGCCTAGAAACAGGCATTTCCTCATGAACTCTGACAGAAGTTTTTGTTATGTCTGGGTCTCCAGACAAAATTTCCTTTATTTCAAGTAGTTTTACTTCAGAGATCTTTTTGCCCTGATTGCCTCTAGGCCTCTGTTGGGACCACTGGGTTCTTTAATTTCTTCTAGTAAAGACACTTGCCCTGATTTCAAATAATGGGTTAGGGTTCTGGTCCCTCTTACCTTAAATGTTTTAAAATTCTTTGTAAAAATGGATTGACCTCTCCTTGAATTCTCTTGCTCTTCTTCCCCTGGGCCTCCCACCAACTCAACAACACCATAGAACAAGGCTTTTAGAGTACGGCGAGTCAAAACTTTCATTCAAATAAATTCATATTCCTCCTAAATTTACAACCTTCAGGTGTTTCCTCATGAACCAATTATCTGCTTTGAGGTGACTAACTTCTCACCCTTGATGTAAGTAAACTAACATAAATTTTGAATACCTCAAAGTGTACCATTTAATGTCTGCTTAACAGCCCCAGTCTTGTACATACAGGGGTCTATCTCCGTAATATTAATTAATATTTAATATATAAGGAAACATTTTAGACAGATTAGATAATATCAGATTAGATTAATACTTAAATCTAGTTTTTATTTGGGAGAAGATTTTTCCTAACTTAGAGTCAGAAATCAGCTATTGTTTCTAGATTTTACTACTGAAATTTTTAAAGGTATTATTCTATTGTGACTTTGTTTTGATGATATAGGAAATTAGGATTGGATAGAATTTGCCAGTTTATCTCATTGGGAATAATGAATGCCATAATCTGGAATGTATTTATCCACTCCTTTATTCACCTAATTATTCATGAATTCATTCATAATTTTTTGTCATGTCTACTTCCAATATGATTTTATTGTACATAATTTTTTAAGTATAAAATATTAAAAAGAAGAAAAACAGGAATTATGTATCAGAAGAGTGGAGTGCAAAAGTGTGGAGAGCATGACAGGAAGGAAAATGTAAAAGTAGCTACTAAATTGAGCTTTAATATTAGCTCTGGGTTTGCAGAAGGCCAATTTTAAAAGGGAAGGACAGTGGATTGGGTAGCAGTCATTGTTTAATAAAGGGAAGCATAGCAGTTCATTAGGAAACACATACTTTTCTTTAATGTTGAATTCTGGGAAGTATTTCAACATGAGCTTTTAAAAGAAGCTTTGAAGAACATAGTGGATGTTGTCCTTGTTGCCTATTATTATTATTATTATTATTATTATTATTATTATTATTATTTTAAATTACAGAGACTTCCAAGGATGCCTGTTTCATTGGAAAAGCTAAAAGCATAATTATTGTCAAAGGTCCTCAAAGCTATCTTTAATCCTACAGTTACGCAGCCCAGTTATGTAGTACTCTGGTGATCTCACTAGATAAAGGGATCAAGCTTAGAGGAAATGTGGTTTATGCCATAATTGGATTTCTTGCTCTACAATGATTTAATAAATCAATTAGGTATCAAGTGTCCAATATGTCCCCTGAGCTGCATGAGGTACTTTGAGGTCACACTCAAAATACAAGTTTTAAAAAATTATTCTTGGGGCGCCTGGGTGGCGCAGTCGGTTAAGCGTCCGATTCAGCCAGGTCACGATCTCGCGGTCCGTGAGTTCGAGCCCCGCGTCAGGCTCTGGGCTGATGGCTCGGAGCCTGGAGCCTGTTTCCGATTCTGTGTCTCCCTCTCTCTCTGCCCCTCCCCTGTTCACGCTCTGTCTCTCTCTGTCCCAAAAATAAATAAATGTTGAAAAAAAAAAAATTAAAAAAAAAATTATTCTTAATCTCAAGTATATTACATTTTTGTTAGACAAATATACTTACTGAAATTAAAGAATGTTGGAAAAATACAGTTACATATTTTTTATGTTCTATTCTATATTAAACATAGTTTACCAGGAGTTAGCAAACTTTCAGTAAAGGCCGGATGGCAAATGTTTTAGGCTTTCCTGGTCATAAAAGGCTTCATTGGCAGCTACTCAGTCCTACCACTGTAGAAGGAAAGACACCATAGACAATACTAAACAAATGGCATGGCTGGATTTGGACTGTGGTACTAGTTTGCAAACCCCTGTTACAGAAAATAGCATTGAACTTAGTTCCAAACCATGGGACACTGACTACGGATGTGTTTTGAATTTAAGGGAATAGAGATCCTTAAGTAAGCAGATAGCTGCCAAAGGCTTTAATAAGGAAGGTGAATTAGAACATGTCCTGAGTATGCGGCATCTGGGTGGCTGCATTTATTTTGACTCTTGATTTTGGCTTAGGTCATGATCTCATGGTTTGTGGGATCCAGCCCCATGTCAGGCTCTGCCCTGACAGCGCAGGGCCTGATTGAGATTCTCTCTCTCTCTCTCTCTCTCTCTCTCTCTGCCCCTACCCACTTGTTCTCTCTCCCGCCCTCCCCCTCTCTTTCTCTCTTTCAAACTAAATAAACATAAAAAAAAAAAAAAGACTGTGTCCTGAATAGATAAAATGGCAGGCACATGCACACAGTGTGTGTATGTGTATGTTGAGAATAAATAGTTTTAGGAGGGTGGTATCTTGTCACCTTGAGGTATGCGGTCAAATAAAGTATCAAATAGCCTCTGACAATAACGGGATCCGTTAATTAAAGTACTGAATTGCTGACAAAGTATATATGGAAATATGTTAAGCCATGTTGGAATGTCTTCCTACTCCACCTTCATAAATACTTTTTTTTTTAGAATTTTTCCAGTTTGGAACATATGTTAAGGTATGTTTTTATTTATTTTAATTTATTATTTATTTATTTTTAAAAAATGTTTATTTATGTATTTTTGAGAGAGAGAGAGAGAGAAAGCAAGCAAGGGGCAGAGAAAGAGAATCCCAAGCAGGCTCCACATTGTCAGCACAGAGCCTGACACAGGGCTCCAGCTCACAAACTCTGACATCATGACCTGAGCCTAAATCAAGAGTAGGATGCTTAACCGACTGAGCCACCCAGGTGCCCCTGTTAGGGTATGTTTTTAAAATGTTATTAATAAATACTTGCGAGCAAATATGAAAGGCTTAGGATACCATGTTGGCCTTTTCGCCTTTACAGAGAATTATAGAAAAACAAAAGAAGCACACCTTATAGGATTATGATTACCTTCTAGGATATTGCAGATATTCGGTAGTTCTCTTGAAGGTCTTTATATCATCTTAAGCTACTATATTCATAACTCTGAATATTTTTGCAAATTGTATCCATTGAATATTGTGTATATTTTGCAGACTTTTGCTTTATAAAGTTAATATATGTTTTATCTATTGAATTGTACTGAGGAAAATAAAATTACCTTGGGCTATTATACTAGTTTCTACTACTTTCACGTTGATGAGAGTTAACAAAGAAAGCAACGTTATGTGGGCCAATATTTTCTTCTAAAACTGATGTATTTCAAATGATATTCAGAAAAATTCTTTAAAAAATATTTCATGTTCAAAAAGAACAAAACCAAAAACCAGTGGTCATGGGAGGAAAATGTTACACTGTAAACTTAGAAATTAACGTTAGAGTCATCCTCCTTTGTATGAAAACAGAAAAACAACGTAGATTCCTCAAAAGTGTAACTGATTTTAAGGCTAAATCAAGAATAGTACGACACAGTCAGTAGGTTTAATTTATATGAGGTCATTCCTATACATAGAGAAAAGCAATCTCTTTTTGTACCCTAATTTTGTGTTCTCAAAGAAACTTTTATTGCTTACAAATTTGAAATTCGTTATAGGAGGGATTATAAATTTGTTTTACCAAGAATTGGAGAAAATAACAGCAATAAATTCGCTTTTGTGCAAAACTTGTATAGAACGCCTCTACATTATCCATTATCTTCCATCAATTTTACTACTCATTTGTGTTTAAGCTAAAGGATATTTTTAATTTTTCCTTTTTTGATTATGAAAGATTTCCAATATAGGGAAAAATGAAATGCTTATGTACTCACTACCTGGACTTAACAGATATTAACATTTTACTATCCTTGCTTCTGTTTGCTTAATTTTTTATGAAAGAAATAAAACCTTATGGAAAGAACATTCTCTCTCTTTCTTTCTACCCAGGAATGTCTTTCCATATATGTGTGGTTTTATGATTTTTCTAAATAAGTAGGTATTCCCCAAGCAATATATGATATTTTTTCTTATTTTAAAATTTACCTAGATGATATCATGCATTTATCCTTTTATAACTTTTATTTTAGAAACGAGATTACCTTAAGAACACTTTAATGACAAGAAATTTGATTAGCTGAAGTTACTAAAATACAGTTACTGAACGTATTAATAACTCTCTCTCTCTCTCTAATTTGTTGAATAATTATAAACTTGAATTTGTTTAGCCATCAATCATATTTTGATTTCTTACTCAAATATAATATATTGTGCTCATGTGAGCAGAACAAGGTTAATATGAGTACCTTGGTAATACAAATAAATACATTTATTTATACAAAGCTGGAAATCATGCATTATCTAGAGGGAAACTCTCCATAAATCCTTTCTGAATCTTCAGCCCTTTTCTTCAGTAACTGTGTTACTCATTTTCGAGTGGGGATACTAAAGAACTGGGAATGAGATTGGTAGCTCTCTCACAGAACTTGCAGAATTCCAGGTATAATCAGGAAGCTAATATAGTTTTATGATGATGAAAACACTGTACTTATAAAACAGAATGGAAATAAGTAGATATTTGGGCCCTGAATTTAAACTGAGACAAATGTCTCTGTGTGAAATGGACTATTACAGGTTTATCTTCAATTCATTTCAGAAATACACTACAGTAGACCAGTGGACCAGATAATCACATATAGTTGAAAGTGTGAACAATGCAGTGTAGCCATTCATTGCTTTTACATTATGTAGCAGGCAGAAAATTGGTAAGAATTCAAAATGCCTGTAAATAGCAACCTCTTCTGAATAGAGATTTCCAGAATGCTTACTAAATAAGACAATGGAAACTTGCTAAATCAACTGGTTTTCTTATGTCAGCCACATAAGCACACCTGGAGAAGAAATTTTCTGCATTGAATTTCTGAATTCTATATAATATACTTGAGAAAACCTTAATGTAATCTGTTGCCTAAGGCATCTCCTTCTGATACTCAGAAACCAGTTTTGCATGTCTGTCTTCATTGTTTCTACCTCATTTTCCCATTCATTAATTTTTACACTCACACAATTAATTTTTTAGGCACGCTGCCATTCTCTGTCTACATATGAAGAAATACCCTGCACCATGTCTCAGTCCCACTACTAAATGCATTTTATATTGTACAAACCGGGTCTAGATCTTTGAACAAGGTGAATGTCCCAGTAAATGTGGCTAATTCAAGTCCAAAAACATAGATTTTATTGAATCACATTTAGGAACTTGGGATATGCCAGGCAGCAATGTCTTAGCAAGATCAATTTGAGAACTTTGATTAAGTATACAGTACTGTGTATGCCGAATCAAACTTTATTTTACTCAGACCTATTTAACCAGGTTTGCAAATACAGAGTCCGTATTTTTAAAGAGATAAATCTCCGCTCAGTCCGAATCCACCTAGTGATTACCAGCTGCTTATTTTACTTCCTAATATGTGGATGTGGGCTTGGGGTCATAGAAAGGAATTTACCCAAGAGTTGTTGATTCAGCTAAAACAAAAATGCCATGTCAAACCTCCTTCTGCTGTTAGTGCTAGTTATTGCCAGGAAATAGCTTTCTGAAAAGGAGTTCTTAAATTTAATCTCCACTTGATTGAATTAAACACACATATCTGAAAAGAGAGTAAGAAGAGGGAAAAAAAAAAAAGTTATCTCATTGCCAAACTGTTAAAGAATGGATGGACCTTTTGAGGGAAAAATATCTGACTACAACTTATTTCAAGGGCACAGTCAGGGCGTTTTTTTTTTTTTTTTTTTTTTCAAGTTAAGAAAGGTTACACACTTGTATTCTGTCAGCCATTCTATTGTTTTCATTAAAGACTGAAGAATGAGAGACCATGAGAATATTCAGCTGCACCTGATAAGATTTTTTTTTCTTTAAAGATGACCCCAACCTGTAGAAGATGATTTATGAAATCATGGTTTTCATTATTGGACTTGGTGCTGACTGTGTTGTTTTTGATTGATGGGCCTGTAGTTTTTGTCTTCTTTTGTCTTCAGTAGAGAACAAGGGCATAAGAACACTGCTAGCAGATGGATGAAATTATGTAAAAGGTAGCACTATTTAGGGATGGGTCATTTTAAGGAAATGGAGGGGAAAGTATTCTAACACCTTAGATACATAATAAAACATGAGGCTTTATTTTATGTTTTTAAAGTAGATTATTATTTTTAAAGAATATACATAAACCATGGCAGACAATTTGTAAGAGTTTTCATTTGCTGTTGATGAGAATAATACTAAAATGCAAAAAAAGGGAATTGAATTCCCAGATATAAAATCTGTTTATAGACAAACAGAAAATAAATTCGTCTGTTTTTATAGTAGTATATGGGGGAGTGTGTGTGTGTGTGTGTGTCTGTGTGTGTGTGTTTGTGAGTGTGGGTGTGTGTGTTTGCTAGAGTTAATATTCCTACAGCTTAAATTTCAGGGGACTTTTCATCACATAAACAACATCCAATATGAAATAATATTTTTTCTTATTTTTTTGTAAAAGTAAAGACTGTGTGTATGTGCATGTGTGTATATGTGTATGTGTTCTTTAAAACTTCTCAAATAATACAGGCAAGCCTATAAATTCATGGGGATAGATTTTCACAGCATCAATGGAAATTGTAGAGATCCAGCTAGGACCACAGACAGTGTGAAATATCTTCATTCCCCTCCTTTGAAATACTGTCTGGTAACTCTCAGAGCCTATTCTCACTTGATATTTTGTGCATTCTGATTTCTCAAAGAGAACGTGAAATAAAGTTGTTTAAATGCCACATAGATGTTATCAAGTACAAGTCTTTATACACGATTGATAAAATCCATTTGGCAATGAGTAATGCCTCTTTTCTATGAATCATTCTCATTGTATGCATCTAATTCTTTTTCCTTTAATTTTTTTAACATTTATTTATTTTTGAGAGAGACAGAGAGACAGAGAGAGAAAACGAGCCGGGGAGGGGGCAGAGAAGGGGGGAGACACAGAA
This sequence comes from Felis catus, assembly GCF_018350175.1. Taxonomy (NCBI): domain Eukaryota; kingdom Metazoa; phylum Chordata; class Mammalia; order Carnivora; family Felidae; genus Felis; species Felis catus. Next base: position 41,915,764 of record NC_058368.1, on the reverse strand, counting down.
ATCCAAAACAGCCTTCATGAGCTGTCAGCGCACGGCCCAATGCAGGGCTGGAACTCACAAACCGTGAGATCATAACCTGAACCGAAGTCAGACGCTTTACTGACTGAGCCACCCACGCGCCCCTAATTCTTTTTTTTTAAATTAATTTATTTACTTTGAGAGAGAGAGTGGGGGACGGGAAGAAAGGGAGAGAGAGAATCCCAAGCAGGAGCTGTCCTGATCGCATGGAGCCTGATTCAGGGCTGGAACCCACAAACCATGAGATTATGACTTGAATCCAAATCAAGAGTAGGATGATTAACCGACTCAGCCACCCACGTACTCTTATATACATCTAGTTCTTAATGTATCTATATATAGATTTTTGTTGGATAAATTACACTGTTTTCTGTTTCACTAAAAGCTCAGTCAAAAAGTAGGCAGCCATGGATCCAGCCCTAAATACCATAAAAGTCGTGGGACCCTTTTTAAAGATAGTATCTAAAATTATAAATGTGGATATTTGTAAGTGTGAATTAGAAAGAGACCTATACAAGGGAGAATCCCTAAAAGTTAAGCTTCGTGAACTTCATGGCAAACTTGCCCCTGCATTTCTTTTCAAAATGGAGTGGAGCTAAAAAGTTATCAAACGTAGGTAAGACCCATCAGTTATGATAACTTGACCAGTCTATACCACGGCCACCTCTACCGTCATCCACGGAGCAGTGACAAAGCAGTTACAACTGTGGCAGAAGCTGTACAAGTACTTGGCGTTCATGATCTCATTTAATTCTCCTAAGAAGGCTATGAGCATGTGTGATCTTCTTATCTGCATTTTAGAGATGAGGCAGTTAATACCCGAGGAGGTTAAATCATATGCCCCAGAGCATGCAGCTAGTAAATGGAGGAATAAAAATTCCAATTCAAGTTTATAGGGATTTAGAGTCAATGAAATTCAATAGGACACTATCCTATATTGTATATATACAATGAAAAACAACAACAATGCAAATAATGTAAGCATTTTCATATTTATTCAGAACAGTACTCCAATTTACAGTGATTGTATGTTACATAAATACTTCAGGAATTGCGACGCGACAGATTTAATATCAGAATCTTTCTGGATATTAATCCTGAGAGGAGCATTGGAACGTTCAAAGCTCATCACAATTTCAGGCCTCATTGACACCATTTATCCTGCATGTTTATTGGAAAGAGTGGTTTTCTTTAGTAAGTAAAGGAAGCATTGCCACAACAAATTTCTTGGCTTCCAAATTTCACCTAGTTGTTTATAGCTAACAAAAATTTAACAGCACTCTGATGAGAAATTTCAGGGGTCATCTGAAAGGTCTACTTTTGCATACATTTCATCCTCTTAAAAATTCAAACACAGCTAGTCTGTAAGTAGAGGATGTAATGTAAAGATGTTAAAAATATGCCTTTCAAATCAAAGTACGCAATTCAGGACTTGGCTGCTTTATAAGTGGAAAACAAAAACAAAATTATTAAATCCCTGAACAGCATGGCAATGCATGTATTTTTTTTAAACGAGGCCCATTAAAATGCAAAACACTCAATAGTTTTGTTAAGAAAAATGCTTTCATTGAAGATATAGAAATAATGATGCATATTAATAACTCGTAGTTCAGTGTAGCTGTTGGGTCCTGGCTCCACCACTTATAATCCTGAGAGATACCTTGAGACAGAACTTTTCAAAATTGTCTGCTGTACTTTTGTGAGGGGAGAAGAGTGAACAGAAAACAAGGGGAACCTGCAAGTCCAGACCAAATTGATCAGTCTTCATTTGGAAATGCAGTGAAATTTCTTTACCTCATAAGTACATATGAAAATTGAATTCTCCATAACATGCACATGTTGGTTTTCATAGAACAATGTCTTAAGTGTCCAGGTAAGCTGCTTTTTTTTCTTCCCGATCTTCGTGTGAATTTGTGAGTTCCAGGAAGATGTCACCGGGCTCCGCGCGAACTGTCAAAGCAGACATTGCACCAGCTAAAATTAAACAGGCAAGGAAGACTTTGTTCAAGATTACTGCAGCACAGGGGAGAGACTGACTGAGGAAACAAAAGTTGAGGGGAGTTTGAAGCCCTGGGTGCGCCATAGGCAAGCACTGGAGGCCACTGTAGGAGAGGTGGATCAGTGGGCGCTGTTAAATTACTTTAGGTACTCCTGAGTCTGCGGGTGACTTTTTTGTTGTTTTCCTCTGACTGAGGCAACTGTGTTTGCTAATTGCCACCCATCTAAGAAGTTGGGCTCCTAGGCTCCCACAGAGAGTGGGATATAGGGATGCTCCCTCCTCCAAAGTTTACATTTAAAAGACATGGTTCCCAGGTCCTTGAGAAAGGCATTTCCTGGGTTGTAAAACTGATAAGAGCCTGGGAGAAGATTTGCAAATATTTCAGAGAAATAGAGAATGAACTCACAATTTCAAGCTTTCTAAAGTAAATGCTCTAAGAGCAGGGAGTTCAGGGGTCTAGAGTCAGGAAGAAACACATCGGAAATTTAGTCAGGCTGAGGGGCCCTTGGTCAGAACTCAGTTACACTATAGAGTCGGATTTGAGAATCTGCTGGCTTTTTTTTTTTTTTTAATTTTTTTTTCAACATTTATTTATTTTGGGGACAGAGAGAGACAGAGCATGAATGGGGGAGGGGCAGAGAGAGAGGGAGACACAGAATCAGAAACAAGCTCCAGGCTCTGAGCCATCAGCCCAGAGCCTGACGCGGGGCTTGAACTCACGGACCGCGAGATCGTGACCTGGCTGAAGTCGGACGCTTAACCGACTGCGCCACCCAGGCGCCCCTGCTGGCTTCTTTTTGACTGCTACCTCCACAGACCTCCACCTCTTTTACACCTAATATTCTATAATAATCTTTTACAATAGGCACATTTATAAATACGTACAATATGCCAAGCAGAATTCAAAGCCATTATGTTTATGATCTCAAGTCCTCACAACATCCTGAGAAGTTTTTTTTTTTTTTTTTCATTGTCACAATTTACCTATGAGGGAGGAAGCTTGGGAGGTCCGTAAGTGACGGGGTTGGGATTTGAATCAAGCTCTGTCTGACACCAAATAGCAGTTTCACAGTATTACCTCCCCAAGAGTTTTTCAAAAGAAAGTAGCTACCCGTTTCTTCATTACAAACATAAACGTGTTTTCATAAAGTAGATTGGATGGCACGACGTCTGTTACTCAGTCTTGCCATACGGTGCAAGACAGTAGGAGTGAGTAAGACGACTGGCTAATATGATGGATGGTATTGAGTAACATTATTTGATGTGGGCTTTTTGTGAATATCTCTGGGGTGTCAAGATTCCCTGTCTAATGAAGTTCAGTGCTTGTGAAAAATTGATTAATTGAGTACAAAGTTCTTGTGTACTTACTTGATATCTGCATTTCAAAGTACCTGTTGATACTTCTATATTATGATTAGTAGTGAGCAACACAAAAATTAAGAATTCAACGTCTGTTATCTGATTAGCACACGTTTCAATGAACTGTTGCATTAGAGAAAAGCACATGGAAAAGAGAAAACACAAACATGTTTTGAGAAGCATGTAAATCAGTACTTTGGAAATGTGGCATCCAGGCCCACAGCCTGAAGGTGGTACACAAAGCGATATATTTCTCCTCTCAGCATGTGGCTGAGAGACCAGGATGGTATGGGGAAGTCATTCGGTTCCCTGGGAGTGAGTGCTGAGATACAATGCTCTAAAAAGGTCTTTACTACTCTGTGATGTAAAACCTTTATTTTGAGGGGTGCCTAGGTGGCTCAGTCAGTTAACCGTCCAACTCTTGATTTCAGCTCAGATCATGATCTCACAGTTGGTGGTATTGAGCCCCATGCCCGGCTCTGCACTGTCAGATTCTCTCTTGGGAGATTCTCTCCCCACCCCCGCCCTCTGTCCCTACCCAGCACCCCATGTGTGCATGCTGTCTCTCAAAATAAATGACTACACTTGAAAATAAACAAATAAATAAATAACCCCCCCTTTTTTTCTAGAATAATAGCCTTAGTTTTCAGAAAGAAGGGTAAAGAAGCTACTTCCACATATGCCTTTGCTCAGATGGCAATAGAATGTTGCTCGGTACCAAAGATTCATGACTCTGTTTTAAAATTACCTGAGGACCTTTTAAGGATACATTTACGTAGGTGCCCCTCTAGAAATTCTTGTTCATTTGGACTGGGTGGAGTTTGGGCTTCAGTAATCCTTGAAATCTTCCCAGGTGATTCTAATATTAGAATTGAGATCCATTGCTCTGTATCCTCATAGTTGATGGTAAAACGAATAAACACACGCAAACATTAACCCATCTGTCTCAGGTCAGGAGTATAAGGATATAGCTAACAATTTGTCATTTCTGTGTGAAAGCTCATAGTCTTAGACATTCCAAGTATTTTGTCAAAACAAGCCATCTCTTCAATATTGCATCCCTTCCTACAAGCAGAGAATAATTTGAGCAATATTTACTCCTTCTGGAAAGCAGCATGGTATAATGGAAAAGAGCATTTGACTAGGTGTTTGATGATGGGGATTCTTATTCTGAATCTACCACAAAATAGCCCCTTGTATCAGCCAATTAACAAACTGAGCCTTATTTTCTTCCCCTAAATATGTTCTTCCCTTTTAGATCTAGATTTTATAGATGACTAAATTACAGTAAAAAATCATCTTGACCATTTGCCCAAGTTCATACCTTTAAGAAACAGAAATAAGAATTCTATCCAAGTCCATTTGGCTTTGATGCTGAATAGGTTAAGGTTCATTTGCAAACAAAACCCCTTTAACTTATTTAAATAGAAAGGTGGCTTACAGAATCAGTGAATGAACTGTAGGGGCAGGCTCTAGGCTCAGCTTCCAATAATGATTACCAGGCCCTCTGAGACACTAACCCTGTCCTGGATTGGGAAAACTCCTGCTGACTTTGTAAGGAGCCATTGAATTACAAAGCTGCTAACAAAAAGAGAGACGCTGTTAGAATCCACACCAGCAGAATTGATTCTTGGCACTTCGCCTGTCCTTCACTTAACTCAGTTCTGAATATAAATGTAAGTTCATCTGATTGGTGAAAACCTAAATTTAATGGAGACCATGGTTGCAAAGACATTTGGGAAATGTAGTTTTACCTTTCCACCTTCTGTAGTACAGGAAGGTACAGAGAAGGGGGTAGAATGGATCTTAAACAGCCAATGTACAACATCCACCACAAATTTGTATGTAAGTTTTACTGTTTGTGACTATTTTATGTGCTTGTTCTGATCATGAAAGAGATAATGTGTGAGAAGTCCCTAAAATGTCAGGTCTTTTTCTTTTTCTTTTTAATATGAAATTTATTGTCAAATTGGTTTCCATACAACACCCAGTGCTCATCCCCAAGAGGTGCCCTCCTCAATACCCATCACCCAACCACCCCCTCCCTCCCACCCCCATCAACCCTCAGTTTATTTTCAGTTTTTAAGAGTCTCTTATGGTTTGCCTCCCTCCCTTTCTTTTTTTTTTCTCTTCCCCTCCCCCATGGTCTTCTGTTAAGTTTCTCAGGATCCGCATAAGAGTGAAAACATATGGTATCTGTCTTTCTCTGTATGACTTATTTCACTTAGCATAACACTCTTCAGTTCTATCCACGTTGCTGCAAAAGGCCATATTTCATTCTTTCTCATTGCCAAGTAGTATTCTATCATATATATAAACCACAATTTCTTTATCCATTCATCAGTTGATGGACATTTAGGCTCTTTCCATAATTTGGCTGTTGTTGAATGTGCTGCTATAAACATTGGGGTACAAGTGCCCCTATTCATTAGCGCTCCTATATCCCTTGGGTAACTTCCTAGCAGTGCTATTGCTGGGTCATAAGGTAGATCTATTTTTAATTTTTTGAGGAACCTCCACACTGTTTTCCAGAGTGGATGTACCAGGTTGCATTCTCACCAACAGTGCAAGAGGGTTCCCGTTTCTCCATATCCTCGCCAGCATCTATAATCTCCTGATTTGTTCATTTTAGCCATCTGACTGGCATGAGGTGGGAATTTGTATTTCCCTGATGAGGAGTGACGTTGAGCATCTTTTCATGTGCCTGTTGGCCATCTGGATGTCTTCTTTAGAGAAGTGTCTATTCATGTCTTCTGCCCATTTCTTCACTGGATTATTTGTTTTTTGGGTGTGGAGTTTGGTGAGTTCTTTATAGATTTTGGATACTAGCCCTTTGTCATGATATGTCATTTGCAAATATCTTTTCCCATTCCATTGGTTGCCTTTTAGTTTTGTTGATTGTTTCCTTTGCTGTGCAGAAGCTTTTTATCTTCATGAGGTCCCAATAGTTCCTTTTTGCTTTTAATTCTCTTGTGTCAGGTCTTTTTCAAATGCAAATGGTTACCATCACGAAGTGTCCAAATAATAGGTAACACTCCTTTAGAGCAACATTTATTCAGAAAGTACCATGTCCCAAGCACTATTTTCAATGGTTTATATCAAATAACTTATTTTATCTGTACAGCAGCCTTGTAGACAAGTCAAATCATAGTGGTTAAACAGCTGTCATAGGTAACAGGAAATAGAGCCAGGTTTGTACCCATTTGGTCTGCACACTTAGGACCAGGTAATCCAATGTCCCTGTGGCAGGCATAGACCCAGCTATGCTTTCATTGAATCCTTAGATGCTTTACAACTTGATTAATGCTAGAACATGACACATACAAAAAAAAAAAATCAAACAATAAACAACACCCACAAATACATGCAGTTTTTCTGACAAAGGAGATAGATGGCTTAGGCCAGAAACAGTAAAGAGGTTGCATAAGGAAGAAAGAAAGCCTGACCCTCTCCCCATGTAAAGTTCAAAATAAATTATTATTTTGCAATTTGTCCACCCATGATACCCATTCTGAATTTTTGCTGCATAAAAATGAAGAAAAAATGTGTTTCAACTTAAATACATTTTGCCTTAAGGAGCTTCAGACAGTTTGAACTTGAAATGCAGCCTGTGAATGAATATTTAATTTCACTTTCCTTATAAGTGAAGTTGAATCACTTTTGCAAGTCTGAGGGTGACAGTTTCAAATTTCAGCTCAGGCAGGCAATCAACAGAGAATAATATTACAGCAGGGTAAAAAGTTGGTGATTCAGTAATGACATTTTAATGTTACAGAACAGAGTATTGGTATAGAAATTTGCAATCCCTTGTGATAGCTTTCTGTTGACTTAACAATCAATACCATCATAACAATAAAAATATGCAAGTCCCTAGCTATAGGCAATGCCTAAGAATGAGAACTTGTCCATCATTTGTTACAGCCTTGCAGCTTTTCCGACACAACAAAGAATTTTCCATGTATTTAATCTAGTGTTATAAAGCGAGGCATAGACATTTAAAGATATTGAAAAAGTATTTCTTCCTTTTGGCTATTATTTACCAAAGCATAGGTGCTTTCATAGAACACTTTTTCAAGTTAGCTTCTAAAACTAATTTGCATTTTTGTTTTAAAATCAAATCGCTTTGAATGCAATAGACGGTATCTTATCCTCATTAAGCATTTATTAAGCTTCCTTGTTGCTTGGCGCCATAACTAGGATTTAAAACAGACATGGTCTCTGTCCATTAGAAGAGAGCGGCCTATAACCTACTATAACCACAGAATGGACTTAAGCCCACTCACTGTCTTTACTTACTGAGTTAAAGAATAATGACTGTAACAGCCTGGTCTTTTCTAGTAATGATGTTTATAAATTGGTCTTCTTTCTTATTATGATCCACAAGCATTTTCTCATTTCTGACATGTTTTTCTGTTTCCAGGGAACCTTGAAATAGACTCTTATTATGTCCATCTTCCAGGGTGGGAGGAAAGAGTGAGAAATAGCAGGAATCTACAGCTTTTTAAGTTTTGAGTTAGGGAAATATGATCATAGAAATTTTCCAGTCTTGTTTTGTGGGACTATTCAACTCCATCTATAAACAAAATATGTGTAAGCTTACAGGCTCGTAAAATTCACAGCATGAATATTGGATTGCTGTCCCTCACCAAATACTTCTAAGCCTTATTTGTTCACCTCACAACTGTTTGTAGTGAATATCTATCTGCCAAAGATAGGGAAGACAATAGGTAAGATGTCTACCCTCAAGGAATATGTAATCTTAAAAGAGAGAAAATAAGAAGTTTTTAAAGCTTACTAAAAGAAATATACTCTACGTATGTCACGAACTATGCGGAGTACAGATTACTCTCCTGCCTTAGTAAATGCATCTCATGAGACATGAAACTAAAAATAGGCTTTGAAAGCTCTGTAGAGTTAGCCCATACTCAGAAAAGTAGAAAGGGCATTCTAAGAGAGGTTCATCATCCTCAAAGTTGGAAGTGTGTCTGGAAATGGGACATAATCTGATATGGAAAGAGTGTAGGATGTGTAAAGATGGAATTTCTGAAGATAACTATGGAACAGAATACAAGTGCCAGCTTTTGAAGGATCATGTTTACTCTGCTGAGGAGTTTGCATTTATCCTGATGAAATTAGAAGCCATTGGAGGGAAGTGATTTGTTAAGACTATTTAAGGAAAGATAACCAAGGGAATAAATGTTTACTTGGAAAGTGTTTTACCTCGTAAGCATTACTTATCCTGTTTCAGATCATGTGTGAAGTGCCCCTGATACCTTTCCTAGAAGTCAAAATTTATTAGTCCACTTTTTTATCTGGCCACCTCTCTCCACATGTATTTGTTAAACATTATTCTAGCCATAGCTCTTGGCTCTGTGAACACAGAAATAGCCAATGTTGACAATCTCTGTGCTCAAAGTTTAATTTCTTGAGGGTATATATATTAATTACCTATAAACAAACCATTCAAACCATAGCCATTTTTCTTTCTCAAAATTCTGTGGGTTCACTCTGAAATATTCTACTGGTCTAATCTGGGTTTACACTTGGGGCTGCATTCAATGGCAATTAGCTGGACTTGGTGATCTATACTAGTCTTACATGGCTGGCCCAGATTAAAGCATAGATAAATAGACTCCATCCTTTGAAGGGAGAAGCTGAAAAGAAGTTTGGGTATCTGACCATAGGAGGAGTTAGAAAAGAAAGAAAGAAAGAAAGAAAGAAAGAAAGAAAGAAAGAAAGAAAGAAAGAAAGAAAGAAGGAAGGAAGGAAGGAAGGAAGGAAGGAAGGAAGGAAGGAAGGAAGGAAGGAAGGAAGGAAGGAAAGAAAGAAAGAAAGAAAGAAAGAAAGAAAGAAAGAAAGAAAGAAAGAAAGAAAGAAAGAAAGAAAGAAAAGAAAGAAAAAGAAAATGACAAATATCAAAAAATACTTTGAAGGCAATAGATGTTGTCATGAGAAGGACATAAATCGAGCAGATCACCTTAGAAAAAAGAATCAGCCAAGACCTTTTTAGGAAGATTGTATTAATTTGCAACCTGAAAAACAAAATGAGTCAACAAGTACAATGGCTCATCTTGCAGATGCAGGAAAGAAAGGGTATTTGAGAAGCAGAGAAGAGGTCAGTGTGTCTGAGGAACAGTGAGCTCTAAGGGCCAAGTGGCTTGAAATGAAGTTGGATTTGTAGTTGGGAACCATCCATTCTGCTTCATGGATTTGTGCATGATGGTAAGAAGTTTTAAACTTTTGTTTTGGCGTGTCTCACACATTATTTGTCTCTTTTCTTGACTTTACAGATTTATAGGGATATGATGATATCTTATATTCCTTCATTTAACAAGGCCCTACCTAATTTTTGCACATAAAGGGTGGTCAATAGATGTAATCTGAGTGAAAGAGGTAGGGGAATAGATAACAACAATAACTTGGAAATACTAAGATTTAAATCAGTCATTGAAAGATGTACATCGCTTTATGATCTTTTGGATCTTAAAATAAGATGGGATCGATACAATTATTATCGCTTTTGTAAAGATAAGAAAAATGAAGCTTGAATAAATCAAATTGCTTGCTCACATTCCCTCAGAAATTATCAGTGGATCTAATTACCCTTATCCAATACACTATCTGACCTTTCATGCCTCTTTTTCTTCAAAGAATAAAACAAGGAGATTATATCAGTAAAGGAGAAAAAAATTACACACTAGTATTTTCTTACAACAATTCTAAATTATTGTTTAGGTTAATCATGAAAGAGAATCATCTCTTTATATGTTGATTCTAACTAAATCAAACAGTTCCCGTGGAGACTCTGGAAATACAGATTTTTAACCTCTCTCCAGAAACACTGATATTACCTACACTATATTTTGGAAAACAATGTCTTCATGTTTCTTCACAGGATAAAGACGTATATTCTGAAAACTTTTGGGAAATGAGTTATTCCATTGCTTAATAATTATGGCATAAAACAAGAATTATGTGATATTAGCAATTAAGTACACATTTATGAAGATAAGTTAGCAGTAAGATTTAGTGCAATTCCAAGTTGTAGATAACAAGCATTTTTGTGGAAGGAATTGACTGGTTCTTAAAGGAAGATTTTACAGTGGGATTTTTACTCTATCAATATTTCTACAAACTGCCTTGAGTGTTTACTTCTATTTTATTAAAAGTTTTATCTTCATTCAGTTAACTTCTATTTATATATCTAGACATTCCTCACATGCATATACTTCCATATTCTTATCCTTTTGCAATACAAGGGGAACATTGTTTTAAAATTTTGGCAATTAAAATTGCTAGCCTTGGGAGATTGTTATGTTACTTAAATGTGTTTTTATATAGTTTCAGTTTTTATATAGTTTCAGTTTTTATCAAGAATAAATCACATTTGTATTTAAAAATCTAATAAACTTTAAGAAAAAATATTTTGATCATATTAAAGACCATAATTTTTAAGTAGCCTATTAATAGAGCAGCCCTGTAGAATAGACGTATGTGAGCCAAATATGAAATTCTAAACTTTCTAGTAGCTGTGTTAAGATAAAGGTAAGGAGTGTATGTGTACTACAATAACACCTTATGCAATGTGACAGCTAATGTGAAATGAAGTTTTCCTAGAACAATAGTCTGTTTAACAGAAAAATATTTTACTTCAGTTTGTGGAGTAAAAATTTAATTAATTAAATTTAGCCTCTAGGCACCTTTCCAGTGCTCAATAGCCACATGTGTGTCATAGGCACCTTATTGGATAGCGAGCGCAGAGAAAGACTATCAAAGCTAGCCATCGGCAAAATTGCAAAATACTGCTGTTTCTCACCTATATATTAATTAAACCTTTATATCACCTTCTGGATGCCTAACACACAACTTTAGAACAGAAAGCACTGAAGGGTTCTCAGACTGTATGAATTATTTTATAACTCTACCTCCTGTTAGATGACAGTGCTGTGTCAGAAGTCACTTTGACTCTATTTGCTTTATCCTTTCTGGAGAGCTTAATGCCTTTAAGTAAAATGCACGTAGCTTATTTAAAGGTCCTTGAAAGTGAGTGTGCTACTGACTGGTGGAGGGGAGATTTTGGGGGGTCAGTTTGATTTTTCAGTTCTTTACGATGCATATTACTACGATGGTGAATACTTCTTGGGATTCTCATTTATTTTAATTGTTCAATATTTGAACCTGTTAGAATTCACTAGTATGATGATTGTTGCTGACTATTGAAAAAGTGACTTTTTAAGTCTAGGTACATTTTTCTTAAATATATAAATGGACAATTGGGGTAGAAGCATTTGGATGAGGAAGAGATGATTTATAGTTGGCAGGAGAACAGAGGATGGAAAAGGAATAATAAGGCTCATAATGAATGAATACAGAGGAGGAAAATTTCCTAAAATCACTCTGTTCTTTTTTTCTGTGTTGTTTAATGAAATTCTTTATGACACAAGAGATTATGTTTGACATTTGAGAGTCAGCAAAATGTTTAATAATGATTCACCACGTGGTGAAATACCTTAGAGTCGAAGACTGCTTTATCCCTGATGGAAAAATGGTATGTAAAATACTCAGGTTCCTGAATCTCTCAGGAAGGAGATGGCTCTCATAGGGAAACTGGGCACAAACCTTACAAGGAACACATGGAATACTGTTAAGAATGCGCATTTTCAGTTTTAAATTAAACAAGATCTCCTTGTTAGCAATCTTTCTTTCTTTCTTTCTTTCTTTCTTTCTTTCTTTCTTTCTTTCTTTCTTTCTTTCTTTCTTTTTCTTCCTTCCTTCCTTCCTTCCTTCCTTCCTTCCTTCCTTCCTTCCTTCCTTCCTTCCTTCCTTCCTTCCTCCCCCTCTTTCTTCCTTCCTTTCTTCCTTCCTTTCTTCCTTTCTTTCTTTTCTTTTCTTCCTTCCTTCCTTCCTTCCTTCCTTCCTTCCTTCCTTCCTTCCTTCCTTCCTTCCTTCCTTCCTTCCTTCCTTCCTTCCTTCCTTCCTTCCTTTCTTTCTTTCTTTCTTTCTTTCTTTCTTTCTTTCTTTCTTTCTTTCTTTCTTTCTTTCTTTCTTTTCCCTATGCACCAAGAAGCCAAATATTGCCAGAACCTGTAGCCTTTATTGGAATGATTGGGGTGATGTGGATTAGGAGACACCTGAGAGGCCGGGGACCCCATCAACAGCAGGACTAAATGGAGACTGATTATGGCCACCTTTGCAGCCCTAGTTTCAGATTGTATTGTGCGGGTCCCCTTTTACTCAGAACAGTATCCCAGGGATTTAGATGGACGTGTCCCCACAGACCTAGAGAACCCTGGAATCCCACCACCTGTTGCACTACATTCCTGACTCAGAGTGTCAGGAACCAGTCCCCTGTCGGCCATGTGCTAGCAAGAGACACTTGGTGTGAGTCAGCTCTACCAGCTGTCTCTCAGCACATTCCCTGGTGACATAGGGGTTAAGAGGCAAAAGAGTTCCCTTGAGATCTGTGAGATAGATATAGTTACATATGGTAGGTCTATTTTTCATTGTTTAGAGAATCTTCATACTGTTTTCCATAGTAGCTGTACCAATTTATGTTTTTACCACTATGTATAAGAGATTTCTTATGTTTTGCATTAAATTTGAAAGTTTCTGTTATTCTTCTATGAAATATTCCCTAAGAAAATAACAGCTAATCAGTTAACTCAGCTATTAGAAACATAATTAAACCTGGGGTGCCTGGATGGCTCAGTAGGTAGAGTGTCTAACTCTTGATTTTGGCTCAGGTCATGGTCTCAGGGTGGTGGGATCGAGTTCCATTAGGGCTCAGTGCCGAGTGTGGAGCCTTCTTAAGATTCTCTCTCTCTCTCTCTCTCTCTCTCTCTCTCTCTCTCTCTCTCTCAAATAAAAAAAATTAGAAATATAATTAAACCTAATAAAGTTTTGGAAAGGTGAATTATTATATTTCAGGTATTAGCTATTTCTAGTATTTTTTATTATTAATTTCAACCAAATAGAAAATGCTATGTGGAAAGAAGAAAAAAAGGAACAAGTAATTTTCGTGTTGTACAAGGAGTAGATTTCATAATAGAAATGGTGATATTAGAATATTAGTTTAGAAATTAACGAAATATAGTCTACAGAAACAAAGTAGAAAATAAGAGTAGGAAACATATAGGAAAGCCTGAACACCAAGAGTATAATGTAGTCTTTCAAGTGAATTAACAGTTTTTTTTTGAAACTTACCAGTTTTATCAGCAATAAAGTATGTTAAAGTTGTAATTTTCATGATATAAAAACCTTGGCATTTCAGACTTTGGATAGTACCGATGAAAATAACAATAACCATCTCTTTCTGAGAGTCAATTACCCTGATAAATGGTTTATACGCACTATCTCATTAGAAATTTACCCTGGTAGGAAATTTTATTTTTCCTGTCTTATATATTTTTTTAAAAAAAGAAACGAAAAAGAAATCCCTGAAACATACACAGGACTTACAAGCTGGAATTAGAATTATTTTAACAATGTAATTACTCTCTTTTATGTCATACATTTAATAATTTATTAATTCTACAAAATAGAATGAGAGAAGATTATCTTAGTAGGTTGCCCACCTTTTATGTGTCATTATGGTATTCACACAGTTAGCATATTTCTATCAGTGCTTTTGCACTCAGTACATTTCAGAGGAAATGATTAATGACTCTTCTGACTCACCATCCACCCCCATGGGCTATGTGGTTTGAACTGGATTCTGAAATCCACCATCAACACTGCCTCCATCACCACCAACTAGAGAATTATGACTTCTAGCTGAGTCACAGAGATGTTCAGATCATATAGCTGGTTAACTGGAACTATAGTGTTCTTTACATCCTGACATACTGCTTTGGACACGTTTTAAAAATGAGTTACTGTGTATTATATTCTTCCATCATTATTCAAATATATAATCATGGAAATTGATTTTTTTCACAAATGAGCATTTTTGAAATAAAAATATCTGTTTCAAAGATTTGGTATGAAGAAAAGAATAAATAAGATAAATCTCTTCCACATCAATCTTTCCTCTTTTCACTCAAATATTTCCTTCCTTGTTGTAGAAGTATTATATTTTAAACATAATACTGGGATAAAATATATATGGCATAAAGATTCTTCTAGCCCCAATTCTGTAAGCTTTTACTTTGTCTCTCTCTCTTCTACATTTGCCTTTGGGTGTTCAGGTCTAACATATCCATCAGAATATAAATAAGCAATGATGAAAAGTAAAATATTTCTTTAACACTTCGTTCTGTTTGCTGTTCTTTAAATGAACTATGGCCATGTGGCATTTGAGAATGGCATTCTATGTTTTTAAATCTAAAAATTGCTCTTTATTTTGATTCTGCTGATGGAAATCAACTTTTGGTGTAGCTGCCAACCGACCTAAGAGCCAAACTCAAGGCTCAACTGTAAGAACGAATTTATCCAAAGGCAAGATGAAAACTACTTCTCTGCTCCTTTAGTTCTTCTCTTTCCCCACATCATATGGAATAAGATATCAGCATTTTATTGTTAGAACATCCATTTAAATTGTAACAATATTTCTTGAATTTAAACTATAGCATGTTCTACTTGAAAATTTGAATATTTGTAGGGGTTGGGAAGGAGATGTGACATTACATTATTATGTATAGGGAACAAGTTCCAAAAGTTGTTTCTTTTCCGACCACAGGCATGTTTAGGAAGTGAGTCGGTTAGTAGTGTAGCTTAGTAGTTAATGCAAGAGTATTCCCTAATGACACGTCTGGTCTATGTTCTTCCAACTTGAGAGAGGGGACATTGGACTAGGAGGTTGCAATTTAGGGAGATGAGAGTGTCAAAAACAAAGAGAGTGACTATAGCAGTTTTTCTTTGCACACTTTCTTAGCTTTTGGTCCCTTATGGGGATGAAATTGGTGCTGTGTAAGGAACACCTGCTTCTAAGTCTGGGAACGTGGATTATCAATGGCTTTTACTACTGCCTAGCAATGCCAAAAATGTTTCTAAACTTTTTTGGTCTCAAATTTCTAACTGTTAGTATGTGGCATTTGAAATGTGATCTCTAACATCCCTCTCAGTTATAAACACAACTGGAGAAAGAAGGGAAGAGAGATGGCTGGGTTTTTTTTTTTCTTTCAGCATAAACTCAGATTTATATTGACTACTGGACTTTAAGATAAGTGAGGAATTCAGTTAAAATTCTGGTAAGTAAAACAAAGCCTTGCTTGTTAAATACAGATGATTTGTGAGTATTGCTCTTCTTGATATGATTCTCAAATTATTGAGAAGCAGAAACTTTAAAAAATTCTTTGCAAATGTAAAAGTGTTGAAAAAAAGGCTTGTGGTTGTCAGGTGTCAAGAGAAGAAGAATCAAAGATAATACATGAATTATGTGAAAGCAGGTAACTAATTACAGCCAGTTACACACTGGATATAAGAGCCTTAATAGAATATAGATAAATAATCCCACACTGCCTTGGGATTTAAATTTTTTTTAATGTTAAGAAAAACATTTATTTTGCTTGCATTTGGTCTTGCCACTAATTGACTATTAAGAACTTAATTGCTTGTGATATGAGGCCATGTTCACTATTAAATAAGTTACAAGTAGTTAATTGTTGGTACAAGTATGATATTGTATCACACTGTGGAATTATTGATACTGGGGTTCCATTTTTCCAAATTACCAACTTGTTTAAACCTGTATAGGTCATCTTATGACAGATATTCACGATATCTGATTGATAGAACATTTATTCTGTCAACCAATATTCACAGTATCTAATTGACATAGAGAACGTATTCAACCAATGTAATAGTTTGTACTGGGGGCTCAATGTTAGCAATGAGGGAAGGAAATCAATGTACCAGTGTGAGGTGTAAGAAATACTTAAAGAATGGAAGAATGGAACATTAGGACAATTGTTATCTAGAAGAGAATGAACTTCGGGATTTGGAGAGCATAAAAAGAAAAAAAAAAAAAAAAGACCTGAGATACATAATATAGAAGACAGGAAGATAGTTTGACTATGGTGAACAAAGATAAAAATTGGTTAGGGGGGTTAATGTATTCACTTAATTTACTGGACAGATGTTAAGTTTTCAAAAATGTGATCTAGTTTAAGTAGAAGAGTACTGTTTTGAATATGGGCCAGCTAACATGTACCCACCAAGTTAACATTTTTCCTGGTCAGGGAAGAATGAATGAAGACAGTATTAAAGATAGATTTTTGAGTGTTAATGCCCTGAGGAATAATAACAATAGTAAGTATCAAAGTTTTATTATTGGGGGTCAGACACAATCTTAAGCACTTTAAACATATAAACCATATAATCCCCTTAGCAAGGCAGTGTATCACTATTACATCTATTTTACAGAGAGGAAACTGCGTCCCAGAGAAGAAGAGTAAAGCAATCTGTTCAAGAATACTAAATCAATGGTAGCCAGGATTTGAAACCAGGTAGTCTGATTACAGAGTGTAAGCTCTTAATTTCTAGGTACTATTAGTGTCTAGTGGATCCTACAGAGGTCAAGGTCTGCATTGAGTGGCTTACTACACATTCTCTGTTTAGGAAGTAGAAATGCAGCCAATAGAGGAGGAAAAAGAGTCATGATTATGATCACTAGCTAGTCCTAACTTCAACAATTCTGTCCTTTTATAATGTTCTATTTTAAGAAGGAAGGCTTTAGGGGTGACTGGGTGGCTGAGTCGGTAAGAGTCCGACTTAGGCTCAGGTCATGATCTCATGACTTGTGGGTTTGAGCCCTGAGTCAGGCTTAGGCTGACACCTCAGAGTCTGAAGCCTGCTTCGGATTCTGTGTCTTGCTCTCTCTCTCTCTGTCCCTCCCCCATTCTCTCTCTCTCTCTCTTTCTCTCTCTCTCTCTGTCTCAAAGATGAATAAATATTTTTAAAAATTTAAATAATAAAAATGAAAAAAGAAGCAAGGTTTTAGACTGATCACTTGTGAACTCAGAGTTTTTCTCAGCAGGCAGGCAGTCATTCATTGAGTGCCAGCTGTTTCCAAAACACTATGTTAAATCTGTAGCATCACCTTCATGCTTAGCAGGGAAGAACTGGACCACGGTTAACTTCCTCCCAATCCATACCTGGCCATGAAGGGGTGCCAGGTGCCATGAAAAGTATTTGGTGTGTTTTTAAAATACAGGTTTCTGGCCCAAACAAGAATTAGAAATCAAATCCTGACAGCGAATATATAAGAATCTCTAGTTGTTGGCCAGAAACTTTTTCTTTGCTTCTTTTAGTGATGAAAAATCATAGTCATAGGTTTAATGAACCTCTATCAACCCATCTACTAAGCTCAACAGGTATAAAAATTGAAGTTTTACCATCTTTTTTCATTCTTCTCTTTCTACCTCTCTTTCTTCCTTGTTATCTTTCACTGAAGTACTTTAAAGCAAATCCGAGACATCATGTCATTTCTTATTACATACTCTAATGTGCATAGTTAAAAATGTGGTTATTTTCTTATATAACTCAATGACATTATCACATCTAATAAAATTTACAATGCCTCATTACTATAATTTATATTGAAACATTCACACTTGTTTGAAGAAGAGTGTTTGTGCATTTTTTTAACGAAGGATCAAACAAAATTTAGACATTGCTTTTGGTTGTTATGTATAACAAGTATAATATGTAATAAGTCCTTTTAAATTTAAAGCAATCCCCCCACCCATTTTAAATGATTTTTTCATGTAATGAATATGTTGAAGAAACCAAGCCAATTCTCCTATGAAATCTCCCACAATCTGGTTATGGTTCCCTGCTCTTAATGAAAAAAAAATTATATAAATATCTTTAATGTGTATATATCTTAAAGGCTGATAACCCCAGACTTTTTGTTTTCTGCTTTAATTGTTGGAAGAAGTAGAGGATGATGGAGAGTAATGGTCAATAGATAGAGGATAGATGGATGGATAAATAGATAGGTAGACAGACACACATATATACTTAAATAATTCTTATGTATGGTCAGGATATATTCATCTCCTCAAACTCATGGCAAATTTGAGAGCTGTTTTGATTATCTAATTGTTTATTTACAAAATCAAAAACCACCTCCACTAGATTTGCCACTTCATTGTTTGTCGGGCTTGGTGGATTATTGTCCATGTCAGGATCATCTAGACCTAATATTTCATGCTATGATGAAATGTCTCAGTATCTTGACTGTTATCAGTTAGTACAATTTCATGCCCTGAAAGCTGAGAGCTTGCTGTTTACTGAATGTCTGCCAACCTAAAAGCATGTGTAAGTCTCTGAATAGAAAATTCATTGGGTAAGTAGCTCTGTTGACCTTGTTCCTTAGCCAATCAGATTCATATTCTAGTAATGTTTCACATCTCTGCATTCTCATCCACAGAAAGTTTACATTCCATTTCCTTTCACTTGCTACAATTTCTTTTCTCCTCTATAAATTAACAAAATGATTTTTAACTCATAGGTCTTACAAATTAAATTCAACCAATTACTCAGTGATCCTGGACATTACTGCCATTGTTATTTATTAGTGACATATTATATCATCATAAATATTTACTGTTATAGTGAAAAATGTTATTAAACCTTTTAAGCATTGCAATTATCATTAATAATTATGTTCCATCATGTGGTATACCATAATGTGAATACATAAAAAGGCAAATGTATTGACAAAATGAGCTGTTTTTATAAATTAGCCAATCTGTCAAATTCCTTCATCAGTGGCTACTACAGAGTAGGACGTTAATAAATATTTGTTGAATGAGTGAGTGCATAGTTTTGATAATACAACAGTGTTTTCAATATAAGTTATGGCATTTTCCTTGGTGTGGCAATTCCTTGATAACTGTGCATACTTAGACATTAAAGTTATTTGCATTTGAGAAACCTGGAATTAAGTTGTTTTTTTTGTTTTGTTTTGTTTTGTTTTTTTACCACTCACACTTAGGAGTGTAAAATACTTTTTATGCTAATCAATTAAATTACCAAGGTTGTATGAAACATAAGTGGACAATTTTGCTTGTATAAGAATGAAATTATTGTGATTTGCTCAAGTATGCCAAGTAATAAATATATATGTGTGTGCTAAATTTACTAACACAACTGTTGTAACAGAAGACTTGATTATTAGAAGGGGGGCAAAGAGAACAGTTTGCAGTAGCTTTAGAAGTTGAAGTTAGGGACATAATTTGTTGCTCTGTCTCATAAAGGAAGACTTGCTAGCTAGTATTCAAATTTCACAGGAATATATTTGCCAAACTGATGTAAAGTACAATTGAACTTTTCCTCTAAATACCAAATGTGAGATTTACTACAAATCTGCAAAAGGATGTAAATGTGAGCATTTATATACATTATTTTCCTCTGAACATTTCACTTGTGTGTGTGGAATATGCTCTAAGAAATTTACAGTCACTTAGGAAACATATCTAGTATTTTATTTATTTATTGTATAGTATTCTAGTCAAGATTGGAGTTTAGGGTTACCCCATAGGTGGTGAGAACTCAGGATATTTTTAATGAGGCAGGATTTTCACTTCATTAATAAAACATTCAGTAGCACTGAGTTCCAGGATCACACTTAGCTCTAGCCTGCTCACCTTTTCTTTGAAATAATGTCTCTAATTTGTTGTATTAATTTGTATATATTTCATGTATTCACCAGAGAAATTCATTTAATTTGATCATGACCTTATTATTCAAAGCTTAAATGTGAAACATAACCTTTTCTCCTCAAGTGGTGTCACAAAAGGTTGCATCTTAGTCGAGCTGCAGATCAATGACTGTCATGCAGAATGAGGCTTCCATCTGCTCTGAGTGGCACCTGGTGGTTATTTATAGCATGACCAGCAAAGCCATCTATCTTCTCTGACAGTTTGCAGTGTTACTTTCCTAGCATCATGCTTTCTGCTACTTGCAAAGCATCCACCCATCTATTCATCACCCATTTGTTCAACCTAGCTTTAAAGAAATAGATATTGAACATCTATTTAATGCTAAGGATAGAATGATCAACAAGATATCTCCTTACCTTCAGGAAGCTTTAGTTTTCTCTTTACTGCTTTGAGAAAATTTGATGGTATGGAGATATATGCATATACAAGACAAGCCTCCTAAGCTGAAGGACCTTAGTGTCTTATAAGGGAGTATAGCCATGAAAGCAAATAACTGCAAATCAAGGAATCTAAGAATAAATACCATGAGAGAGTGATACTACAATAGAGAAGACAGAAAGTGTCTCTTCTATGTTTCTCTCCAGGATATTTCTTTTAAGGGAACTTCTTTCTCAGAAGTCCTGAGATGAGTCTTCTCTCTCATTTTATTGATCCAGGTTGGGTTTTGTATGCCCATTTGAAAACCAGACTAATGACTAGAAGAATGGCATGCATGTGTGGCTGTATCAATCCCTTTAACCCAAGTTATATAGAATAAGGAATGGGACATATCAATATACATTCCCTTGATGTGAAATCAGCCTAAATCAAAGCACACGAACTACAGAAGGAAGACATGGATAATAAAACATGTTTTTCAAAAGGGGGAAAGGGAATATAATTAACAATTATAAAAAAAATTACTGTAATGAACATTTATCTTGCCTTATGAGAAAAAATGCCATATAAAAGCAAACAGATACATTATGTTGCAATTATCTGAGCAAATGATATTGTGATAAAATAATTATATTTATATGATACAGTATACGAGTTAAGTCCTCAAGTGTCTACACATTATGTGGAATAATTCAAAAACAATGCCAATTCCTTAAGAGGAACCAGATTGTTTTTGGTATCTTACTTTATTGAAAGGGTAGCTACTAAAGAAGAAACAAAAAACTTCTCAGACATTGAAGTTGGAAACCGACACATTATTTCATTCACTAGTGTGGTGTATTTGGGAGTCCTTAATTGGTACTAGATAAAAAAATGTTTGTATTCTCTATTGGATCATAGTTGGTCCTCACTAAATATTTTCTGACTGAACCCCCCCCCCCACACACACCCCATTTTTTTGTCTCAAACCTATTTAGTTCTAGGCAGCAAAATTTACCTGAAAATTTCAATAAAAGCTAGCTTCTCATTAAATTTCCCTATTTGCATGTTAGGCCAAATGATCCTTAACCATTGTCTACAAAAAAGAACTATGGACTAATTAAACTCAATCCAGATACCTGGGTCCTATCCAAGAGTGTATTTATTAAAACAAAGAAACCAAAAGGCAAAGGAAGTGTCCGTTTTGTTAGGAGCCCTGGAAGCGTTTAGTGAGGTTTAGTTTCAGTGTAAAATAGATGTTGAGGAGAAGCTGAGAAGGCTGTAAAGCTAATACCCCAAAGTGGGAGGATATCTCATTTCTATAAACTGAGGGCTTAATTAGCTGAAAGAAGTAGGCTGGCTTCCAGACCAGCTGTGATTCTCTACAGGGTAGCCTGAAGCAGGGACGGGCATGCTGCGTAGAGAAAAGCCACAGAAAGTTCTGACCAAAGAAATAAATTTTATACATATTCAACTTTTATCTGTAAGAGAAAAGCTTATTTGGATCAGGTGCAGGAAGATAATGGCCCTAGCTTTGCTCAGAGTTCTTTGTGTCAGGAAATTGTTTTGTGTTTTATGTCCTCTAATTTGTCTATCACGAAATAGTTAAGCAAGTTATAGATTCACACAGTCGACAATTTTCTTGCTTGAAACACTCTTTTGGGCCAACACCTCATCCATTAAAAATAGTTTAACATCACAAGCTGACCAAAAACAATCCCTCCCAAATAAAAACAAAACCGTAAGTCACAGAAATACATGTAATAGATCTAAAACAAACAAACACATCTAAAACCTGTGCTAAATCTCATGAGCTACACCCACAAAAGATGTGTCCATATTCTTACCAGCTCAGTTATCTGGTTTTAAAGTGCACAATGATCAAAGAAGCAACTTAGGAGAAATGGTTAGCTGCAGCTGATACACTGAGAACAGGACCAGTAAGGCCGCTAGCGTGACAGGGTGACAGGACCCAGCTCATCTACAGAGAAAGCTTGAAAGTACCATTTAGGACTTTTGGTAAAAAGGTAAAAAAAAACTGAAAAACTCATGAGGCCTTAATGGCATCGATGTCCTTCAGCAGAGGACAAGCATTTCTATTGCTAATGTAACACTGGGCATTATTTTCAACATAGTCTCCTTAAGAATCAGGAAAGCGGATGCAAGCTTTAGAAAGATTTCAACCCAGTGCTTGAGTTTTTGTGTTTCGACAGGAACCAGGAAATCACTAGCTTACTCGGTTGCTGACAGTTTGTAATGAAAATGATTTTCCTGTTTGAGGACAATAAAAACCGAAAATTTTTCGACTGTAGCTTTCCGAGTTATGGTCATGACAGAAACTGGTTATCCTTTAAGCTAGTGATAATGTGTGTAATTGGTGAGTATCCTTCACTGATTTTCTCTCTATGTATGTGTTCACTGGGATCAACAAAATTACACAAAGCACTGGGCCTACAAAATGGAATTTTCCTGAAGGGATTTGCAGTGGAGTGCATGGATATATACATAGTGGATATGTAATTGTATACTAATAAAAAATATGCTAAGGGAATTTTAGAATAAGAAAAAGGAGCAAAAAGCCCAGTTTGGGATGGACTCCTTTGGGAGTAGGCATTAAAATGGTTTTTCAGTGCAGTCACACAGGAATATTCAATATATGGCATCAGCTGTTAGTCATGCCACAATTAAGAAGTATCATGACTAACTCAAAAGGACAAAATATAAAATTAAAACCATCTATACTTAGTTTGAAAAGCATCTACCTGCATGATTTTGTGGATTAAAAGCTTTACAAGTTGTTAAAATTTTAAAACCACTAATAAATACAAATAATTTACAATGCAACTAACATGCAGCTATGTCAGTGTCCATACACAAACATTTTATTTTTATATATTTTACATTTTGTATATTCTGGTACACTCACCTGTGGGAACTAATTACTAAACTAATTAATAAACTGCTTTTATTGCTTAGTTTTATTTCAGTGTCTAATTCATCTGAGAAACATTTTTATGTAACACAATATAGGGATTCAATTTTATTTTCCTCAAGATGGATTACCAGCACTTTTTATGCCAGCAACTTTTATTAAATAATTGATCCTACTCACACAGAATTGAACTATTACCAGTATCATACATTCAATTCTCACAGGTATATAAATTCTCATATGTATGTGTATGTATATGTACATATATTCTATTTTATTTCTATAAATTATTCAACCAATACAACGTTACTTTTATTACAGTGAGTCTGCGGAATCTTGTGGTATCTGTTAAAGCAACTTCATTCTTTTCTCTTCCTACTCTTGACTCTTTGGGGTGTTTAGTTTTCCATATAAACTTCTGGGTTTTTATATTTGTGCTACACAATTACTCCTTAAAGTCTTCTATCCTTTCATTATAATTTACCACTTGTTAAGAGTATTTATTTTTTAATCTCTGCTTCATGACATCTCTTGCATGTGTTCTCCAGGCACTCATTTGGTCCGCCCTGGTGACCATCACTTTATCAGTTCACACACTCAACCGTTAATTGGGAAATCAGATTTATTAGGTCCAGAATTCTCCTTGATGTTATATTTGAATCTCTGTAGGCCACCTCTCCCCCTGTGTAATTCTGGCTCACTGCGTCTGTCTGTGTCTCTCTGGACTGATCCACCTCCAGATATGACATTACTACATTAGCATGAGTTTTACTGCTCAATGGTGGCTCCTAGATCAGAAGCGGTGGTTGGACTTCCTCAGCGTCAGCAGTTTGGCTGCAGTATAAATCATCCTCAGTGGTTTTTTTTAAAGATTTTTTTTTTCCAATGTTTATTTATTTTGGGGACAGAGAGAGACAGAGCATGAACAGGGGAGGGGCAGAGAGAGAGGGAGACACAGAATCGGAAACAGGCTCCAGGCTCCGAGCCATCAGCCCAGAGCCTGACGCGGGGCTCGAACTCACGGAGCGCGAGATCGTGACCTGGCTGAAGTCGGACGCTTAACCGACTGCGCCACCCAGGCGCCCCTCATCCTCAGTGGTTTTAAAACAAGTGCCACGGGCACCTGGGTGGCTTAGTTGGTTAAACATACAACTCTTGGTTTCAGCTCAGGTCATGACCTCACTCATGAGTTCGAGCCCCGCATGGGGCCCTGCGCTGACAGTGCAGAGCCTGCTTGGGATTCTCTCTCTGCCCTTTCCCCGTGCTCACATGTGTACTCTCTCTCTCTCAAAATAAATAAATAAACTTAAAAATAAAATAAAATTGGGGCGCCTGGGTGGCTCAGTCGGTTAAGTGTCTGACTTCAGCTCAAGTCATGAACTCACTGTCCATGAGTTTGAGCCCCGTGTCGGGCTCTGTGCTGTCAGTGCAGAGCCTGGAGCCTGCTTCAGATTCTGTGTCTCCCTCTCTCTCTGCCCCTTCCCCACTCACGCTCTGTCTCTCTCTTTCAAAAAATGAATAAACATTAAAAAAAATAAAAAATAAAATAAGATAAAATAAAAACAACAGCAAAACAGAACAAAACAAATGTCCGTCCTCGGTCATGAAACCTGTTGGATGCTGTGGTTCTGCTGCAGGGCTGCTGTGGCTCTATGTCGCAAGCCTCCTACATTGGAGTCCTCAGCTCCCACTCAGCTCGGCGCTGAAACTTCTGCCACACCGATTTCTGCCGGTCACTATCTTCTCAAGAAGTGGCACTTTTTGGTAGTCACCAGTGGCTCTCCTGATCCTGGCCTAAAAGCTTCTCTAATCAACTTCCCTGCATAGATCTTTGGTCCTCATTGCATCCAGCTGGCCTAGCTATCAGGTTGACTCCAGAGAGGCAAAATTAGAGTTGGTCTTGGAGGAGAAATGAGACTTTTTCAGGTGTGTTCTTAGAATTCACCCAATAAAACTATCCTTGGTACAGATTTTGAAATAGCTCATTTCTCATAGAGAGAGAATATTTTCGATTATTCATACAACAAGCCATTTCACTGTCTTTATATACATCCCTAAACAGTTTATGTTATGAATATTGACAAGGTAAGTTTGGCAAATGATGGAAAAAACATGTTATCATATCTATACTATAAATATGCAGGCTCTATTGACTTTACAGGCACAATTTCTTTAAAAATGAAAACATCCGTAGGAGGAAATTTAGTGAGAGACACATACGTATTTTTTGTAACTTGATAACTATAAACTAAGCCTTTTGACATAAAATGGAAATTATCCTTTTTTTTTTCTAGGTCATACAAAACTAAATGTGTGCCAAATTAGACAATGCTTTGAGGGATTATTAAATGTCACAAACACATCTCATCTTTGTACATTGTAGTTTATACAGTTAGCTTGTTCATATACTTAGAGTATATATTGAGAGCCTAAAATTATTCTCTAAACATTCACAGTCCAACTTGATTCACAAAGGAAATTCCTGGCACCACATCCTGGCAAGACAAATGAATAATTGTCAAAATCTTTGCAAATGTGTATATTTAGTGCTAACATGATATATTACTATTAAGAATGTGGTAATATGTTCAATGTTCTGTTTAAAAATACACATATCACGGGTGCCTGGCTGGCTCAGTCAGTAGAACATGCGACTCTTGATCTTGGGTTGTTAAGTTCAAGCCCCATGTTGGGTGTAGAGATTACTTAAAAAATAAAATCTTTAAAAGAAAAAATACATCTATCAGACAAATAAAGTTTAATTAATTTCTAAATTAGTCTTGTGAAAAGTTTTTATATATATGCACACCATTAATGATTCCAAAGAATGTTTTTAATAATGTGCGGTTACTGGCATATACGTGCTTTCTAGGTCATTTACGACATTTCACTACTAGCTAAAAATCCAGTGGGTTATTATGAGCCACACACATGTTGCCAGTGCCAACCTTATTTGATTGGCTGGCAATCCAATCACTAGAGGTTGTCAGGTTGATAAACACACACACACACACACACACACACACACACACACACACACTCACGCACATGCACATGCACATACATACACACGCAAACATATATAACATATACATATATTCATATGCATGTATATCATATACACTCATATGTACATACATCTCTCCTTTCCCTATTTGTCTTTTGAATATAGGAGCTCTTGAATGCAAAGACCAAGTCTTATTTAATATTGTTAAATTTGAACTCAGAACTGATTGGCTAATATATGCACATGGTAGATATCCAGTAAATGTTTCCCAAATGAAGAAATTTACTTCAAACCATCTAGCATATTATTTTGTAAATCTAATGGTTCATAATCTCAAAATAAGTCATCAGGTGCATGAAAATAATTCTGCACCTCAAGAATAAGCTTTTAAAAATGAATTTCAGAGTGACTAGTACATAAAGAAATTAGGCAGAGAATTAGTCTTGACGAGGTTATTCCATGAGTTTTAGACATGTTTCCATGGCACAGCTTTTTACTTTTTTAAAGAAATAGAAAACAAAAGTAGTTTCAAATTTTCCCCAAGCTATACTTCAGGTTTTCAAGAATACTATTTAACTGTCAGAGCTGAACACCTTAGAATTTATCATCCACCCTTCTACTTCACTTTCTTGCAGAATGGGAAAAAAAAGTGACAGATATCAGTGTTTTAAAATTGATTTTGTGAACACATAAATAATCCAAATTGCAGGTACATTTTATTTTTTAATACTAGAGCAAAACTTTAAAGGGTACCTGTGTATGTCTATACATCCTTTATTCAAACATTACAAATATTTTATACCTCCTCTTATCTTAAAAAGCACTAGTATATGTTTTATTCTACTTGAGTTTTACAACAAGTGAATGAAATATTCACATAATTGTTGTTGTTTTATAGTTAAAGAAAAAAGTCTCAGAGGAGTTAAGTGATACTCCCAAGGGCAGAATTTGAATCCAAAGCCATATCTGGATTCGGATCACACTCTTCCCATACTATGACCCTAGTGCTCTGTCACTGTACATGCATATTAGCATGGTGTAAAATTTTCCAGGCAGTATATAACTATCCTACATAGGTGTCTACATGAGAGTTTCTCAATATCATTGGCAAGACAGCTGGGGAATAATTGTAATTTAATAAAAAAATTACTTAGATTGCATGTATGTTGCTAAAAACTACCCAGAAATATACTTTTCTGGAATTTTCTTTTTCTCTTCTAATTTGGGTTACTTTATAGGAGAATACTGGTTAAGAATAATGCACTGTATTGCCCTTTCCTGTTAGAAATGTAGATACCAAAGTACTTTTAGAAGAGGAATTTTTTCCCATCTAATATTGACATATGACCTTGGGAAAGTTTAAAGTATACACGATCTCGCGGTCCGTGAGTTCGAGCCCCGCGTCAGGCTCTGGGCTGATGGCTCAGAGCCTGGAGCCTGTTTCCGATTCTGTGTCTCCCTCTCTCTCTGCCCATCCCCCGTTCATGCTCTGTCTCTCTCTGTCTCAAAAATAAATAAACATTGAAAAAAAATTAAAAAAAAAATAAAGTGTATAACCTGGCCATTATATATATATATATATATATATATATATATATATATATATATATATATAATATATATATAATGTGCATGTATGTGCATGTATATTATATATATTATATATATATATGTATATAATGATTACTACAATAAAGTTACCACTGTGTGTGTGTGTGTGTGTGTGTGTGATGAGAAGATTAAGATCTATCCTCTTAGCAGCTTTCAAATTTACCATACATTATTGTTGATTATAATCACCATGCTGTACATTAGATCCCCAGAACTTATTCATCTTATAACTGGAAGTTTGTATGCTTTGACCAACATCTGCTCATTTCCTTTACTGCCTAGCTCCTGACCACCAATCTACTTTCTGTCTTGAGTTTGACTTTTTTAGATTCCACATATAAGTGAGATAATGCATAATTTATCTTTTTGTGACATCTTTCACTTAGCATAATGCCCTCAAGGTTCATACATTTTGTCACCAATAGCTGGATTTCCTTATTATATACTGCTGAATAATATTCCATTTTGTATATATAGTCAAGGCATGGAAACAACCTGTCTATTGACAGCTGCAGATTTATCACCTTCTCTTTATCCATTCATCTTTCATTAGACACTTAGGATGTTACCATAACTTGGCCCTTGTGAATAATGCTGGAATGAACCTGAGAGTACAGATATCTCTTCAAGATAGTGATGGCATTTCCTTCAGATATATACCCAGAAGTGGAATTGCTGGACCATATGGCTGTTCAGTTTTTAAATGTATTTTTTTAATAAAATGACTTTTTCCTTGCTTTTATATATATGCAATGAACATATGTATATGTGTGCTGGTGATGAGAGTTTTCTTATGTTGGAGGTGGTGTCAGATAGGTTTTTCTTTTTTATATAATGTTGTGTTCTTGGAATAACCCAGTTAGGTCATGATGTAACCTTATGTATTTCTGGGTGAGAGTTGCTAATATTTTGATTAAGATCAAGGTATCTATGTTCATGAATGAGATGGCCTCTAAAATTTCCTTTACTGACACTAGAGGCTTAGATCATGTTAAGTTAGCCTTGTAACAAATTATGTATGCTAGCTCTCTTACTATTCTCTAAAATCTTGTGTAAAAATTTATTCCTTCATTAAATGAATTTCCTAATGAGAGAAAAATAGAACTTTCTTCACTTTTCAGGAGATTGCTATGGTGACACAGTTATGGTAATGATAAACTTGACTTTTGACCTGCCTACATTAGTTGTCCTTTTAAATAAAAATATTGACACAACTATCTCCTTCTCTACCCATAGTATGTTTGATCTGTAATTCCTGTGGGGTATACAATTGTTTCCATGAGACAAAAGTTTAATAAAAGAAAGTGACAGTGCAGTGTAGTTTTGAGTATATTCTCTAATCAGAGGCTCATAATTACTTTCAAGCAATCATTAAAAATGTTTGAAGGCAAACATTCAGATGTAACTGTACATCTCTCTTCTGTGCATTTCAGACAAATTAACAATTTCCAAATCGATTGTAGACTCTTTAGAACATGAATCACAAAGAACAATTTTTCTATATTCAGTCATCTGGTTGATATTCTTCTTTATAGCAAAAACTCTCTGTAGTGTCCACAGGTTTAAGAGAAACACAGTGGGGCTTAGTATGTGTGGGAGGATACCAACAGCCAGGAGAAGTGAGACAGCCAGAAGGCCCTTACAATATTATCCAGAACCATTTATTCTGTAAGCATCATAAAATTGTATTTCAAGATTATTTCATATTGTTTGCCTCAACGATGCAGGTTGGATGTTTCACTTGACTTTGTCCTAGTAAGAATAATTTTTTTGCCCAAGAGTGTTGGCAAATTCTCAGAATTAACTGAGTATTTGGAGAGATCTAACTAGAAGAAAAGTAAGAGGAAAATAAATCATGCCATTGTAATACAAATGCTGCTGCTGCCGCTGCTGCTGCTGCTGTTGAAATAACTGTTTGTTGTAGATGCTTGGATTTGCACAACCAATATCCATCTCATAGGTACCTTTCTTCCTTGCTTGCAGAGCATGACTCAATTTGTGGTGGCAGTATACCCGGAATTATGTGATAAATCATGATTTGTATAAGATTATCATGAAAATTTGATTTCATTTTGTCAGGCACTTAATTTCTCAGCCTCACTGTAGCTAGGGATGGTAGAGTGACCCACTTCAGATCAGTAAGGAATGAAGAGAAGTCTACTGGAAATGGACAGCAGTGGCTGAGACTGCTTTTAGATGCTATTCCTGGAGCTGAAGTAGCTGTATTGGGAGACTAAAATGACAAACATCAGGTCAAAAGACCAACTGCCAAAAATGGCAGAGAGAAAAGTAGAAAGAGACTGGCCCTTGCAGACATTGTTGAGCTGTAGCTCCATCATTTGTCTTCTCACCAGCCATCTTGCTCTGTGGGATATTGATGCCTTCATTGCTCAGGTCACAGTTAGAAACTGTGTTGCTATTGCTTGAAGCTGAGAACATTCCAAACTAATAATCTCCCCCTTACTATCTGCAAGTAGAAGAAAAGATTACGTCAGTTGGGTTTACAGATTTTGGTTTATATACTGAATTGAGTCACTTATCAACTTTGTATTTGTGCTTTATTTTGCATTAGTGTGTGTGTGTGTGTGTGTGTGTGTGTGTGTGTGTGTGTGTGTGTGTTACTTTTAATGACTTGTGATTTTTTTTCAATATTTCCTGAAATGTCTTTGTTAATGGATTTTGCTTTGGATATCTTTTTCTTTCTTTCTTTCTTTCTTTCTTTCTTTCTTTCTTTCTTTCTTTCTTTCTTTTTTTTTGAGAGTCAGTAAGGATTTATTTCCGATATGATCAGCAAATTCAATTTGGCTTCAATAAACATGAAACTGAGATGGAGAAAAAAGGCTTTGGTCCTACTGCAAGTTTTGAAGTCTTCATTTATAGAAGTACTATTCAAAGTAGCTTTGTAGATGGACCTGAATATTGGTAACCAATTGCTTTAGATATCTTTCAATTCTCTTAAAGAAGTGGAGATTTTACATTTTGCTTAATTTAAGGCATAGGGTAAAAGAAGATAGATTACAATTGTTGATTACTTTTTCAGAGACAAACATTTGTAATTGGATCTACAATTAACTTTGAGTAATTCAGCATTGTGTTGTGCTGTTTGAAACTGATTTCACAAAACAGATGTTTTAACTGACAACATAGTTTCTCATAATAATCCGTTCATAGTTTCATGGTCATATAAGGTCATGCTAAAAAGAATTATAAGTTTATGTAAAATAAGCCCCATTTTTATATTTTAAGTGGATGGATGGAGCATGATTTTTCTTGTTATTTTGTCATATATATATATATATATATATATATATATATATATATATATATATATTATATATCTGGAGGAAAATGATTCAGTATGGTTTGCTGGAAAACTTATATGCCAGGTGCTATAATTAATGTTTTACATGGTAATTCTTTTTTTTTTTAAATAACAGTAGATCTTTAATGCTACTGCAGGGAGTACATTTTTTTTAATGTTTTTATTTATTTTGAGACAGAGAGAGAGCATGAGCAGGGGAGGGGCAGAGAGAGAGGGAGACACAGAATCCAAAGCAGGCTCCAGGCTCCGAGCTGTCAGCACAGAGCCCGACGCGGGGCTTGAACTCACAGACTGTGAGATCATGACCTGAGCTGAAGTTGGATGCCCGACTGACTGAGCCACCCAGGCGCCCCTACATGGTAATTCTTTTAATCTTCACAAACAGCCCCAGATAGGTACTATTGTTATCCCTGCTTTTCAAATGAGGGACCAAAGCACAGAAAAATAAAGCAGTTTACCAAACGTCATATAGCCAGTTACAGTAGAGATCATCCAAGCCTGGGATATTTGCTGGCTAGCTCTTCTTTCATATCTGTAACTGGCCTATAATCCATCTCCAATCTCATATAATTTATGTAAGCATCAAATCTCATTTAATTTAGGTAAGCACAAATTCCCATAAATCAGATCATAATCATAACTAGTCACAACATTAGCAGATATGAAATGCACACTGTAAAGTTCTTGAGTGTTATGAACCCATTTAATCCGCACACTAATCCTCTTAATCAGGTATTGTTATTACTTAGTTTTATAGATGGGAAAACAGGTTCAGAGAGTAAGGTGTCTAAGTCACATAGCTTATAAATAGGTGACATCCAGAGCTTTTAGGTGTGTCTGACTAGAGTATCTGCTTCTAACCAAATCTTTCCTAATAAAATGTATGGCCTTATGATATTGTTTTATTTCACACACACACACACACACACACACACACACACACACACACACTTACACACACTGAAGACCCTCTCTGTTCATGTCAAAATTCATACTTTGCTTTCTTCCTAATGACTGACATAAATGAAATAGAGTTAATTATTTCAGTAAAATGACTACTGAATTATTTGCTCTATAATCCATATCATTGAATAATAACTCTTAAGAAAGCTAACAAAACTGAGTTACCCATATTCTACCTGCTTATTTAAATGGATATGGTCTAAGGATCTTTGCATCCAAGAAGTGGTGTTTTACACAGAGATATTTATCTGACAAATGGAGGGTTGAAGTAATATCGACCGGTATCATCAAATTAATGTTGTACCTTCTTTCCTGACAATATTTTCAGGTATTAGTCTCCAAAAGACACTTGTAGTTTCCTAATTTATGATAATAAAATAAGTCCATCATTACTGAGTCAAACTAATCTTTTTGGATTTGCTGACAGATTTAGTTAGGAAGGACATTGAAGTTAATGAATAAAATCATGTTTTACATTAAAAATATAATGTCAACCCCTAAAAAAATACTTTTCTTAGGTGATATGAGAAAGAAGCAAGCATCCCATTTACTGGGTTTCATAGCACTAACATCTAAGAGGTATACATTAAATCCACTTTGCAGCAGAGATGTTGTTATTAAAATCTTTTAAATTTTTGAAATATAACTCATCTCCAATATTAAAAATATATACTTATTTTATTTAAAAAGTATTTATGATAACATTTTGCTTAATCTGATAATATTTTAATATAGTTATAATTAATTAGGATTGTCAAATATAATAACAAGACTGGGGTGCCTGGTTGGCTCATTCTGTTAAGCGTCTGACTTCAACTCAGGTAATGACCTTGCGGTTCGTGAGATCCCCCCATGTGGGGCTCTGTGCTGACAGCTAGGAGTCTGGAACCTGGAGCCTGCTTCAGATTCTGTGTCTCCCTCTTTCTCTCTGCCCCTCCCCCATTTGTATTCTGTCTCTCTCTCTCAAAAATAAACATTAAAAAAATTTGTTTAAAAAAACAAGATTGGAACATCTCACTGAATGCATATAATAGTAATTCTATTGACAATTCTTTTTATAACAAAATTATGTTTTATCTGTCTTTATGTAACCTAGCCTAATAACTTGGGTAATGTTAATGGTATATAATATTTTAGTGATTTAAAAAATACAACTCTCCTGTTGGGGGGGGGGGGAGAAGATTTTGGGTAAATAGTGATAGTATTTTGAATTTGTACCTGAGAGTGGACAGATGCAGAACAAACTCCTGGGCTGCATCAAGAATATTTGAGCAAAGAACTAATTTTTTGACTTCATAAAGCTATGTGTGTGTTTTAAGTGAGGTCACGGTAAAGTTGTAGGGCATTTGTCTTTGGAACAAATTTTGAGAAGGTTTTTAAAAACCGAAAGAGAACCCAGTTCTCAGCAAGTGAGGGGCTCATTGAAGAAGGCTGCGGACCGAAAGGGAAAAAAAAAACGACATAAAACCTAAAAGGGCAGAACACTTGAAGAGTTAACTCAAAGACAGTAAAATATAAAGGAAAAGGGAAGAGTCAGGAGACAGGGCTCAGTTGTGGAAGAGACTTGGAGGTGAACTGAGGCACTTGAAATCAGAGAGAGAGAAAGAGAAAGACCATCTGGTGCTAATGCTTTATCGTAGTATTTAAGTTGAACTAATGTTCACAGTTCATTGTGACTAAGTAAGCATTAAACCTCCCTTTCTGTGCATGCGGCTGTTAGGACTTCAGTGGTGAGCTGAGGATTTTCTATCCTGACAGGAGGCCATTTTGAGGGCACCTTACTAAGTAGAGCTCATATCAAATATATGTTTATTGCATTCTCTTTCATCTACCTTGTGTGAATGTAGGTAGAATAAAGATAAGAAAGTGTAGTGAAAGGGAAGATGGGAGAAAAGGAATATATTCATGCAGAAAAAATTGGAAAGTTGCAAAAACTAGTATGCTAGTTCCAAATGGCTCATCTCAGAATGGATGAATTTAGACATCTATGAGAATATAGAAGTTTTAAAACTTATTGTTTATGAATTGAATAGCATGTCGTAAAATATCATGATAAAAAAACCCTTATAAAGAAACATGTTTTTTGCAAACCTATTTTCAAGTCACAGTGACAGCAGGGGTGTAAGAAGGTGATTAACATATTCTGCGCATCTACTATGTGCCAACAAGTGTGCTTTATACATATGGTCTCTTTTAGCAAAACTGGCAGATATTTGCTAATCTTGTATCTAGATAGTCTCCACAACCAACAACAAATGCGTTTCTTTATGCCATAAGCATATAACACTTGTATAATGAAAAAAGCATCTTGTTATACTCAGCAGTCTCCTTTCCTTCGAAATTTTATAGAATTCATCTTCTTTAGCAGTCTGAGAGTCTTCACACATCATCTAACTTGGTAGGTTATATTTTCTACCTATCTGTTGTGATATAGTGTTTCAGGATGATATTTACCCATAGGAAAAAATTGTAGATGTAGGCAAGTTTCAATTATTCTTTGGGATGGCAATGAAACTCTTTCAAGGAGACTCTAGGTAATGTCTTCCATTCCACCTCAGAATTCATTAGTACTAAGAACATAAACCATAGGGACAAACATTTCAGAACTCTGAAATTTCAACTCTGGATAAAAAAGATAGAGGGTTAAGTGTGATAACTACTAGTCTAAGAATCGCGTGTTGATTCTGGGATACACGGTGATGAGCCAAGAAATATCAATCCCATTTACCTTTCAACTCCAGTCATTTAAATAATTTATTGAAGTAAAATTTCTGCATATTAAACCTAAATTTATGTTGCATTTTAATCCTACTCAATAACTATTATTGATATGCTTGTATTTTGGTGTATTTTATTCCATAATTTTTATGATTTTTACTTTACTTAATGTTTTCTTCTATGAATAGTAAAGACCCTTATGGCCAAATATTGACTACATAGACCTTTCAAATTTTCAATTCAGCAAATACGTACTGGTGCTTAATATAACTTATGTTATCATTTACAGTTCAGTCTACTATATATAGTTTCAGATTAGTACGTACGTCAGATGTTAGAAGTGAATCTCTATGTTTTTCTGTGGTTTTCTCATTTTATCTGTTTAAATCATGTCTTCATAACATCTAACATCTGTATGAACTCAGAGAAATAAGGGCCATCTTATTCCCTGGGGACTGTCTTTATGTACTATGCACCATGGAGCTGTGTTTCCTGAGTCATACAATGTTTGCCCATGCAGATGGATAAGCCAAAATGATAAATGGATGCAAACTTGTGGTTTTGCATGATAATATTTGGTCATGATAATAAAAATTTGGTCATGATAATAAAAATATCCAGAGATTATCTATGCCTAGGTTTGGTCATGATAATAAATTTGGTCATGATAATAAAAATATCCACAGATTATCTATGCCTAGGTTTATAGTAATATGCTGAATATGTTGATTGTCATATCCAATTTCCTTAAATGTTGATGTTAAATAAAAGCTAAATAAATGGAAATTTTATTTTGATCTTTTAAGATTGGATGGTCATTAAAAGTTGTGATTGGTATGTGCACATCGAGATGAAAGAGTTAAGGATTTTGTATCTTTTATTAAGACACTTATTTATGGCAGTGCTAAATGGAAAACCTATGCAAACATATAGTCTACATATTCATAGGAGATAAAGAGCCAGATCTGTTTCTTTTATGGATACTATATGAATGAAACTTTGCTCTTCTCTTTGCAACATTATGGGAGAAGCTTTACTAGTCCCCAAGGAAAAGTCAAAATCTGCATTTAAATAAAGATATTAATAAGTTGAACTGGGCTCTCTTTAGAAAGCTAAGTGGTTGGAGATATTTTGTATAGGTAAGAATGTGAAGTGAATTGCTAATGACACATACGGAATGATTTTGAAGGGCTCATCTTTTGTCATTTATCACATTGTGTGCAGTAAATTAATAGTTACATTGCAACATGAATTCTAATAAATGTATTATGCAGGACTTATTGATAGAATTTTAATAGAGATATACAAGTATAGTTTCAGTATGCATTTATTAGTAGTATTCATTGTAATAATTCTAACTTATGTTTCTAAGTGGATTATCTGTATATATGCCAGTAGAAATTTTAAAAGAACATATAATACCTTCATTATTATTAATTTATCATTCATATTTATATTAGACAGATTATTAAAAGTAAAACTGGCAAATGTTAATACTTCAGTTCTTTTTGCCTGCTAATTTTTTTCAATTTTATGCTATATACCTGCTTTATATTTTTGTTAAAATCTCTACCAACATAACCTTAAAAGTTTTCCATATAGATAATAATCATAAGCTATATGATTTTTTCTATAAGACTTAGCATCTCTGTGAAATCCAAAGGAAGCTTAAATAAGCTGCTGTGGTTTAATATCTTAGACTATACAATTGTCAGCTTAAGTTCCTCAAGGGCTACTGTAAATAAATCAAACAAAAAACCAAAAAAGTATAAAATATACTGAAAAAAAATTTGTAAGTTCATGATCACATACTTGTATGTAAATGGACTAAATACAACTAGGAATCATAGTTTCGAATATAATAGCTAACAATAATGCACTGATGTTTTAAACTTTTGGAAACTATTTAGGGTTATCAACCCTCACAGGATTTATAAAAAATATATGGAGTGCATAAATACGTAGCTCTCAAATTCTTTCCTCCCATCTAGTGCTTTCTGAGTTTGAGACAATTCTAATAATAAAACAGGCTTGGACACTTCAGCTGTAAAACTCAGTTAGAAGGTTTTTAACTAGAAAAAAAGGTTTTCAAAGATGAGAGTTCTGGAATTATTTTCAGTATTGAGACAGGTGTCCATAGTCCATAACTTCAAGTAGGAAAATCAACAAAGCAAAATTGTAGCATAGATTCATTTTTCTTTCTGACAAAGATGAACTATGTTTCTATTTTAAATCAGTAAAAATGTTATATTAAGAAATATAATTTTAAAAAAAGAAATGTAATTTTGGGGAACCATAAAATAATCCAGATCTTGAACCAACACACATTCTCTTTTTTATTGCTTTATACATTCTTCTGACAGTAGCAGGATGGTTGTTATGAGGGTACAAGATGGAACTAGATACCAGTATTCAGATTCTAATTACATCACTTAGTTGCTATGTAAATTTGGGCAAGCTAATTAAACTCTGTTGTCTCACCTGTGAAATGGGACAATAACAGGATTTTCTTCATAGAATTGTTATGAAGATTAAACATGTTCATCATAAGTAAATTGCTTTAAATAGTGTCTGGCAAATCGAATATGGCATATGTGTTAGCTACTACAATGCTAAACTCAAAGTGTGTCCGTGTTTCAGTCATATCGAATCATTACGTATATACAAGCTGATCAAATTGAGATCCATTATGATGGTTTAAAATTATTGCCAACTTTTATTTCTGCACATTTCTTTAGTAAATGTGCAGCAGTAATGTTTTTTAAACAATCTCTCTATAAGATCAATTAAATGAAATGGACTGTTTTTAGCTAAACTTGTAGGAGTTATGTGACTACTAAGAATGTCTCTTTGCTTATTTCACAATTGGTTCTCTTTGTTGTCAAGGTAACAATTTAACAGTCACCTTTTCTCACTGCCTCCCTCCTCTGAAAAAAGGCATGTACTAACTGATCAGTCCTTTTAAAACTGTAGCTAAAAATATGAAGTAGAAAACACAGATAAATTTTATGTGCAAGTAGCAATTTTTTTAAGTGCTAGGTAAGGTTCTATGGTGGTCTGGTTTACTGGATTAAGGAATCATTTCCCCTAGGTTCTCAATAGAAGTATTTTCTTCATACTAGATATTAACAGTTGAACAACATTAATAAAGGCTGCCTTTTATTGAGTACTTACTGTTTACTATCCAATGTACTTTGTGTACTTCACATGTATTTATTTTAAAAAGTTAATTCTTCTAAGTTACCTAAGGGCCACATATTGTGTCTCCATTTTATATCTGTGGAAGTTTATATTTAGAGAGATAAGACACTTGTCCAGGTTGTACAGAGAGAAGCAGAATTGGTAGGATTTGAACCCAGTCATGTGTCTATACAATCTTTAATGTTAATTCCTACATGAGTTTCCAAAAGTATTTTTGGATTTCAAGGCTCATATCTGTACAAAGCCACATGATCCACCCCCCTTGGCTTTTTCCTCTAGGTATTTAAGATTTCACATTTTTAGTATTTTGTACCTCATAATAGAAAATAGCGATGTGTTTGTGTATGTTATTGAGTGTGGCCCTGCTGAGGTGAGCTTTTCTTCACAGTTAAACTGACCCAGATTCTGGTAAGTCACCAAATACTCTTCAGGAATATTGCACTTTTCAAAGATGCATTAACACTTTCAGATTTCCAGTTATTTTTGTGACTAGTGGTAATGTACTTAGGGAATTGAGTTAATGCATCTTATATAAGTGCCTGAATTTTAGGGAGTAGGCACTGGATAAATATGGCAAGCCATGTGTTGGGTGTGCACATGTACTAAAATTCAACAGAAGGATGTGTGTGTGTATATATATATATATATATATATATATATATATATTTCTAAGTATAAAAGCATCTTAAGTCATACTGTTTCTTTTTGGAGTTTATTTTCTTGTTATTTTCTCATTCTCATCTATATGTATATATACATACCTACAGATGCCACAACTCAAACTAGCAAGGAAGGGTCTGTCATATTCTTTTAATTCTGGAAGCAATTATACTAATATAGAAGTGGCATTAATCAGTACTTGCCTAATCACTTAGAAAGAATAGAAACATTCCTGTGAAACACAAACACAGGAAACAGAGAGAAAGATAGAACTTCACCAGAGAAAGGGCTTCACCAGAGACCACCGCAGAAAATGGGCAAAGTCTAGAAAGACAGGCAGGCAGTGTAATTCACAGGATCACCCCTTTGCCATTAGCTTTGAAGGATGATTAAAGTGCCCCTGTCCATGAAATGCTGTGGCTTTATCAGTTACAGACATGACAGATACAATGTCCGTGATAGAAGGGGAAAAGAGAGAAGGGTGAAGCTAAAAGGAGAGAGAGAGAGAGAGAGAGAGAGAGAGAGAGAGAGAGAGAGAGAGAGAGAGAGAGAAAGCAAACTATCAGGGAATGAGAAGCCTGCAGAAAGCCATAATGGGAAAAGTAGCACAGCTCTGTGTACAAATAGGAGGCCCTCTGAGATACTACATTTTTCACATTTTCAGTGTACCATCACCACAACTTAAGGACTATTTAATAATATGAAAAGTGAAGTATAATAAAAATGCTCAGTGGTATAGAAGGAATTATATCAATATCTTCTTAGTTATAAAAAGCCTGGAAAATAGGAGAGAAAATGGATTCAGTTTGAAGTGTTTG
Organism: Felis catus; assembly: GCF_018350175.1. Classification (NCBI taxonomy): domain Eukaryota; kingdom Metazoa; phylum Chordata; class Mammalia; order Carnivora; family Felidae; genus Felis; species Felis catus. The sequence continues at coordinate 41,876,132 of NC_058368.1, read as the reverse complement.
GTTACACTATGAGCAGTTATTTTCATCTTTCTTTCCTTCCTTTCATCCATCCTTCCTTCCTCCTTCCCTCCTCCCCTTCCCTTTTTCCCTCCTTCCTCTCCTCTTCCTTCCTTTCTCCCTAGCTTTCTATAATTAATGCCTTTTTGTAAGTCAATAGTAATATACTATATATATTTAAGTAGGTATCTGAGAAGACAACATAATGTGGTTTTGTCATAGCAAAATGTTTTTTTTGTGTGTAAACAGGTATGGTACTGTCCTCATTAAAACAAATTAAACTGTCAACTGAACTGCATATCTAATTATTAAATTTACAAGCAGCTTTGGAGCAATATGAAAAGAAATAATAACTAGAACTTAAAAAATGGAAGCAATGCAGTCTCAAATTGAGAAAAGACCTAAGGAGGACATTTATTAGTCATTAATTAGGCAATAGGGATATTTTTGACCCAATTTCCTTTTAGGTCCTATAAACATACACAAACACATATACTCCACAGCACCCACACACACGCATGTGTGTGCACACACACAGCACACTGAAAGGCATGCATAAATGAGTCCTTTAGAGAGCTTCCCTACCTACATTATGTTTTCAGAGTAATGCTGTTACATATTTTGCCCAACTTTATTCCTTAATCCTGTTTCCTTGAGTGCAGAATTACCATATCAGGGTGAGCAAGCTTGTATCTTTAGGTATTTAAACCTCTTTGGGAAGTATACAGAAGAATGCTTAGAAACTTTCTCTATGGAGAGGGTCTACTCACAGCTTTATTCAACTCATGACCAATGTGAGGTACTTGTAGATTTGGAAACAAGGTATGTAACCTAATTGTTAATACAAAACAAGTTAGGTGCACAAGACATTGAACAAAGAATTATTTTATCCATGGTTTATTCATGAATAAAGTAGGGCACTAGTCAAAAATATATGTAACTGGTAATATGCCTTGTATTTGAGAGACATTTAACAGAGAATATTTACATTATCCCTGTACTGCAAGCAGACTATGTATTGTCATGAAGTGTAAGTGTGATTCATGAAGATGAATTTTCTTTTCAAGAAATTCGAGCATGTGGGGCACTTGGGTGGCTCAGTTGGTTAAGTGTCCAACTTCGGTTCAGGTCATGATCTCACAGTTAGTGAGTTCAAGCCCCGCATTGGGCTCTGTGCTGACGGCTCAGAGCCTGGAGCCTGCTTCAGATTTTGTGTCTCCCTCTCTCTCTGCCCCTCCCTCCTCACCCTCTGTCTGTCTCTCTCAAAAGTAAATAAAACATGTTCAGTCATCATCCCCTTGAATACAAAAGTTTGAAAATTATATTTTTGCTTCATAGGAAGTCATTAAAGGAAAAGTAAAGGTGATCAGATATCATTTTAGAAAGATTACCCTTGAAGTCCCAGAGAGAATAAACTCACTCTGTAGGAGTGGGCTTTCAGAAGCTACACTCACTGCTTGTCTTAGTAAGGAGTCTTGAACCAAGGCAATAGGAATAGAAAGCACAAATAAGATCTGAGACATACTTAAGAGGTGTTAGACCCTCTAGTACATGGCGACTCAACAGATGTTTGATGGGTGAGGGAATGGAAGGCTTGAAAGAATCTCAATTACTGGCTTTGAGGGAATGCTGATCCCATAAATGAAGATCGGGGTTCATGATAAAAAGCAGAGTTTTTGGTGAGATGGGGCAGGTGGGAGGTGGGGAGAGCATTAAAATTCAGAAATGGATTTGTTACACTGTAAGTAGTACATCAGTGGATAGAACAAGATAATATTTCTAATATGAACATTTCTTCTTCCTCTCCTCTGCATGGTTGGGGAATGGGTGGAGCGGAGGAATCAGAGTGGGAAGGATGGAGGGAGGAAAGTGAATTTTCTAGTTTTGTACTGAATTAAAAATTCTGTGAAGAACTATAGTTTCATTTCTGTGAGAAAAATAAATTCACCAGTATTTGGGAAAAAAAGTAATTCTAGTGAAAATTCAGAGTCTATATTTTTTTATTGTGAGAGTTCTTTATTTCTCTTGGTGAACTTGGTGCTTCTTGAAGAACGTAAGACATTAACATTTGATTTAAGGCAGCCTTTCTTAACTTACCAAAAGGCTTGTACTGTTCCTTTTTTCTTTAGCTTAGCTTGAATTTACCATATCTATACATTTTAATAAAATATTATATTGGCTAACACAGAGGAGCTTTTACTTAAAAACTTATGCATTTATTAAAATAAACATAGGCATTTAATTTCCATGGGATTATTTAGACGATAAAAATAAATTTATACTTATATAATAATTTAACAAATGAACAAACTGAAGCACAATGATACGACACAGCATTTTGAGTCTTAGAGCAAGGCAAGAGCCCTTGAGTGTTCATTCTAATATCATGCTCTGGTTAGTTTAAGCTCACCAAAGCATGAGAAAGAGTTTTGATGTGAATAAAACTAGACGGTGTCCTGCCTACCTTAATAGTATAATTATTTTGAAGTATATAAATCATACTAATTGAACTGTCACATATACTTACATTTTACTAAAATTCATTTTATATGTGTTTAACTGGCAATTTAGTTATAATCCAAAGCTAAACTACTTAGTCTGAGTCATTATAAATACTGTTAGGTTCGGGTTATGACAAGATTTAAATGAGTTTGAAAGCATTTTAGGGTCCATCAAAATTTCTATATTTAATTTTCTGGATTTGTTCAAACGTACTTTGGTCTGCTATAAAATGTTTTTTGTTTTTTGTTTTTTGTTTTTATCATTTGAATCCTGGTAACATCAAGATTGTGTTAAGATCATCCAAGGTCGTGATCCTGATACTTTTGGTTTTCACAGGGTGAAAACTGCACTGTAAATCAGTGCTCCTTCTTGCTATTAAATCACTCAAGTCACATTTCCCCCCAAGATCGTACAGATGTATAAATTGCTACTGCTGAAACTTCACTTTCCACCAGATGTTCAAGAAAGGCTAATATGCTTTCACCCTAAATACGGCTTAGTTGTTGCCTTTCTATAGAAAAATATGTGTTAGAAAGAGTAAGATGGCATCCTTAATGAAGGTGAAATTTGGTGTGGCCAAGTAGAAGAGGATGGGAAAAAAACTGCAATAAATTAAATATATTTCTTGTAAGTGTTTCATATCACATAGAACCTTTGAACACAAGAATCAAATTTCCAGGAGACACACTAACATGAAGATACTTTCACTTGTCCCTTTCTAAATCCTCTTTTTCCTAAGAATGCCACCCAAATTTAGGAAGATGTGCCCAAGCACTCTCTTACAAATAGTCCACTATCAGTCCCCTCTCCGGACTAAAGGGGAGAGTAAGAGATTTGTTCCTTTAAGTATGTCCACCCTTTGATTACTTCTATTAGTGCACAGTCCCTATATCTGGCTATTAAATTGTGCAATTTTCCATCATCATAGAGTTGGGCTGCTTCAGTTTGAGCATACTGTACTCTGTCTTCTAATTCCAGTAAAGTCAATTATGTAAAATCTTTTGCTTTTACAAAATGCTCTTTAGCACACTGGCTCCCTCGTAGCAGGCAGAGCCAAGCAAAAGAGAATTGTGGAACCTTTTCAGGTATAACTGTGTTCTGCTCAGCAGGTACATTTATTACTAATGGGTAAAATAGTCTCCCTTTTTAGCTACATAATGCTTTTGAAGCCTTCCGTTTTCTGGTTTTGATAGACATTCCGGTTACATTGAGAGAGGAAGGTGAATACCATTGATCACACTATGAAGCTGCCACAGGAGCACTTTTTTTTTTTTTTTTTTTTTTAATCATTTGCTTTGCTTCATATGTCAGTGACTGCACTTGTCTTAATGGGCTAATTTTCATTGTGTACCGGAGTCCGCCCTGGCTTAAACAGTTGAATCTACTTAGTGGTCTGTGCAAATACTTATAAGGAGAGGAGACTTCAATATTTTGGTTTCATATTTACAAAATAAATGAGCAGAAAGGATGCCATCGATCACTTTGGTGCATATAGTGTAAAACAGATACGCTCTGTAATTCTGGCATCAGTTAAATTTGAATTCTTAATGCTGATGGATTGTTTTGCCTTTTCCCCCCTAGACATCTACTTACACATGAATAAATAATACAGAATCATATGTAGATTCATGGCCAACTTAAGCCAATACTTGAAAAAACATTCTTTGCTAACAATGACTAATTGTACCTTTGAGGAAATGTGGTGATTTTGGAGGAAGGTTGCGGGGAAGATAGTCCCATGTACTATGTATTATGATATTCTTCATCTGAGCCCAGTATTTCCATGAACGCTTTAGGCTGTAAAGGGGGTGAATCCAATGGATCCAACAAACTTTTTATTCTGGGCGTTTACCATCTTGCTATTCAAAGGGAGGTGCATGTATGGGGCGCCTGGGTGGCGCAGTCGGTTAAGCGTCCGACTTCAGCCAGGTCACGATCTCGCGGTTCGTGAGTTCGAGCCCCGCATCAGGCTCTGGGCTGATGGCTCGGAGCCTGGAGCCTGCTTCCGATTCTGTGTCTCCCTCTCTCTCTGCCCCTCCCCCATTCATACTCTGTCTCTCTCTGTCCCAAAAAAAAAAAAAAAAAAAAAAAAAAAAACGTTCAAAGTGAGGTGCATGTACCAATAGACTTTAACGGCAAGAACTTCCCCTGGGAACATAGTAAAAACGGAAAATCTCAGGTCCAAAACTACTCAATCTGTGTTTTAAATGCATATTAAGTGCTGGAAATCCTTGCCTCCCAGACCTGTTTCCGCCCTCTCTCTGACTTGTTGTTTGTTGTACTCTCTTGAATTCAAAGCGTAGAATCAAGCTGATTATTTAAAATCTTGAATTCTCTCTGTGGGGAGAGCCCTATGGAGGTAATTCTCTTCTTTACAAAGTGTCACTTAGGAGTGATTGAGCTACTTCTTCCACCACAATTTCAAAAATGTTTATGGAATTATATTTGGTGAGTTAGACATGCGTTATGCCAGGTATGAGACATTTTATTTTGGATAGCTGTGTGCAAGTGTGACATCACATTTCAGTTTCTAGCAAGAACAACTAACTTTTTCCTCACGATTCCCTGACTACCAACTGTTAAAGTGTGGGGGTAGTGGAAAGCCACTGAATTCATTTAACTCAACTCCTCTTATGTGGTAGAAAATAGGAGTGCTTTTTTACCTTAGCTCTGAGTAATGGCAGTAACTAGCATGCTTTGAGGGACGGATCTGAAAGGCTCTAAAGCTTGTGATGTCTCCATTTTTCTCTGTGTTTCAGGAACTTAAGGCATTAAAAGACTTTTAAATGTTTGAATCATAGACCAGAGTTTCTCAAACATGTCTGCACATTAGAATCACTTGGCATCTTCAAAATATTCCAAAGCTCAGACCACATTCCAGACCAATTAAGCCACAGTCTCTGGGGGTGGTATGCAGACATCAACTTTTTCTTGATGTTCTTAGCTAATTTTAATGTTTAGACAATTTGGGGAACTATTGTCATGCATAAAAATGTTATCGTGGATGATTTCAACTCCCGTATTTAGTTCCCCTGATCTTTCCATTGAATTTCATCCTGAGGCAAACAGCTCGGGTCCCAACAAAACTTCCCAAATGAATGTCCTTCCCGAATTCTGTGTTTCTGATAATGGCACTTTCATTCTCCAAATCATAAAGATTTAAGCTGCCAAAAATTAGCTTTGACTTTTTCTCTTTTAAGTGTTATGCCTCATCTCTCTAATTTGGTCTCTTCAAATAAGTATGTTAAGAATTGGGGCTGGGGTTTAGTTATTAATTTTTACCCTGTAGCACTCCTGCACAGATGTTTCTGAATAATTTATAGTGGTGTATTAGTAAAGGAGCTAGGGAGAGACATAATTTATAGTATTTGCCAATTTCCGTAGTGTAAATTCTCCCGTGATGGCAATGATGGCTTGTGAGAGTCAGAACACTTACCAGTCAGCTCTTGCAAGCTGCCGTGAGCTGGCTCCAGAGCACCCCTGAATCAGGTGCTCAGAAAATACAGGTGTTGAATAGGATCACTGAGTGAGGAATAGGAAAACTAGGGCAAGGGCTCTGATTACACGTGGATTTTGACATTAACATCTGTTCACTTGTATGTTAAATTGTTTAACTTTATATTCCAATATGCTCATTTATTTAATAACTAAAGAAAAATTAGCATTTGGTACTCTCATATTGTTTCTTCACAGTTTACCTCAAAATTGCATATAGCTTAATGCAATTGACGTTGGACCTAAAGTAGCTATTGATTAATTCTCTAGGCGCTGTATGACATTTCTTGGAAACAAAAAGGACTATACATACACATAAAACAATAAACTAAAATTGTAGGCCTCACATTTTGTGCATATTGCATTAATGTCATGATGTCTCCTGCAAGGAAAACAAAATCACAATCCATGTTAAGCATATTAATTTTTTTGGCATAGCTGATTTTATGGACATTCAGGTTTTAACATGGATTAGAAGGGGTATGCATTTGCAGTGTTAGTCATTTAAACTAAAACCATTATTTTGCTGACCCATTATTTCAAGATCAATATTACTTCTCAACATTTTCTTTTCCATTCAACACAAAACACTAATTTGAATTCAGTGAAGTCTGAGAATAGAAACCTACAGTATCCCAGAGGAACTTGAAGATTAAAAAGTATTTTTGGCTAAAGATGATTTATTTCATTTTGATATAACTGAAACTATGCAACGGGAATTTTCTAAAATGCAACAAATGTGATTTGTAGTCTTCAATTCCACATGAATGAATAATCAAAGAAGTATGTGAATCAGGCATAATCTTTTAAGAAGGCTTAATGTGGTAGTGATGTCTTAGAAACTGACTCCCGATTAATTTATTTTAGCATTTTGAAGACAGTCTCTTGAGGCATTCCTTAGTGGTGGGCAGGCAGACAAGGTGCATTCAAAATTGTTGACCAGCATTAACCTTCCTTGTTTTCACATCTAATAATTTGTCTGAACGGATATGAAAAACCTTTGACCACTTTCTCTTGTGGTGTTCGCCCCATAAATGTTAGTAATCTAAACAGTATTATTTTTAAACATGAAGTAACAACCAGAGTGGAGGTAGAAGCTTCCAGTGTTGTCATCTCTGCTGAGATTCTATAATGATTAGGATGGTGTCACCAGTGAAGGGCTTACATGCTGGAGTAGTTTAGGCAATTTTGCAGGTGTTGAGCGAGAGAAGAGTCTACAGCTCCTGCTGTCTCTGTCACTCAGCAGCTATACCTGTCTCTCCCACTGACTCATCTATGTGACCTTGGAAAAAGTCACTTAAAACCCCAGGTTTCTTTATTCTGATATCTTTAAAACAGGAAATAGGTTTATATTTAACCATCTCATAGTAACCTTGGTACAACATCCATCCAACACTTTGCAGTCCCCATAAGAAAAGGCCAAGCCTTTTTATAATTTTTTGTTATCTGTGAGTTATGTTCTTACTTTTGAAATTTGAATTTCCCCTCACTTGGAAGTGCTCCTGAATACCCACCATTTCTCTCCACAATTATTGACATCCTACTGTCACCTTAGATAGAGAAAATTCTTATTAAGTAAGCCATATTGGGCTGGCTTAGAGTTCATGTTTTCCTATTTCTTGTTCAAGTAGCTCCAGGCTGATAAAGCTCTTAAATTAGGAGAGGTAACAGTCCTACATTTAGATATTTATATTATATTCCTAAATTATAAACTGCTTTCCTATTTTTCTTATCTCTCCTATTATTTAGGTCTATACCTCAGTGTATTTTACTTGATAGTGTCATTGATTTTCTGTCATACTAATTTCAGTTGTATATTTCAAGCAACACAAACAATATGTTTTATAAGTCTAGACGTAAGTCATTGCCTAGCCCCAAACCTGAAAACAATTAAATAGTATATGATAAAGATATTAAACTAGCGCTATTGATTTGACACATGAGACCGTTCAAATGTCATGTTAGTTTTCTTACTGGTGTTGTTCCTCACTTCTTTAAACTGGAATACAGATCCTCTTTAAATAAACAAAACAAACTGCAGCTACAAAGTGGAGGTGGGGTTTAGATAATGTCACTCTGCATAAGCAAAACAGTTGTCCACCTCCTCACCATATTTTCGTGTGCTGTGTATGATTTACATAATTTGTATAAATGTTAAATGTTAAAGGATTCGAAAGCAATCCCAGCACAAACTTTGAATCTAGAATGCAATTTGATATGCAGATATTTATTAGATGCTATAACGTTAAACATTAGTGTATAGCTTTAAGCACGATAATACATTTTGTCTTCAAATTCATTAGGAATGTGAGGTAAACGGTTAGATACCGAAGTGGAAATCTTCTGCCTTTCTCACACTCCTCTAAAAACAAACTATTTTTTTTCTGTTATTATTTTTTTGTGGGTTGTCATCTATTTTATGGTTTTATATTTTTAAGCCCTCCAGAAATTTACATCAGTGAATAGACTTTCAATTTATTAACCCGAACTTAAAAGCTATTAAACTCCAAGAGTTGTTTTTCTTCAATTCAAAAATAAAACTTCATGTCATTTCGATCAATAGCATCCACATGGAAGGCAGAAATAAACATCTTTCTATTTTTCATTCAGAGATGATACCAATGTCATAAATGCTGTCAATTCTCTATTTCTCTGCACTATTGAACTAGGTGACAGTCGTGGTTAGGAACTGGACCCTCTAACACTGTAAACAACCCTGAAGCAGAGCCCCATAAGTGCACATGCTTCTGTGACTCAGCTGGTTGGATTCTTTTCCTCTGGGTCAACCTCTCCGCGGGCAACAACTTACCACAGGCTTAATATCTTCCACCTGGAACATCAGGCCCCTGAAAGTAGTATTTCCTGCAGTTTCAACTGAAAACAGACAACCCTGAATTATAAGTTGTTATTTTCAAAAGTCAGAAGCAGCATCTCTGGGTCCTTGTGGAGTTAAAGTACCCCTATCCCTATGCTCCAAAAAGCATATCACTTTGATTCCATGTAATGGCCCTGATATATTTGTCACTAGCTTCGGGCTTTCCTACCGCATAAACATTACTGCCTCCTGCAGAATGTCACCTTAGTCGAGAGCAGCAACGTACAACCGACATAATTTGAATTAGAGTATTTCATTTTTAAACTAAATGGCTAGGCCTAATGTATAATGATAGTCTTTTCTCATGGGAAAATTTGGGAATGTAGAAATTGTAATGCACAGTAAGTTTGTAGTCTTTGAATGTCACCATTTGCCCTTTCAGTAAATAATCCAAACTGCCTTAAATAAGATTTTGTATGGGGTCAGGGTGCTTTTCCAAATGTACTGATGATGCATGTAGCCTGAGTACCTTCCACCACACCATCAGTTCCATCAATTAACTTATCTACCCACATGTAGATAAGTTAAAGACTTTATATTACCTTTGGAAGTGATGGATAAAGCCGGAGAGAGATGGAGAAAGTAAGGAAAGCAGTAGAAATCAGCAAAATGTAGGACAACGGAAAAGGATGTGTTCTCCTTGTACCTTAGCATCAGCTGGAGGTGTCATGGCTTCCTGAGGTTAGGTTGAATTCAATACATAAGTTCCTTTGTACTGAAGATAATTCTCTGTTCAAAAGATGAAATATTTGGGGAGCATACATTGTTAGCTCTAAATACGCATGCTATCTGGTTTCTGTTTAATTTAGATGTGATTATATTTAAGTAAATATGAATAAAATTATGAACTGAAAGAAGTTAAGTAAAAAACTAAATTTAAGCTATTTATAACTGCATATAATAGGTAAAGTTGAATAAAAACAAAGTACAAAAAAACGGCTCAGGTATTATATATGATTGAGGAGAGTTGATACCAGATTTTAGAGTTATAATTTTTATTCTCTGCAAGATAATCATTATCAGAAAAAGCACAATTTGTTTATCTGCATGTACCAGTTTGTTAGGTACCGTACAGAGCTAATTCACTGACATGGTTTCCAAATTCTTAGGACCTTAGGGTATACAACTGGTAACAATAAAAACATATATAAAGGACTTACCAACAACAAAGAACAAAACTGAGAACAGGATGAGTTAAGTCACATTAAGGTATATCATTCAGGGACTAGAGAAGGTAGTTTTAGGGGTAACATGTATAAAGAAAATGAGCCAATAAAAATTTCTCAGGGAAAACCCTTCCTAGAGTAGAGGAAGGTTATGGGAGTTAGTCAGTGTGCTTGGGGCTATGAGGAAAATGTTGAAATCTCAATACTTAAAATAAAAAATGGCTCAGCATAACTCAGTGGTTGCCAACTTTGCTGTATTTTGCAATTACCTGGGGATCTTTTAAAAATACTAATGCCTGGCTTTCACTTCACAACATTCTGATTTGATTATTATGGGGTATGAGCTAGGCACTGGGATTTTCAAAAGCTTCCTAGCCTATTTTGAGGTACAGCGGTTTGGGGGGATTACTGGCATGAATGTGATACCCTCTAAAAAGAGAAATATATCAGAGAGGCTTTTTTCTTTTTTGAATAGGCAGTAACTTTGTATTTACAGCTTTCTTAATTGTATTTAAATGTAAATATACCTTGTATTTTAAAATTAGATATGCTTTCTAACTACTTGGATTCGAAAAGCAATACGGGTTATTTGGGTTGTCAACAGCTGGCAGATGCATTTAATGAAATTCTATATAGCATTCAAAATGAACATATTGAAGGCTTACATATTAATGAGGATTAATGAGGATAAGTATCAAAATAAACTTTTTAGAGAAGGAAAACTCAAGAAACATTGGCATAGTATGATAACATCCATATAATTATAAAACGATATAAAATAATTGTTCTTGTTTAAGAATATGTAATAAACATAAAACACATGGAAAGGCATAACATTCACTAAATTTAGAATAGTGATTACTTCTAGGAAATGTGGGAAGAAATAGAGTGATAAAGGGGTACTCAGTTGTTATCTTTAACTCCTTTAAATAATATCCCAATCAAATACAGCAAAATGATAAGATTTGGCAAGGCTGATGGTAATACATATGTGTCTGTTATATTATTCTTTATAGTTTTCCCTGTACTTAACATGTTCCATAACTTTAGTGATGTTGGGAAAACTGGACGACCACATGCAAAAGAATGAAATTGAACTTTATCTTACATTGTCTACAAAAATCAATCCAAAAGGATTAAAAGGCTTACACATAAGACCCAAAACCAATGAAACTCCTAGAAGAAACATAGGCAAAATATGTTTGGAAATGGCATTTAACGCATAGGCAACAAAAACAAAGTTAAATAAGCAGGACTACAGCAATCTAAAGCTTCTGCAGGCAAAGGATACAATTGACAAAATGAATAGGCAACCCTGAGGATGTTAGAAAATATTTACAAACCATCTGTTAAAGGGTTAATATCCAAAATGTATAAAGAACTCATAAAACTGAACTGCAGAAAAACCCCAAATAATCCAATTAAAAATGGGCAAAAGACCTAAACAGACATCTTTCCAAAGAAGATATACAGATGACCAATAGATATATAAAATGTGCCCAACATTGATGATCATCAAGGAAATGTGAATCAAAACCACAATGAGGTATCACACCTCACACCTGTAGAAATGGGTGTTATCAGAAAATCAGAAGATACCAGTTTTTGATATGATGGCAGATAAACAGGAACCCCTGGGCACTGTTGCTGGGGTACAGTACAGCTACTATAGAAAACAGTATGGGGCTTCCTCAAGAAATTAAAAATAGAACTATGATACAATCCAGCAATCCCATTTCTGGGTATATATCCACTATTCCTGAGAGATATTTCAACTCCCATATTCATTTATAGCATTTTTCACAATGGCCAAGATATGGAAACAGCCTAAGGATCCATCTACAGATGACTGCTGTATATCACATTTTCTTTATCCATTCACACATATATAATAGAATATTATTCAGCCTTAAAAAAGAGGGAAATCCTGCCATTCATGACAGCATGGATGAACTTGGAATATATTGTGCTAAATGAAACAAGTCAGATACACAAAGACAAATATCACATGATTTCACTTACATGTATAATTTTTAAAAAATAGCTCAAATTCCTAGTAAGAGAGAGTAGAATGATGGTTACTGGAGTTTGGGGCTAAAAAAGGAAGATATGATCAAATGTTACAAACTTTCAGAGATCTAATGTAAAGCATGGTGACTATCGTTAATAATAATGTATAGTTGAAATTTGATAAGATCTGAACTGTTCTCACCACAAATACACAAAAGATCACTCTGAGAAGTTATGGATATGTTGATTAGCTTATGGTAAATATTTCACAATGTAATCAAATCAACACATCACGGTGAATACCTTAAATATATACATTCTTGTCAAAAATAAATAAATTTGTAAAAATTCCATAGAAAAAGTGAAAGATTCCTTCCAATTTTACTGTTATTTAAACTATACAAGAAGAAATTAGGTTGTGATGGTTGGAAGAAAAAAATAAAATATTCTAAACTGAATCGGTTATAACATATTTTTAACAATTTAACAAGCTGGGAAAGAATTGGGATACTGCAGTCTTTTCATAGGGGAACTGAGACTCAGAGTCGGATTTTAATACAGTAAAACCAAACCAAGAAGAAACTCAATAGAGACAATTTATCCAATCTATATTTATCCAATTCTTTATTACTAGAATGTGGGTTTTCTTAATTTTTGGCTTGAATTTTCTGGATAACTTTATTAAATTTTTATTTTTTGTAAATATTCAACCATCAAATAGAAAACATTTTATTTTTTGTTTTTGGATTATTCAAATATATTACAATGTGTTCATTATAAACTTTTCATAATATTTTCTAACAGCAGTTCTAAACTCTCTTTGTTAAGAGATCTCTTTGAGATATTTGAAAATCAATGGACCCTCAACACAGAAAAATGCAATATTGTTCATACAATTTCATAGCTTGTGTAAACCACTCTGCAATTGCTACATGGGCTCCAAACTGAGTATCTTATCTTTAGACTAAAATAACCTTGAAAATTAAGGTGCCTGCTGGCTCAGTCAGTTAAGTGCCCTACTTTGACCCAGGTCATGATCTCATAGTTAGTGAGTTCGAGCCCTGCATTGGGCTTTGAGCTGACAGCTCAGAGCCTGGAGCCTGCTTCAGATGCTGTGTCTCCCCCTCTCTCTCTGCCACTCCCTTACTTGTGCTCTGTCTCTCTCTCTGTCTCCCCCTCTCAAAAATGAATAATAAACATTAAAGCAATTTATAAAATACCCTTGAAAATAGTCTTTGTTTTCTTTCCTGTTTTTTTTTTTAGCATTTGAAAATTTAACATAAGGCATCATAATGATTAGATATTTTCATTTAAGATTAATACTAATAATTAAAAAGGTAAAATATTACTTTCCAAGTTTGGGAACCAATGTAAGAAATTAAATATTATAAGTGAAGAGAAACTCCTTCAGCATCACATGCACACTGTTGCTCTAAAAATACATATCTGGTAAATATGAATGGTCACACTGAGCAATTTAAAATAGAAAAATTCCAAATTGGAAGAATTGCCCAACTGGAATTAACCAGAATTTATTCACTTTTTTTTTAATACTCTCAGTCTAAAAACATTTATTGGGAATCTAATAAGTAAGTGCCTTATATTGGGCCAAGATTAAAGCATACTAGTTTTCCTTTGCTATCTGGCACAGTATGGGAACAACAAGGAATATTCTTAATAGAATTTTGTGTGTTTATTATAAAAATACTAAAAACTATTGTGAAAATGTTATTAGTATAAAAAAGTGAACATTTTTATGTGAGGGGGAAGAAGAATTTATGCAAAAAACAATTCTATTTTATGTAACATTTTAGGTTTTAAAATATGGAAATATATGAGTGAGAAGGCAAGGAATTGTTGATCAGTGTCAACAAAAGAATAATACCTTAGACTGGGGTTAAGAGAATTTAAATGAGTAAATATAAACAGAAAAAAGTATAATAGTTTATTTTGCAATTAAATCATTAAACCCCTCATTGAATCGGGTAGGTAATGATCTTACCGTGACTTTTTTGTATAACTGCAGAAATATGTGAAAAGAAAATCAGCAAACATTTCTAAAAGACACAAACATATCAGAGAAAATTAACACAAATAATTGCTATACTAAAATATCTCATTGGAAAAAATAATTCTCATTGTTCCTCAACAGGACTTCCTCATATTAAGATAGAAACTTGGTAATTTTTACAATTACACATTCAAGAGGATCAACTAATAAGCTCAGAGGACAAACTCCTATCTCAGAATTAACTTTCCCTAGATTTTGCCAAAAAATGATATGCAAAGATCATGTTTTCCAGGAAGAGAGAAAACTTTACCAGCAATCCCCTGACCTTTATGTTTCACCCCTTCTTCTACAAGAGAAGACCTTGTCTGGGTCTCTTTTCTTCAAGTCCTCTGTGACTTCAGGCAATGCATCTTTAAGGGATAAGAAGATCACAGCCCCCCATATGTCTTTAGTATACATTCCCATTGAATGGGAAGGAAGGAATAGTTCCTGCATTGGTACTGCTTCCGTTTGTCCATCATACAGCATTGGGGAGGTCAAATGTTATTTATGTTTTGCATAGACAGAGAACAGAGATCCTTATGAGCTTTTTTATTACCGTTCTGTGATTTGTATATTTAGTGCATCTATGAATGTTCTTAAATATTATAGTGCTAATTAAAAATCTGATGGTGAGGAAATTCAAGTTTGCTATTTTTTTCTCCTACATTGTACCTCATTATATTTTATTTGCTCAGATATAAACTTTTATGTAGCTGTAAGAATAATGTTTTTTTGTTGTTAAACTATCCCATAAACTGCATATTATTTTTAGGAAGAAAACGCATTCTTTTAAAGAAACAAGTCTTTGTTTGGAGACTTTTTTCCCCCAGATTAGAGGATATATTTTATCTTTATTCTATAATTATGAAATATCCTTATTAGAAAAGCCAAAAAAAGAAGGTCTTGTAAAGTTTTTAGTTCCAGGACTATACATTTGTATGTAAAATAAAGTGATTGTGCTGTAAAAATATCATAGTTATTATTCCAGAGACAAATATCATAGTTTTCTCTAATTAAAAAACTGTCATGTGTGCTTTTGGGATTGATTATTGGTAATGAGATGAGTTGGGGTGAAAAGATTTATTTTGTTTATTTTTAATCCTGAATTATTACTAATGTGGTATATGTACAAATCAGTAATAATTCAAAAATATTATTATTCTTAATAATTCAGGAATTAAACCCAACTTTGACCAATGTAGAATCCATTGATGTCCTAATTTCAAATTCTCAAAAGAAATCTGATTCAGCCCAGCTTGGGCCTTGTACCACAGGAGAAACATGGCTACTGGTTGCCTCCAAAATGACATTTCCACAGATGTCCCAATGGGTGTCCGCAGTGGCTGCAGGATTACTGGGAAGAGGAGCTGATTTAATTAACTTCAAGAGTGTTTATGTTAGCACACTTAAAAGTAATTCATCATTATAATAGGCACTGGAGGAACAAAGAAGGAGAACCAGCCTGCCTTTGATGAAGCTAGTGATTTCCTGGGGATAGATTATAGTTCTGGGACTTGCAAAAAGGAAATATTAGAGAACAATATGACAGGATCTTACTATGTTGAAAGTGTGTTTGACAGCCAGTGAAAAGAGTAGCTTTCTAGGTCAGCTCACTTTGTTGAGGACAGCTTTATGTAGGAAGTTAGACTTGAGATTTTCATTGAAAATAGTGGAGTCAGATTTTTTTTTTTTTTTCAGGGCAGGATTTTATATGGGCAGACATAAGAAGAGAGAAGATTTTAAGATTTAGTTTAGGTTTCACCTTCTTTTCCTGATTCTTGCAAGCTGAGTTAAAAGTCCTTTCAAATTCTCTTCTAACACACCTTATTTGTAGTATATGCTGCCATGTAATTAAGTAATGTCTGTCTTCCAACTTGACTGGGGATATCCTGAGGACAGAACAGTGGTTTAGTCTGCATTTCTAGTGTTTAGCACGGTGTGGGGATCTCTTCCTAAAATGTGGACTGTTTGACTGGACGGACAGACAGATAGATGGGCAGATGGATGGGATGGGATGGATGGATGGATGGATGGATGGATGGATAGATGGTGGATGGATGGATGGATATATTTTACGTGAAAAAATTGACTTGGTCAAAGTCATGTAAGAAAGGATACCTAGCGAGTAGTTGTAAAAGGGCAATATCCTGTCTGAAACAGTATATATTTAGTTAAAGTTCTATATTTGGTTGTATAGGTAAAGTGAAATCTATGGCGCTTCTCAGAGGCCACAGATGTGAGTCTGCACCTGACCAAAGAAGCTTTGAAAAAGTCATTGAGAGCTCTTAGGAGAGTGGCATCATGAAAGTAGTAATTTGAGCAGACTGAAAGACTAGTGACTAGGAGCCTATTGTAGTAATCTGAGCATACAGCAATGAGGTCATAGACCAGAAAAGTAGCGGTGAGGACGTAGCAGTTCAGACAAGGCCTAGAACACTCTGAAGATAGGATCTCCAGGAAATATATATATATATATATATATATATATATATATATATATATATATATATATATTACAAATGTGGGTGATGAAGAGGGAACAGTAAGAAATCCATCCAAAATTTTGAGTTTGCCTGTTGGGAAAATGGTAAAATATTGGCAGAATGGAAAACTGCCAAATATAGTTTGCTTGAGGTAGGTGGCTAATAAGCTATGCTTTGGACCTATCAAACATAATATAGAATGCATTTTAAATAATATAATTTAATAGCAATAACAAAAACCAGTTATGGGCCACATTATTAGAATAATGAAAAAGCCCTTTCCCCCTCCTCAGAAAGCATCATTTTCTCCCTGTGCAACCTACATGCGGCAATTTTGCATTCTTCCTGTCAGCTACAATATCAAGATATTTTCTCTTGGATATTAGCAGATGGAGTTGTTATCCATTAAAGTGATATGTTCATGTCTTCCAGAGGATTATTGAAGACATAAGGGTCATCAAGCCTCAAAAGAATATTTGAGAATTAGAGGCCCCATGACAGGTGAGACCTTTGCTCAAGCTTAAAAACAAACAACCAAACAGAAACACTGAAGGAAATCTTGTCAACATTATCAAAATTATTGCAAAAGATAGTAATTGTCATTATTAACTTTGGACTCTAATAGTATGTAAATTTATTATAAGTTCCTAAATGGTCTAGTGAAAAGAGAATATCATACGATCTCCAATTTATAACTCTAGATGAATTTTTCACTTGTTGATAGTGTACTTTGGATTTTTGTGTATTCGTTTTTTTCTTTTTAAAACATTTTTTAACGTTTATTTATTTTTGAGAGACAGATTGCCAGCAGGGGAGGGGCAGAGAGAGAGGGAGACAGAGAATCTGAAACAGGTTCCAGGCTCTGAGCTGTCAGCACAGAGCCCAGTGTGGGGCTCAAACCCACCAACTGTGAGATCATGACCTGAGCTGAAGTCAGATGCTTAACTGACTGAGCCACCCAGGTGCTCCTATGCATTCATTTTTAATAGAGCACTTTCTAGATACCTAGTTACAAAAATGCTTGATTTTTAGTCTTGCATGTCTCACTTGCTAGCTTTGTGACTTCTGGGAATTGATGTGATCTTTCTAAACCTTAGATTCCTCATTTGTAAACAGTTTTCTGAATGTGCATGAATATTGAATACAAAATGCACTGAATACAAACAATTGCTAGCATTATTTTATATAAATATTACTTTAAAGTTTTGTTAAACTAATTAACAATAACTTTGCAAATATTAAGTAAATAATAGTTTAGTAGATAAAGGTATGTTGAAATTAATCAAAGTTATTTTTATTAAAAATTTTTAATGTTTATTTTTGAGAGAGAGAGAGAGATCGAGTGAGAGCAGGGGAGAGGCAGAGAGAGAGGGAGACACAGGATCTGAAACAGGTTCCAGGCTCTGAGCTGTCAGCACAGAGCCCGATGCGGGGCTTGAACTCACAAACTGTGTGATCGTGACCTGAGCTGGAATCAGATGCTCAACCGACTGAGCCACTCAGGTGCCCCAATCAAAGTTATTCTTATGCTCAGGTTTATATTAAAATGTCACCATAGCTCATGCTTGGGACATTATAACTTGAAAGAATAGATCCTATTTACTATTTTCCAAAGCCAGATTAAGTAAACTATATCAAAACACATCTGGCAAAATAGAGAGAATTCTGTGAAATATGAAGAATAGACAGTTGTGTAAATTAGGTTTATACATTTCCTAAATTTTATTCTGTAAAAGTATTTTCTTCCCTCATTTTGTGTAGAATAGACCTGGGTTTAGAAATACAGTTTTTTGAGTGAATTTTAATAGCCATTAATTTCCTAAACTATCAGAAATTTTGGCATAAAAATTACATAAAATATTGATTACAATTTGACATTAGTAATGTCACAACTCTGAATACACTCGGGCCAACAGCAGTGTTCAAGCATGCTCTTGTACGTCCAAAAGCATGCTTATTCTCCCTCTCTACCGCTCTCCAGTATCTTCCAATTGAAATGTGATGGATCTTCCTTCCTCCTTGTAAATGTTCAATCTTCTTTCAAAGCGTCTGCAGAGTCTTCCAGCCAACAGGAAAGTGCTTTCCCTTCTCTGACTCATCATTGCCTGTTAGTCAGAATTCTCTGGAAAATATCCTGTCATTCATTGTCGTTAGTTACTTGTGTTCTCATGTTTGTAGGAATGAAAGTTTCTTGGAGGCAGGGACTCCTTGGTAGTGATGTCTGAATCTTATAGCATATTGTATAAGAGCATATATATATATATATATATATATATATATATATATATATAATAGGTGTTCATTAACTATGTTTTGTTAAATTGTTGCAAAACAACAATTAGTTTATGGTGCTATTAACTACTTGCACACTATCTAGATTTTGTACAATTTGAAATATTATGAATAAAATCAACTGATGACTACTGACATTTTCTTGGATCAGATTCGGTTTTCTATATTTTTCATTGTTTCTTTATTCTTTGAAAATAATGAACTCCTTTGAAGGGAACGATTGGAAGTACTAAAGTCTAAACTTCTACTGCCTTCTTTATATTTTATGACGGCAATTTTCAAAACAATATTCCTGTCTATTGTGTAGAGAAGGTAAGACTCATCAAGGTGATGGAATATTCAACTGTTCCATGTTTTAGAAGTCACAAATAATTGCTTATGTACAATTAATATAATTAGTACATGTAGGAAAACTTTTTCTAACCCTTAAAAAGAATCATGTATGGAGTCAGGGTACTCATATTTGTTCAAGCAATATTATAATATGCCTACACTCAAGTGAAATTGGGGTAGAGAAGTCTGATAAAATTCTAGAAAGGTATTATTCATAAATTTAAATACATTTTGATTATTTCACTCATTTTGAAAACCTGCCAAACAGATATTGGTATTTTTTTTTATTAATTAAAGTTTTCTTTAACTTTACACTATATTTGTAAGATAGGATTTTCTTAACACTGATGTGAGGTGCTCAGGGCAGTATTAACGACACTATTATACCCATAATACAGTGGAAGATGATAAAGTTCAGGTGACAGGCCCTGTAGTCCCAAAGCAGAAAAAATACCAAGTCCAGATCATTGTTTTCTTTCAACAAAAAAAATCTGCATTCTAAACCGAATACAGTAGAAGAAATAGGAGGGAAGAAGGCAGACAGGAAGACATAATAGTGAGAAATAAAAGGAAGAATAAATAATCACTTTGAAGTTATACCTTGATGTTAGATGGCATATTTAAGCATGAAATAATATTAAATTTTACTCTTGTTAATTTTCCTGTTTGTCTGAAACATTCTGAAGGCCTTTCCCTGGTTACATGTTTAAATACTAGTGGCTAATTGGGTGTTTCTTATTAAAGTACCTTAAAATATTGATTTTTTTTTTCCTTTCTCAGTTCCAGTCAGTTTTTCATAGAAGACTGTATAAGCTCACTAGGAGGAGCAGATTATTTTATCCCTTTGTCTCTTGCTGAGCTGCATTAAGAGGACTGTCTGGACTATTAAATTTCTTTATATCAAAGGCTTATCACCTCTACTAGGGGCTGAAAGGTTGATTGAAACTAAGAATTGGACAGCTAAAAGGTCCAAAAGCACCAAAATGTGGCTGATAAATTTCCATGATAGATATTTTTTCAGCTAGAATTATTTCATGTTTCAAAGAAGGTCTTGCAGTATAACTTAATTAATTTCCTTGAAACAAATCTACTAACTTGGCTGAAAAAATTATTTGAAAGTCAAAAACAGTAAGCAGCAAATGTCTTAGTTCTTTGTGTTATAAAGCAATAGATGTTCCTTTCGGCTGTATTTCTAAGTATTTTCCTTTCGTTAATGTGGTACTTTTGACATATGGTCTAATTTACCTTTGTTAGCCCACAATTAAATCCTGTCCCAGTTTCTTTGATGTAGTATTATCAAAACTGCATGTGCTCTTATACATACCTCCAAGATAGGTCGGTACATGCAATTTGAAAGACTTTCTTTTCACACTAAGATTTTTAACCTGTCCTCATAACTCAGTCTCTTTAATCCTAGGATTAACCTAGCTACAATTCTGGGGAATCTTTTCTTTAAAGTGTTGCAATGTCTTTTTGCTCTGTAGTGAAAAGAACTAACACAGGACTCCAATTAGGGCCTGACCCTTACGATGTGAAATGCAGCTTTCACTCAGTTTATCTCACACCTACACGTGGACCGTGCATACACATTCACTACACACAATGTACGGCTCTGTCTCTGGGGATGTAATTGGAGTTCTGTGGGTCTGAACCATCAAAAATATACTTCTATGGCTGCTTTTCACAAAGCTATGTGAATTTCTGGCATTAGGTCATCCATAAATACTACACGACATAGATTTTCACATCTCAAATCCACCACTTTCTTGGACTTGAATTTGTGTCTATTTTGGTCTGAGAAATTCCTTTTTCAAGAGTCAATAACTAAATTTCTCACTAGCTTTTTATCTTTTTTACTGGCTAATGAGGAAAAAACAGGAACCAATTCAGCCAAACATCAGGACTTAATTACAGTGTGATAACTAAATGATTAAGGCATAGATGACTAAGGTGAAGTTCATATAATGAGAAAGAGGTAGAATGTTGTTGCTCTCTAACATAATAGAAACTACTCAGATACAATGTCACACTACGTGGTATTTTTTCAGTACTTGAAAATTGATTAGTGATTTGTAGAACATGAAAGATCAAGATCTAATCATGTTTTACTTTGTCCTTGCAACATTAAACTGAATTTGTTAGATACTCAGGTTTAAAAATTGTAAGACGACTTTTATTCACTTTATTTGTTACTATTTTTTCAAGCAATTCTAATAACAGATTATCTTTGTCCCAGATAACCATACTTTCTGTTTTGATTTTATTAAGTTCTGTAACCTTTAAGTACCTGGCATTTTTAAAGAACTACAATAAGTGACAAACTGATAAAAAGGAACTGAGTTCTGATTACCTCATAGAGATTTAATTGAGCACAGAATATTAAAACATTAAGTAGAAAGGAATGTGAAATGATTTTTTTTATAGAAAGAAAAAAGTCACAAGTAAATTTCTTGGGAAAAGCTGCATTAGTATGGGCAGATTCCTCTGACATAGACTCATAATATGTGGTAATTATTCCCAGTTATGTTTCTTAAGCATTAACAGTTTATTATGAACACAGTGCAATTTATAAGCCTAATATTAGACTCAAATCTCCCAGGCTATTAGCTATGTTAACTCTGACTACACATGTTCAAGCAGAGTTGTGTTGCAGATATCGCAAAATAAAGGCTTAATTGATAAAGGAAATCTATTTTGCAACTTAAAAACTGTATTTTAGCCTTTTCAACAATTTTTATAGAGCTAGAAAAGCAGCACCTCATAGATTTCATTAAATATTTATGATTGTAAATAGATGATGAATATAAAGTTTGTATTCCTATGTTTGTTGAAAAATTTTGCTATTAGAGTGAAGAAAAAAATGCTTACAGACAAATCTTATCAGCAAGCTAGAAAGAAAATGTTAACTTTGTAATTTTAGAGCCCAAATCCCTAGTTACATTTTAGGGAATCTTTTGTTTATCCCTACCTATTTATTTGCAGAATATGTCATTCATTTATAAATGCATTTTTATGTGTTTATTTATTTAAAAAATAATTGTATGCCAGAATGTCAGAATAAAAATATGGATTTGCATTTTTCAGAGCCCACAATTTCACTTTTCACTAGATGAAAAGGGTCCTACCTTTAGCAGATTCTATGATTTTAATATTTCTAAATATGATAGTCAACATAAACATCCTTTCATTTAGTACAAACATATTATTTCCTGATCTTTTAGTCATTGCCTAAGGGAATCAAAAGGAAATTTGCATTCACCTGCTTCATCTTAAGTATAAAAAGTGCTTTCTCCTATGGAACAGAAAATTAGCAACATTCTTTTCAGATGTAGCATGGATATGTTAATATTCCTTATAAGTCTTTATAAGAACTTTTGATAATTCTAGTTTCTTCTGGTAAACCTTATTTTGGGTTCTCTTTTTCCACCCATCCTTCAGAAATTCCAATAACACTATTTTTATCTGAGTAGGAAAACATTGGAATAAACTTACAAATCCATAGTGCTTTTTTGATATCATAATCTCTAGCTGTCTTCTTTTCCTTTTTTTAATTCCCAAGTGCTGATTTGCCTTTTCTTGACATTTTTATAAATACCTTTTATCTGTAAGTTTATGTCAGTAAGATTAATTCTTAGGAACAATATGGGTTAACACTATGAAAAGTTTGAAACAGTCCCTTGTAACAGTATACTCATCAGTAATATTTTTAACAATTTTTTTATTGAGGTGTAATTGACATATAACATTATGTCAGTTTCAGGTTTACAATATAGTGATTTAATATTTGTATACATTGTGAATTGATAATTACAAGAAGTCTAGTTTCTGTCATCACCATATAAAGTTAAATAATATGTAATATAATATTGACTATAGTCACCATACTATACATTATATTCCCATGACTTATTTATTTTAAAACTGAAAGTTTGTGCCTCTTAACCCCCTTCTTCCATTTCTCCCCACCCGTCTTGCCTCTGACAACCACCAATTTGTTCTCTGCAGTTATGAATTTTGTATTGTTGTGTGTTTTAGATTCCATATATAAGTGAAATCATATGGTTCTTTCTTTGTCTGAATTATCTCACTTAGCATAATACTCTCTACTTCCATTCACATTGCTGCAAATGGCAACATTTCATTATTTTTTATGCCTGAGTTGTAGTCTACATAAACTTTGTTTCTATACCTTGGCTAGGCTAATAATGCTGCAGTGAATTAGGGTTGCATATATCTTTTCAAATTAGTGTTGTTGTTTTCTTCAGATACTACTTAGAAGTGGAATTGCTATATCATATAGTATGCCTGTTTTTAGGTTTTTGAGGAATCTCTGTCTTCCATTGTGGCTGCACCCATTCATATTCCCACTAACAGTTCAGGAGGGTTCCCTTTTCTCCACATCATTGCCAAATCTGAAAAAGGTTGATAATAGCCATTCTGATAGGTGTAAAATGATATCTCCTTGTGGTTTTGATTTGTATTTCCCTAATGCTTAGGGACTTTGAGCATCTATGCATGTGCTTGTTGGCCATCTGTATGTCTTATCTGGCAAAACATCTATTCAAGTCCTCTGCCTATTTTTAATTGGATTTTTGTTGTGTTGTCTTTGTCTTTTATTACAGTCTTTGTTTTAAGGTCTATTTCATCTGATATAAGTATAGCTACCTAAGATTTCTTTTGGTTTCCCAAAGTTGTAACAATTCTTTATGTATTTTGTGTATTAACTTCTTGTTGGATACATGATTTGCAAATATCTTCTTTCATTCAGTATGTTGCCTTTTTATTTTGTTGATGTTTTCCTTCACTGTGCAGAAGGTTGATATAGTCCCATTTGTTTATTTTTGCTTTTATTGCCATTACCTTTGGGGTGGGATCCAAAAAGCTATCCCCAAGTTCAATGTCAAGTTTACCAGCTGTGCCCTCTTCTTGGAGGCTTAAGGTTTCTGGTCTTATATTCATCTTTAACCCATTTTGAGTTAATTTTATGATATAGGATAATAGTCCAGTTTCATTCTTTTGCATGTGGCTTCCCAGTTTTCCCAAACTACTTACTGAAGAGACTGCCCTTTCCCCATTGTATGTGCTTGGCTCTTTTGTCATAAATTGACCATATATTGCATGAGTCTATTTCCGGGCTCTCTATTCCATTACATTGCATTTGCTTTTATGCCCAAACCATACAATTTGCATTACTACACATTTGTAATACAGCTCAAAATCAGGGAGCTTGATACTTCTAGCTTTGTTCTTCTTTTTCAAAAATGCTTTGACCACTTAAGGTCTTTTGAGGTTCCATAGAATTTTAGGATTGATTGTACTATTTCTGTGAAAAATGCCTTTGGGATTTCCATAAGGATTGCATTTAATCTATAAATTACTTTGGATACTATGAACATTTTAAAAATATTAATTCTTCCAATCCGTAAGTACAGAATATATTTCCATTTCATTGTATCTTCAATTTCTTTCATCGGCTTTTTTGTAGATTTCAGTGTACAGGTCCTTCACCTCCTTGATTAAATTTATTCCTAGTGATCTTACTCTTTTTGAAAAAAATATAAGTGGGGTTGTTTTCTTAATTTTTCTTTCTTTTCAAAAAAAATTTTTAACGTTTATTTATTTTTGAGACAGAGAGAGACAGAGCACGAACGGGGGAGGGGCAGAGAGAGAGGGAGGCACAGAATCGGAAGCAGGCTCCAGGCTCTGAGCCCTCAGCCCAGAGCCCGACCCGGGGCTCGAACTCACAGACCGTGAGATCGTGACCTGAGCCGAAGTCAGACGCTTAACCGACTGAGCCACCCAGGCGCCCCTCTTAATTTTTCTTTCTGATAGTTTTTGTTAATGTATAAAAACACAACACAATTTTTTATGTTGATTTTGTGTCCTGCAAATTTGTTGAGTTTTTTTTATTAGATATAACATTTTTTTGGTGCAGTCTTTAGGGTTTTCTGTATATAAAATTATGGGAGCTTTTTTGCAAATAATGAGTTTTACTTTTTTCTTTCCAATTTGGATGTCTTTTATTTCTTTTTCCTGCCTAGTTTTGGGTAGACCTTCCAATATTACATTGAATAAAAATGATAGTGGTGGGCATCCTTGTCTTTTACGTGACCTTAGAGAAAAAGCTTTCAGATTTTCACCATTGAGTATGATATTAGCTGTAGGCTTGTCACATATGGCCTTTATTATGTTGAGGAATATTCCATCTATATCCACTTTGTTAGGTGTTTTTATTATAAATGGATGTCAAATTTTGTCAAATGCTTTCTCTGTATCTATTGAGATGGTCTTATGACTTTTATCCTTCATTTTGTTAAGGTGATGTTATCATGTTGATTGAATTGGAGATGTTGAAACTTCATGCATCACTGGAATAAATCCCACTTGATTGTGGTGTATGATCTTTTTAATGTATTGTTTAATTTGGTTTGCTAATATTTTATTGAGGATTTTTGCATCTATGTCCATCAGGGATATAGGCCCATAATTGTCTTTTTTGAGGTGTTTTTGTCTGGTTCTTGTGTTAGGGTAACACTAGTCTCATAAAATGAGTTTGGAAGCATTTGCTTCTCTTCAATTTTTTGGAAAAGTTTGAGAAGGATAGGTATTAAATTGTCTTTGCATGTTTGCTAGAATTTACCAGTAAAGCCATCTGGTCCTAGACTTTTGTTTGTTGGAAGGTTTTTGATTACTGATTCATTCTCCTTGCTAGTAATCAGTCTACTCATAGTTTCTACTTTTTCTTGATTAGGTCTTAGAAGAATCTGTGTTTGTAGGAATTTTTCCATTTCTTCTAGGTTTTCTAATTTGTTGGTGTATAATTAATTTCTTGATCTTTGGTATTTCTTTGGTATTATTTGAAACTTCCCCTCTTTCATTTCCAATTTTATTTGTTTAAGCCCTCTCACTATTGTTCTTAGTGAGTCTAGCTAAAAGTTTTTCATTTTTGTTTATTTTTTTGAAGAACTAGCTCTTAGTTTCATTGACCTTTTCTATTGTCTTTTGGAATTTTTTGAGCTTCCTGGATCTGGATGTCTGTTTCCATTTCTAGGTTAGGGAAATTTTCAGCCATTGTTTCTTCAAATAAGCTTTCTGTTTCCTTCTCTCTCTCTTCTCCTTCTGGGACTCCTATTTGTGAATGTTGTTCTGCTTGATGTTTTCTCATAAGTCTTTACTTTTTTAAATTTTTGCATTAAAGTATCTTTATTTTTTTTCTTTTTGCTGCTCTGTTTGGGTGAGTTCCACTGCCCTGTCTCCCAAGTCACTGATCTTTTCTTTTGCTTCATCTACTTTGCTGTTGAACCCCTCCAGTATATTTTTCAGTTCAGTTATTGAATTCTTCAACTCTGTGACTTCTGTTTGTTACTTGCTTATATTTAGCATCTCTCTATTGAAGTTCTCTCTGTGTTTATCCATTCTTCTCCTGAGATTGGTGAACAGCTTTATGGCCATTAGATTGAACCCTTCCTCAGGTAAACCATTTATGTATGTTTCATTATGGCTTTTTTTCTGATGTTTTATCTTATTTCATTTGGTACATATTCTTCTGTTTCTTCATTTTGCTTGGCTCTCTGTATTTGTTTCCCTGAATTAGGTGAGACTTCACAGGAAGACTGAGAGTGTGTTTTAGTCCACTATCTGTGAAGTGCCCTGGAAGTTATAGTCAGCTGATAATTGTCTCTTTGATTGTTTCAATCCTATAGGGCCCAGAAACATAACTGCCCCTAACCACTAGAGCCAGGCCTTCAAGAAGTGTCTTCTGTATGGAGTGTGTGCAGTGTGTGCACTTACTTGCTTTGGTGGGGCTGTGGGGGGGGGGGGGGGGGTGGGCACCGAGCTGGAGCAAGCCCACCTGCCAGGTTTAGTGGGGCAGGGCCATGGGGAACTGCTGATTTGAGCATAGTGAGGCTGAGGGGGAGCACCAGTCCAGGCAAGTCCACCTGCTAGGATTAGTTGGGCAAGGCTGCAGGAGAGCACAAAGTCATGACAAACAGAGCTCACAAGGTAGAATGAGAGCACAAAATGGTGTCTGCCAGCACCTCTATTGCCAGAGAGAATTCCTTGCCCTTGAGAAGAGGCTCTAAGGTTAGCCAATGAATCTCCTTCACCTAGGGTCTAGGCACTCTTAAACTTGATGCTTTTGTGCTGGGTCCCTAGGAAAGTGAGTCTTTATGTGGGCCCTTTAAGAACAATGTCTCAGGGGGTGCCTGAGTGGCTCAGTCAGTTAAGTGTCCAAATGGTGATTTCAGCTCAGGTCATGATTTCACAGTTGTGAAATTGAGCCCCATGTTGGCCTCCACCCTGAGTGTAGACTCTCTCTTGGTATTCTTTCACTCCCTCTCTTTCTGGCCCTTCTCTCTCTCTCTCTCTCTCTCTCTCTCTCTCTCTCTCTCTCTCTCTCCCTAAAAATAAAAAACATTTTAAAAATAAGAGTCTCAGTTTCCTACTGCCCTTTTGGTCTCCTACACACAAGTCCCTTTGGTTTTCAAAACCAAATATTTTGGGTACTCATCTTTTCAGTGCAAATCCCAAGAGCTAAGGGTGTCTGCTGTGGACTCAAACCCCTTGCTCCTCAGGGATATGCTCCCCAGCTCTGCCATCCCTCCTGCTTGAGGGTCATGACACAACGGGGGAGTGGGTTTTGACTAGACTCCATCTCTGCCTCTCCTACCCATCTCGATGTGGCCTTTTTACCCTTTGTTGTGGAGGGGCTGTTCAGCTAGTTTTCAGGTGTTTTTCAGAGAGATTTTTTCTATAAGTAGTTGTAAATTTGGTGGGCCTGTGAAAGAGGTGAGTCCTCCTACATTGCTGTCCTCAACTGTCCTCTTGATTTTGTCTTTAATAAGAATTAAGTATTGAACTAGCATGTTATCAAATGTTTGCTACTCTTTTTCTAGGGTTACCAGCTGGACACTGGAATAAAACTCTGTTGATGGACTTCCTGTTTCAAACATAAAAGGATGCAGATATTTTAACCTGCAACAAGCATAAAGAAACATATTTTTAGATATCTGTTTGTGGTATTGAAACTCTTTCTAGCATGTTAATATCTTCTAAAATATAAGCTCTCTAGTATTACAAATTATTTTTCTATTAGCACAACAAACTTTCAGTGAAATTCTCATTATATATATACAACTCTCAGCTCCATTTCTTATAAAAATTCTTTTCAAAGTATCTTCTTTCTAATGCATAATATTCTTGGCTGGAGAAAGAAAAAGTCTTATTAGGAAAAAGCAAAATAATATCTTTCCTTGTGGAAGCTTTCTAACACTTAAAACTCATAACTTCATTTCCTCTGCCTCTAAGCTACACTATGTAGAAGTCACTCCTAGTAAGTTATAATTAGACATGTAGGATAATTCTAATGATGTCTTACAACTGATGAAATCAGTTTCAGCCCTGTCTACCACCTGATTACCATGGAAACCATTGCTGGCTAACCAAGTAATTCTGATCAAAAGGAATTATTATTAATCCTCCTAGTATATGTTGGATAGGGATTTGCACAGCTTTTGTTAAAGTTTCTTGTGGAGGCTGAAAGGTCCAGTAAGGGTAAATATTAATTCTTAATGTGCTGGAGAGCAAGAATGGCTTAGTCTCTATGGGGCACAACTGGCTCTTGGTAAATCAGATATTAACAGATTATAGGATCAGCCTTGCACTACCCAGGGATTAGAGATAAACAGGTGAATTTGTAGAGGAGGAAAATAATTTCTAAAGCTGGCTTAACCAAGTCATTGCCTTGTCAAATTGGAATTTAAACAAGAAAGACAGAATGAACAACAATTAGAAATTTGTTAAATAAAAAGGATGCCTGGACGGCTCAGTTGGTTAAGAATTCTACTCTTGGTTTTGGCTCAGGTCTTGATCTCATGGTTCGTGAGTTTGAACCCCATGTAGGGTTCTTTGCTGACAGTGTGGAGCCTGCTTGGGATTCTCTCTGTCTCTCTACCTCTCATCAATCTCTCTCTCTCTCTCTCTCTCTCTCTCTCTCCCTCCCTCCCTCCCTCTCAAAATAAATAAATTAATTTTAAAAAAGAAATTTGTTAAATAATATTTATGTAAGTCCCAAGAAATTGAATGATAACGCTCAACAGTTTTCTCCTTCTTTGCCTAAGTAAATACATGAGATGGTGTGGAGGATGATGACTAATGTCTGATGAGAGGCATAGTGCTGCATAGGGATCTTTTTTACGTATCTACATCAAGATATTTATCATGCTATATTGTGCACTTAAAAATGGCTAAAAGAGTAGATCTCATGTTAGACATTCTTAACTCATTAAAAATGCAGACCCAAAATAAAATAAAATGTAAAAATTGTGAAATCAGACTTGACATAATAAATACTGCCAAGAACTGAAAACAAGCTCTTAATTAAAAGAATCATCACGCAAACTCATGTCATGTAAAGTTGTGACAAAACCATAAGTATTTCCCAAACTTTCAGTTTATATTCCAAGACCAAAAATAAAAATACATGAAAACCAGGACTATTAGTTATGTTAGCATTTTGTCACTATTAATCACGAACATTTTAAAACTCTTTTGTCTCGCTGGTTTGTTCGTATTACAATGAGTATATGGAAGCTCAAGATTAATAGCAATGTGAAACTAATTCATTCAGACCAACTGAAACTTGTAACCTTGAAAAAATGTCATAGTTTTTACGATTATGTCAGAATTAGAAAGATATACATTCTTTGACCAATTAAAATCCATTATCAATGACGACTAAAATTGTTTCAGCATGTTGGCCAAGGAATGAATGAGTTTGTTTTGAAATGCTCATTAAGTATGTGGTTTTGTCTTAAATCCATTGTTTGTGAATGATAAGATAAAACCAAGCCATTATTTTCTGAACTGTTTCTTGGCCATTCTTACCTTGAATGTTACTTTATATATTTCTTGTCTGTTTTAGTTTTCTGGTGTGTGTAGTTAGCCCCTTGTTTTGCTCTTGTGTTGGCATTCAGAAGGAGTCAGAGGGTTGAACTGGCACTTGGGCCATGCATTTTTGGCGTGCCCTGATTAAACATGTTAATTTCTGCAGCTGTGTAAACTGAAAAAGGAAATATCATGTGGATGTGCCTGGAATTAGGAGCTACCATTTACACCCTTTGCTAACTTAATAAAGTTAATCGTGAAGGTAAATTATGTCTATTTAATATGGATTTTTTGGTCAACAGTTAATTCTCAAAAATCTGAAAAGAAATAATGTTATGGTGAGCAGAGGTGCCACTATGGGAGTCCAAACAATTTCAAAATTGAATTAATCATTATCACTAAACTAATATTTTATACTAATAATACCTTTAAAGCTCATGACAAAATGATTTAGATCAGATAAAATTAATGAGCAACAATCTAAAGAATTTATTCTTTTAGGCAATTCCATTCGAGTAGTTCTCATTAGTCTGAAATCTAGAATTTACATATTTGAATAATTAAAGTATTTTATATATTTCATAAGCTATCCCATCCTTCAAGAGATCATCCATTTCTTTGTTACCCTAGATTTATTTCATTACATCCTTTTTCCATGAAAAGAATGCTGGTCCATGACCTAATGAACAAGGAGGAGAAATATTTTTGGACATTTCTCCAACTAATTAATTAAAGAGCTGATTTAACAGTAATCTTTGTCTAGAAACCTCTGTGGTTTTATGTAAGAGGAGGAACATATATCCTCTCTTTGAAAGACTAGAGTATGCTGTTTTATCCCCACTTTTCTCCCATTTTTCTTAAGAGTGCATCTATATACTTTGGGTATTGTCCAGGGACCTTGGTGGTGATCTCTAACATTTTAGGTATATACTTTCTCGGGCAGCCATTGCAAGGTACTCACAGGAGAGTCAAAGCCAATTGCTGTCCGTAACAGCCAGTTTTGATACAGTCATGCTTTGTCACTAGATAAGAAAGTTTCTAGAAGTAGGAAGTAGAATCCTGCCCCATACCTTTATGTGGTTGGAAAACATAACAGGTAAATTTATGGTATAGATACAATCAGATACATTTGTCTAGCATTAAGTTTAGATTAAGGACCCAACTAGTTTATTCTACTGGAGTAATGTTTTCAAATTTGCTATTTGCATACGTAACCTGGCAGCTAGGTGTAATCTAAGGATATATAAAGAAATGGTTTTAAGATTTATAATGTAAAAACCTAGAAACCTGTAGAGTAGAAAAGAAATGTAGTACTGAGAAGCCATAAAACATACACTGCTTCTACCCAGTTTTTTTTTTAAAGATACTTTTAGTGTTTTTCATTATTCACTAATGATTATTCTTTTCCTCTTTTAATTCATTAAAATAAAAACCCTAATGAGTTTAGTGAAAATATAAAGTAATAAAATATAAAAGAACTGGCTTAATGTGGTTTTTGTTCTGAAGATCATTTTTATAAAGATAGTTTATTGGCTTTGGAAACTCTGTCCTTGCATTTATGAATTTCAAAACAAACCCCTGAAGTTAAAACACTCTATGTCTGTATATATTTTTTGAAATATCTTTTAATAATTATTTAAGAGAAACCAATTCTGTTAGAGTGGAAGAATTTATTTAAAACGTATCTTGCTTTGCAAAGTACATGCTAAAATTAAACAATTTTTGCTTCAATGTATTTTTAGGTGGTTGTCCTAATAATTTACTGCCCCTCTTTACAACACAAAAATATTAAAATAGACAAAAAACTCACCCTAGTCTCTTAAATTTTCATTGCTTTGAGAATACAAAATTTGTCTTCAGCTCTGGTGGATACTTGTGAAAACATTGGCAATATTCAGACTTGTTAATGCAGCTTGTCTGCCCGTACCCATACAGGAAGTACTCCATTCGCCAGAGATCGTACAAATAACACACTTCACTTGCTGGTGAAGTCACATCCAAAGAGTGGTTTTAATGTTCTAGAGATGTAAATGGAGTGTATGGTAGAATGGCAATAAAAAAGCAATTTCATTTAGGAAAACTCATTTCTTAGTGTATATCCTGCAAAGGGATATTGTTTGATTAAAATAAAAGACATTAAAATTCAATAAAGACAGGATGATCATGGCTGAAGAAAGTTGAGTCATTTTAAAGTTAATTATGCTTGCAGTTGATCTTGTGGCTGTGTGGCTGATATATGTGATGTAAATCTGTATGTTTCCTTGAAATCATATCATATCTCTATGTTGGATGCATGGAGGAACATGCTGGCAAAGAAGAAAATTTTTTTAAAGGCACAGAAAATAAGAATAAGAACATGAGAGGTTCTTTACAAGAAGAGGTTTGAAAATAATGTTCTGTTAGATACATTTGTCACACATTTTCATTAATGAAAGAAGAAACGCAAAAGAGCTTATTACCAAGGATGTAGAAGACCTGGTCTATTTGAGTCCCACTCCATCCATTTGTTACCTATGTGCCTTCAGACTTGACTTTACGGCATTCTGAATTTATTTTCTCATCTATAAATTGGAGCTGATGGTGCTGTTCTACATATATCATACTGCAAAGAACATAAAAGCTTTATATACATTGTTAAATTAACCTATTTCAAAATATCTTTATTAGTCTATAGTATTTATAAATGTAATATTCGTTACAGAAATTGATTTAACTCTTGAAGTCTCCGCCAAAATCTAACAATTATTTCTAGACATCGAACACAAGTTGATAATAAATTAAGCAATGCCCTAATTTCTTTTAGCAGTGGTTTGGGCAGTTTCTCCTATAAATCAAAGTAGCAAGTGACATCAGCATTGGTATATATGCCTCTTGGGTCAAAAACCATAAATGCACAAGGGAAATTCTGAGACATTCTTTTATGACAAACATGCAAGATCTCCTGATACAATCATTACTGCATTGGCTGAAGTTGGCCTGCTTGTAGCACATGAAGGTATACATATATACCAACTGTTGGTGGAATAGCTCACATTATGTGGAGAGAAATTCATTCAGTGTAAAGAACTATTCATCAGTTATGCCATACGTTTAAGAATCCTTACTGCTTTTTTTCTTTTTTACCTCAATGTGACTAGGCATTTTATCTTGTGTGATATTTGTTTACCTCAAGGTAAACTTTAATTCACTCAACAAATGTATACTTGAGAAATTAAGGAGAAAATATAAACTTACGTATAGACTATAATGGGTTGTAGAGTTGGATTCAAAAATAAATTCTTCTAACCCTTTATTAACTCCCTTAACATAGTAGAGCTGTGATAGCTATTTGGTGGCACGAAACCAATTTGAACCTCATGAAAGCCATGGACGACTTCAAAGGATTTGGTGAGAAACTGAAAGGGATGTGTATACAAAATTTTGTATAATTTATAATAGGCCCTGAGCCCTTCCTCTATGAATAAAATCGTGTGGAACAATAAGCTCTTATTTTAAAGAATAAACCCTAACTAGAATCTCTCAATTTAAAAAACAACAACAACAAAAACAATAACAGCTGTGGCAGCCACTGTTTATTGACTGATGACTGCATGAGAAGCAGCATACCTTACATGTATTTATATTTTAATGAGCTAAACAAAGATACTATTATATTACTAACCACATTTCATAAATGAGATAAGTGATATCTATACACATTAAATTTCATCCCAAGTTCGCGCAGATAAGAAATAACTATTTCAGATAAAACTCAGGTAAACTATGGGAAATGAATTAAAGCAGTTCCTGTTTTGAAGACACGATGTTGGGCCAGGAATGAAAAATAGGGATGTTCCTAAGGAAAATGGCAACTCCACACTGAAAATCTAAGAAGGAATGAGTGTTTAATCTTATGCTGAGTCACAACGTTTGTGCAGAATTTTCTGTATAAATGTTTCTCCTTGATCTTGGGTTTCAAACAGACCCGCTTACTTTTGTTTAGGATCAGACTGTCCAGATTATAAACATGATGGGGTGTATTGAACCAAATGTTTCAGTATTGGGCAGAAATATCCTTCCTCATCCTCCTTGACTATTCTTAGCTACCTTTCTTACTGAATTGGTTTCATTGCTAGTATTTTAGGACATGCTTGCTGTTTTGATAACCCCAAATCTTAATGACTAAACACAATACCATTTATTTATTCTTATATCACTGTTCAGAGTGAGTCTGAGATGAGGTTTTTTTGTTGTTACACAATTGGCTAGGTCTTAGACTCCTCTCTCAATCCTTTAACTCTTTTAGACAAGTAGAGAGATATGGAAGAGGTTCATGTGGTATTTTATGGGCTGGGACTGCAGATGATGAATAACAATGCACACATTGCATTGGTCAGATCAGTCACATATCTGCTATCCACCAACAGTAAAGAATGGGAAAGTTTTCTTAATGAATGCCCGGAGGAAAAAAAATCGTTTTGTAAATAATTAACCAGACTTCCATTTTGTCCTAGAATGGTTTCCTGATTGAAATAAGCTATCAACAATTATTTAGCATGCCTTCCCTTACTAGTGCCTAAATAAATAGGATACATGGTGGGAATGCCCAGTTCAGATAAAATAATTTGCTTCTGATGTCAAAGAGTGGCCAGGATGCTCTTTTTTTTTTATAAATAAACTTTTTGTTGAAGTATAATATAGTTAAATAAAAATACATAGAAGTGTACTTGCACAAACTGAAAACAACCACATAAACAGTGCCCAGATCAAGAAACAGAACATAACCTCCATCCAGAATTTCTCTTAGGGGTCCCTTCCAATTCCCTTTTAGTACATGTCTTGTGGTGAACATACATGTGGAATTATTTTAGGTATATACATATGAATGGAATTACGGAGCATAAGACATGTTTTATTATTATTATTATTATTATTATTATTTGTTTGTTTGTTTTTCAGCTTTAGCACATACTGCCAAACCAAGCAGCATTCCAAAGTTGTTAATGCCAGTTTACATTCCCACCTACAGTGCATAAGACTTCTGGGTGTGCTACATGCTCTCCTCCTTGGTATTTTATGTCTTCTTCATTTGGGCCATTCTATTGGCATATAAACTATTTCACTGTTATTTTATTCATATGTCCTCAATGGCTAATGTTAGTAAGCATCTTTTTCAGTCACAAAGTGTTCTGATTTATGTGATGGGAATCCCACTCCTAAATGTTATTTGTTTCTGTTTAATTTCAAATTATGTCTTGAAAATTGAGAAGGTGCCATTGTGTTTTCTCTCCCTTGTTTTTAACAAGATCAGAATGCAGGAACTGTCCACAGGGTGAGATCTGCATCCCAGATTGTAGTTTTCTCATCATGAGGAAAGTGGTAACAGGGGACCTGGTATGTTTGATCATAATTCCTTTACTGCACACCAAAGAGAATCACCTATTGTCTATTCTCACCTGAACTTGGAAGGAAAATGTTTTATTATGACTGTTTTGCCATTCCTAAAATTTTTAGCTTCTGAAAACAATGTTCATTTGAAGAAATCAGTAAGAAAAATCTAACACACCATTGAATGGAAATTGCTTATAAGCTTTCTCTCTTATAATTTTTCTTTCACTTCAAAAGAGATTACAATCATATGTTATATATGAGTTTAAGCAATTTAAAGGTATGGAACTTAGGCCTGTACTATCTTTATATCAAGAATTATAACAGTTTAATTGAAATTAAGGCACAGTTTAGGTTTCCATACTCAACTCGATATGAAGGAATGACCTCAGAGGTGAAGTTAGTATACCATGCTGTGTTCAGGAACAGAGTTCAGGATGTAGATGTTGAATTGAACAATCCAGAAGCAAATCTGGGAGGCCTAGAATTATTTTTGGAACCAAAAATGGATAAAACCTCTAACGGTCTCCAACACTACAGAGATTATGATGACTATCCCCATATGTAATTTAAATTAAAATAACACTGAGCCATAAAATAAATATAAGAAATTTAGCAAAATGAGGTTTATTATTATGGTTACCAGGCAATGATTTTTTGTGTCCCAAATTACTTTGAAAAATAATACTGTTGCTTTTCTGACAGTCCTAATACTGTCAAATCTGTGAGCTATTAGAATGAAGAGTGAATCTCTGGTATCCAAGGGTCCCACGATAATACTAAAGAGAGCACTAGAGAAAACCATCTTCTGGCTTCAGACATTGGTTCCATTAGGATCTTCCAGTGTGCCTCTGCCTTCAATCATGGGCTCCTAATACAGGATTTCTCTTCTTAGCTATTCAGCTTTTTGTGAATATCTGTGAATGATTAAAACAGAAACATCTTGTAGTTCATCCATTATTCTCAGGCAATATATAATCTCTCTAGTCTCTGCTTTGTCTTAATGAATTCAATTTTAATGAATATTATGTGAAAGTACTTTGCTATATATAACATTAAAGCCTTAACGTGTGAGTGAACATGAAATGGGTTAATCTTCGTAAAGTTATTAATACATCTTAAAGTATTATCACCACTTTAACATATTAGTGATTTCCCTACTCTGACTTGGCTCATGTGATAAGAAAGCAATTAGAATACTACCAATACAAATATTATGATAAGAGTTTTATATTGAATTACCAGCTTTGATAAAACCCTGGTAGTTTCCATTTAATAACTGATTTATATGCTGTAGATAATGTACTAATATCCACTATGGACATGATATTTAGGTAATCATATATCCTGTTTTTCCTTTTCCAAATGTATCTCCACTTAAAAGGAACTGGTTATAGACAGAGCTCCTTTGTCAAAAGCACAATAATTTATAGTTTTACTTAATTCTCCACTCACAAATAATGATTAATTTTACCAGCTACTTTCCTAAACTTATTTGCTATTACCCCCCCAACACATCCTGCAATACAACTTATTTTTAAACAATGAGCAGTCTTCCCAGCCCATATAATGAATTCCTTTGCACTTTGTCATCTTCCCAGAATGACCTTCTTGACTTGTGATTTCCACATTCCTGATTTCTCCTTTCAGTCTTAAATCAAACCTCACTTTCAATGTAGCCTATACTGATTTCTAGGCAGTCAGACATTTCCTTCTTTGGACTCTCCTAGCACATTTTTTTTTCCATGCTCCATTGTAGCATGTTTGCATTACTATTGAATTATTTTTATAGGTCACTCTCCTTCTTATAGACTAAGAATATGATTCATAGACTCCTACTATTATGGCTGGCATATCATGGAAATATTCATAAATGTTTTTATGAATGAATGACTGTGTTACAGTTTAGCTTTAGAAAATAGCTTACAAATGAAGTTAAAATGTTTGAGGGGCACCTGGATTACTCAGTCAGTTGAGTGTGGGACTTTTGGTTTTGGCTCAGGTCGTGATCCCAGGGTCATTGGATTGAGCCCTGGGTCGGGTTTTATGCTGAGCACGGAGCCTGCTTGAGATTCTCATTCTCTCTCTCTCTCTCTCTCTCTCTCTCTCTCTCTCTCTCTCTTTCTCCCCCCAACCCCTCTTGCCTACTCACATTCTCTCTCTAAAATAAAATAAAATTTAAAATAAAACATTTGACCATTATTTTCATTTTATATCAGTGCCATTTTAAAACGTACATATATTCTAAATTCATGGAATTTTTAAAAAATGATGGCAGTTTTTACTACTATATTTCAATTTTCTTGGCTTTCTTCATACTTTTATCTAGTTGACAAGCATTGATCACCATTATGTGCTACACACTGAATTCTACTAATGATGCAACAGTGAACAAAACTGAGAAATTTTCCACTTTAATGTACCTTGCTTTAGAGTCAGGGAAAAAGGAACACAAAAAAATGAATATGTGACATATGATGTCAACCCAAGAAATGCACAGCTGCTTTGATTAAGTTTAAAGGACAATTCATTTGAACTTACCTTCTAAACACTGAAATTCGACTGAGAATACGAACAAAAATTATCTGATACATTGTGTTTTCTATGTAAAATCCAGAATGCTTATACCGGATAAAATGCCCTGGATATTTGTCAGTTTAAAGAGAATTGGGGAGATTCATGTGAAGATCTTGTCGGAAAAATGAATCAGAATCACATAAAGTTGCCTTCATTACAGATTTGATCCAATTCTTGAAATTTTCAACCATTTTCACAGACTATCTTGATAATTTTGTATTTTATATATTTCTATTGTCCATATACATTTTAAATTAGAGTAACATTGGATCTAACTCTATCAACACTACTGTATTTAGCCCTTAGGTCTAAAAAATTAATTGTTGCCTCTTGACCATAGATAATATCTATCTGATCATGCTGTTGGTTTCAAGCAAGATTATCTAAACAAGAGGTCAGTTAACATGATTGAAATAAAGATCCAATTGTGAAAGTCTAATCAACACTCTTTCTTCAGTTTTTACTAGGACAAATGCTTATTTGACTAGCTCTGCAACTTAATATTACATCTACAAAAGAGAGCCTTCTAATTTAAGAGTATATAAAAACAAGAAAATATATTTTACCTAACTTAAATGTGGGCAAATTTGAATGGAACCAAGGTTTGAATGATATTTTTAATACCTAGCATATTAATACATGAAGTGTGATATTTTGTATTGGATAATAAGCATTATAACATTACAACTGATTATAGCTCAGGTTCTCAACTCCTACAAACCAATTAAGAGATACACTTTAATATGAATACATACATGTGTTTAAGTGTATGTCAAGAAAAAATTTGTTTCCGTAGCATGTGAGTTGTTCATATTAGCACATAGGCATTATTCTCTGGTCTCTAGATCTGTTTATGAAATAGATAAATAGCTTGAAAAATAAGTTTCTCATTAATTTTCAATTACGTGTTAATTACGGTAATTTTTATGAGAGCATTTTTGTATGTTAAGTTAGATTTAAAAATCTGATGAAAGTGAGGGAAGATTAATTGCTTAGTAATCATAAATACAAAAATGTGAAAACTCCAAAGGCACTAAAATTAAACTAATAGTTAACGTTTATTCTTTTAATTAACATTTGGCAAACTTGCTATTGCAAGTTAGTGTGATATAATTTAGTTGATGAAAATTATAATTGACATTTAATAAGTGTGTTGATTAAAATATATGTTGTTTTGTCTTCCATTTCAAATGACAATTACCTGCTTAAGCATCCCTTTCATTTCACAGATTAATAAGAACAATAGAATTTTAATATTCTTCTGGCCCCAGGACTGTTATTTATATGATTTATACTGCACAGGATTTTCCCAGTACAGAATTTACTACCTTGTAGTAAATTAGACATCTTCCTAAGGGCATTGAGCCATATTTTCCTGGTGTGCACAATCTATGCCCTGGGAGTAATTGAGGCACATTGGGAGCTGTGTGAACTCGTACGGACCAGTGGGGTGCTATTTAGTAAATAACTACTTGGACTAGATGGTAGTCACCATTTCTTCCTCATTCTGAAGCTATCATTTTTATTTTCCAAGCACTAGCTACAGTTCTGCCTCCTTGCTTTCTCATGTCTTCCGTCCCACGTTCACCTGTGATAGGAACATGTATTGGGTCACAGAGCGCTAATACTGAGAGGGTCCTGACAACTGAGAAGGGCGGGACCCAGAGTAGGAATTTCTCTTCTATCTTTTCATCTCCTCCAACCATCTTTTCCTCTTCTTTGCTTTCTGTAAGGATTGATGAAAAATAAGTTTTCCCACCACATTCATTAGTCTTTTCCTTTGTAGCCTGCGTTTTTCTTCCTGCTGCATCCTAGTACTTAAAGAGGTCTCTGTCCAACTTACCTTTCAGGACAAGACATTAATTCATCTAATTTTACTAAATATTGCATATTTTAAAATTCTAAACAATAGCTTTCATGAAAAGGAATTTTATTTAAGAACATCAACCGTATTTTTATAGTTAGAGTAAAAACTGTGAAGAGTTGACTACTATTGCTTTGAAAGTTTTCATTCTCTACTTGCCTCAGGTAAATTAACTCCAATCTCAGGTATCATGTTGTCATAAATTCCCAGAGGCAGCTCTAAGCAACCTTCTCATCTCATTTTCTACCGGCCTGTTGGATTTTCATGATACATTGGGCATATTAGACCTGGCAATGCCATAATATTCCATTTGATTCAAAACTTCTGTGTAGCTAAGGTTTACCTAAATATAAACATTTGGCTAATAAATATTATCTCCTTTATTTTCTAATATTTTCTTGAACTCAAACTTTTCTTGAACTTACTTACTTAGAAGTAAGTAAAAAGAATTTGCTTAAATAAAACATGTTTCCCTATATATAAAAGAAATTTCACACAGAAGAAAACTATACCATTAATATCTTTGAAAATACAACCAACAGAAAAACGTCTTGCCATTTGAAGCATATTCCTCGAAACTATTTAGAATTACTAAATTGAATGTAACAAAGAAGTATTGTTAATCATCAAAACCAACATTTTTAGAAATCTGCCCATTGACCAAATTGGCTTATCATTTCACTGGTCTTGTTTCTGTAGTCTATGAAAGCGTAGAAAGGAGCATGATGAAGCACAAACCCTAATAAATCTCAGAAGTCATTACAATGCTATTGCCCATGTTTTTGCAAGGTTTTCTTTTTAAAGTCTCTCTGCATATCACCGGTGCTTTTTAAGCGATCACTTAATGTGTTTGTAGGTATCTTGGTTTCAAAATATAGCATATTGAAATGAAGTATGTTCTACTTATTTAGTAGAATTAGTTCTACTAATTAAAGTAGAATTTAGTTCTACTTTAATTTTGCTAAAGATTTTAGTCAGCATGTATTGTTAAACCATTGTATATTCATGTTATACAGGAGAAAACTAATATTTGATTAGTAACGTAGTAAGAGCCTTAAGAAGATCTATTAATATTAGATATGCTGCATGTCCTTTATGGACTTACAATTCTAACAAACTATATCATTGATAAATAGACATAAACACTGAACAGTTTGAATAGGACCAAACAGCATAGTGGAATAAAAACAGATTTCTTTGAGTTTTGGTCTCTTCTCTACCATTTGCTAGCTTTGTTATCTTGATCAATCTGTTTAGCCTGTTTGAATTTTAGTTGCCTTTTTATAAAATGTAAATATTAATACTTATAGCATTGATATGCTAATTAAATTAGCATATAGAGAGTACTTTGTATTGTTCCTTACACATAGAAGATGCTGAATACATTTTAAATCGTCTTGTTATGAGTCAAAAAAAAGCCTCAAATTTTTCTTCTTTGAATAAGGATGTGTAGTAATAGGAATTTATGCACAATTATAGATGCAGATTTGAGCTGAATAAAAAATTATTCTGGGGCATTTTGGTAGCTCAGTCGGTTGAGTGTCTGACTCTTGGTTTCAGCTCAGGTCATGATCTCGAGTTCCATGAGTTTGAGCCCTATGTCGGGCTCTGTGCTGGCAGTGTGGAGCCTGCTTGGGATTCTCTCTCTCCCCCTCTCTCTATACCCCTCCCCCACTCATGCTGTCTTGTTTCTCTCAAATGGATAAATAAACCTATAAAACTTATTCTTCCCCTTTCCTCAGACCGACATACATACACTATCACCACATTTCTTCAGAAGGCGTAATTGGTAAGATGTACAGATATTGCAGTTTTATTTAAGCAAAGTGTTCAAACTGACATTATTCAAGTATGCCTTATTGCTAAACTGTAGACTTGCAAATTTATTTGTGAATTTGTGAATTGCTGCATCCAGTCTCCTTATGACTTGGGAATTAACAGTTCAAATTTCTCCTGAACTTTGAGAGGAGGTTTTTTTTTTTTTTTTTTTATGCCTACACCCCAGAACTTTTGTGCCTGTGTCTCACTTTGAGTCGGTCTAAAACTGTAATACTTACCACATCATATTTTAAATGACTGTTTACACGTATAGCTCCCTCCAGTTCATTTAGCAACATTCCAAGACTCTGCTATGTGTCGGTGATAAAATGAATCAAAAATGTTTATTGTTATCCCAGAGGCAATAGCAGGGTAAGGAATCAGAGAGAAACCCTTGATGGCAGGACCCTGTCACCATGTTGTTGTTGCCTGGCTACTAACACAGGGCCAATGTCTTTTCCTGTACATGTACATGTTTGCTGAATGAATGAATGAATATACTGTTACTCCCTCACTGGAAGAATTTAACATCTTTAAAAATGCATACTCCACTGTCCCTTGAAGAGAACACTATGCAGAGCCAAGATTTGCAGCTGGGAGGAAAATAGAGGACTAGTTTCACTCTTTCTTACTCTACTTTTAGCTTAGCCTATTGTTATTCTGACCCAAATTTATTTTATTTATTGATGTCGAAATATGCCCTGATACTATGATCCCATTTTTTTAAAAAAAAAAGTACAAGTTTGTCTGTCGTTAATATAGGTGAATATAAACCAGAATACTTACAGTACCTGTCATTGTGTGGTTGAATTAAGAATAATCTTTATTTCTCTAAATGTTTGTAGTAAACATGTATTATTTTTAGAAGTAGGAAAAAATAAGCTATTTTTGAAGCAGAGAAGTAACTCGGACTAGAAACAGAATGTATAATGGCCAACGAGTCTGGATTTGTGCCCATCTACATACACAAGTACAGTTTCTAGGAATGTTATTTATCCTCTGAGGCACACTTACCTCATGGTGAGGAGGATGAGTTGATGAAGGTACATTTGATTTGCCTCACTGGTATTTGCATTCCTCTGAATAAGCCCTGTAATGCTAAGGATGATCTGGATTCTAACATGCTAACTTCACGATCTGTGCTAGTACCTTTAACAAAATGTCCTTGACTATCAACAGCAATCATTGCTGTGAGCTTGTCTGCTAGTGATTCAAACCAGTTGACCTCAGTCTTAAGAACTTTAAAAATAACCAGCAAAAGTTTTTTTTTCCCCTTCTCTTTAGCTACAGTCCATTGTTCTGTGTCCTTATATCTTTTGACATATGAATGATGTCCTTCCCTTAGTCACACGGTTACCTTGAAGATATTTATAGACCGAGTTCAGATCCCTCTGAGGGAGCTCTTCAGTTTGCACTCTTCAGGCTCCATGTTTTGTATCCTCCAAACCTCCTTTGTAACATATTTATTCTGGCAAAAATGTTCTGTATTAAAAAAAAATTTGGGGGGTCTATTTTTCTTACCTACTGTGGGTGCAAAACAAAAAAAAAACAAAAAAAAAGCGAAAAAGGAAATGAAAAATCAAAAATCAAGTCACACCAGGAGATTTTTGTGGTTCACATAGTCATCATTGCGTATTACATAATTTCTCCCACCCCCACTCCTATTTGTACTGCTGCTTCTTCAGGAAATGACATTGGCTTGTTTCTCCCCATGCACCGAATTCTTTTGTGTACATTCTTATTAATCCCTTTTGCTTTCCTCAGATGTGTCATTCTTTAAATGCTTTATTTATCTATGGTCTGAGTGTAATCTTATATTTTGCTAAATTGCAGTTGTATCAGAATAAATTTTACTGTATAAACATATTTTGCCACAAAGCAAATAGGACACAGTGTGCATTCTTTCTTATTTCAGGTCACCATTGTAAAACTGCGTGTGCTAGAACTAATTTAATCATATGCATGCTACAATAAAACTAAAGTTCTCTTCCCTCTCTTCTTTATTTTATATCCGATTGTACACAATGAAAATGTGGCTATGAATCCACCAAATGTTTAGTTATTTTTATGTATA
Organism: Felis catus; assembly: GCF_018350175.1. Taxonomy (NCBI): domain Eukaryota; kingdom Metazoa; phylum Chordata; class Mammalia; order Carnivora; family Felidae; genus Felis; species Felis catus. The sequence continues at coordinate 41,832,339 of NC_058368.1, read as the reverse complement.
GATATATTTTTCACAAATTTAACTTTCTTTAAATGTTGAGGCATATCTTAAAAAGATTGATATGTTAATTGCTGTCAGGTCTGAGCTAATACTCCATTTTTATTGACTTGAAGTGATTGGTAAGACAAGAGCTGAATTTAATAACACAATTGATGAAAAGGAAGAAAGACTATCTGGGAATGATATAAGCCCATTAACCCTAGATATCTCGTACATGCATTCAGTCACTCAGCATCTATCCAGTTGATATATATAAATATAAATTTCAATCTTTATCATAACTCTATAGTAGTAATTTTTTTTTTCTCTACTTGGCCGAGGAGGCAGCTGAGGATAAAAAGATTAACTTTCCTGAAATGTGTATTAGCACTCTACTGTCTTTTACATTTCACTACATTTGCAGACTAATGTTTGTCAATAAAAAGATGACACAGTTCCAAGGTCTGTCCTGAGGGAGTTCAGAGTGCTACAGTTTTACATCCATTCTGTATAGTCCCTTGCCAAGACCTTGATCTAGTTTCATGGGGCTATAAGTCAAGCTTACAGTAAAAAGTTTAACAATTTTTGTATAAAGGTTGTGCAAGGACATGTATTGTTCCTTATGACCTTTGTTAATATTTCTAATATGGTTATTATTAATTTAAGATAAAATTTTATGACATTTATAGATTCACTGATTGTGATTTTTCTGTATCTTTTATGCATTGGGTTATACAGAATGAAATCAGATATTTAAAAAAGATTGTAGACAAACATGATCCACCATCTAATATGGAGATTCATATACAAAACTTCCACTGAACTTTTTCAAAATATCAGCAAAAATGGGATAGCTAAAATGCTACTACTTATAGCCAAATAATGTTTTGAATACAAATATTTTTACAATAAAGAAGAGAGAAAATTATCAAGCTTTAGCTTTCAAGTTTACTTAATAATGTTTGATTACCTCAAAATATATAATGCTAGTTCTCCAGTTGTATTCTTTATATGTATTGCCATTTTTACTGAGCTTGGCTCATTTTCTGTCATCATCATCAAAAAAACACATTTACTGAGGGTGATCCCCCTTGGTGATGACTGAGCTTACCATGAAAAACACCTGTGAAGTAGAATACTCGATGCCAAAGTCTCCCAAACTTGGTTGATGGGCTTCTTTATAAGATTAGGTTCATTCAATCCTCAATGAACCACACTTAAAAAAAAAAAGTGGCTAGGAAAGGTATATTTTACATTCTCAAAATTTTTAATAGATAAAGGAAGCCATTCTGTGAGGATGCAACTCAAATGGAAATGGGGCAGTTACCCAGATTTTATTCCTGGGCTCCTGACTTCCAATTTACAACTATGACAAGAACAAACTTTCCTATCTGGAATTCATACAAAACATGAATCTATGTAAACCAGTGAGCTGCTAGTTTCCCATACATGAGATTAGATGGATTTGAAAAGACATTCATTTGTAGGCAAATAAAAGAGATATAATAGCAAACAAGTCAAGTAACTAAAAAAGCTTCATTTTGCCAATGAATGTGCAGGCAAGAGGTACTATAGATAATCAAGGATTATGCATTAGGACTTAACTGTTACGATAGTGATAAAGCTTTGTATTCAGAAGTATTTACCATCTATATTAAACAATTATTTTTCACAGATTCATGGCATACATTAGTAATTTAGAAAATTAGTACCTTTACAAGTGTTTTTTTTCTATTTACGTAAAAAAATATTTTGTTAATCTTTTCAAAGCAACAGTGTCCAATTTTCTGATGTTGGCATTGTCACTGAAACCTGTTCCCTTTTTCATTTTTCCATATGTCTGTATGCCATAAAAATGACAGCACATAGCTCACTGACTTCAAAGTAAATATATGATATCAGAATTTATACAATAGATAAACTAGACAGTAATCATGCTATGTAAGATTCTGTGATAAAATGCTCTAATTATAAATCATGTTAAAGAATTGTTTTTAATGTGGAACTCCACTGGTACATTTAGTTTCCACATATTTACTCTTAAAAATAACAATGATAATAATAGTAATAATAATAATAATAATAATGAATAGTGGTTTCAGTGAGTGAGTTTTCAACATTACATGGTGTAATTTTCCCCATGTTTACGAACAGTATCAATGTAAACCTAAATTTGTACTGTTCAAAGGTCAAGCGGTAATCTGGAAAATACAATATATTAAAATAGATGCTTGAATAAATTAAAGGACTATTTAAATAGTAACCACTTCAGTGGAGGTATTCTCTCTAGATGTGCTTTAAGTTCAGAGAATATACTTATGGCTCATATATTCTACTGAATCTATGGTTGAAAAAAGATAAATAGAACTATGCTGTTTACTATTCTCCTCAGACTGCATTAACATGCAGAACCCCAATTCTCTGCTTCTGGCAGGCAATATTTTTTTTCTTTTTCATTAATGCAATGAGTTGAATAGAAAGAAAGAATCACTGTCCTATTACCTACTAAACAGACTAGTGTCCACGCGGCCAATTTGATCACTTTCTTCCATAATCAGTATTTAGTATAAACCAAGAAACATTTTGCTCCTACCTCTCCATTTTCTATCATGGCTATCAGTACTGATCAGCTTCTGTCATTACAGCATTACATTATGATGGACATGTTTATAATTAATTAGACTATAACTTAGCTTTCATTAATTACATTTTGGATGGATGTCTTCATTTCTTGCTGCTGATGAGATTTGATAGGGATTAGAATTCTTAATGAACTTCAGAAGTCACCCCTGTCTGTTCAACCAAGAGTGTATTTACCAAACTTCTAGTAGGATAACTTTTTTTTTTCCTTTGGTATACCACCCACAGATGTCCAAATGCGTCTAATTTATAATAAACACTAGTTATTCTAACAGGAAGGATTTTGTATAAAACTATTTCCCCAAAAGTTTGGCCTGCACATATACATGTAAAATGCTATGCTAGATAATCCTAGTAACCTGAACATATACATTTCAGCTACCTCCTCAACTCCTAAGACATAATTTATGCCTTAGGAGAATTTTTTAAGAGCACTTTTGTGAAACAAAGGCACATTCATAGGCAAATCTTTTTCCCCCCATTTTCTGAAAATAGGTTAAGCTCTGAGGCCATTGGGATGGATTGTCTTCCCAAATAAATGGACAAAAGGTCTTTGATTAGATTGGAAAATTAAAAAAATAAACTTGTTATTTACTAGCTGTGGTTTGTTGGATTCTTGCTTTTATTAGTGACAAGCCATCGGAAACTAAGTTACACATTAGTGCGAAAGGAAGTCGCTGAGACTGCTGCACCATTAAATGTTATAACTTCAGAAGGCATTGGGAATAAAAAGTTCACTGTGACCAAAATCGTCCAGCTTTAATGGTCTTTATCTGTAATGTCTTTCACAAAGCTCTTTAGGCAGGAAGAGAGATGAAGTTTTATTGGTTTACTAGTGACATATATTCAAACAAGATATGTAGTGCAATATTCACTATTCTTTTGTGTCTAACAGCAAGTACCATAAAATGATGAACATAATAGAACTTTAGATTTTGAATTTTTCATTCAAATTATGCAAAAGAGTTGTTCTGCACTGATACTAGCATTCCATTTGTTATGGTTTGACCATCCTGTGCAAAGACATTATTTCTTTAGCAAATGAACTGAGATTGTATGTATTGCTTTTAGGTATAACTGCAGGTATCATTGATGAAGTTTCCAGGTATCTATTTCTTCACTTTTCAGTAGAGTAATTAAAAGTAAAGATTGACTAGTATAATTCTAAGCATTGCTAAGATCTTGTAGAAGTTTACATAGATTTAGCCCCATGCCTCTTACCCTGCAAATTCTGAACAACTTTAATGTTTGTTTATTTTTGGAGGAGAGAGAGAGAGAGAGAGAGAGAGAGAGAGAGAGAGAGAGAGAGAGAATGAGTAGGGGAGGGGCAGAGAGAGAGAGAGGGAGACACAGAATACAAAGCAGGCTCCAGGCTCTGAGCTGTCAGCACAGAGCCCAACATGGGGCTTGAACTCACAAACCGTGAGATCATGACCAGAGTTGAAGTCGGATGCTTAACCAACTGAGCCACCCACGTGCCCCCAGACAACTTTACTCAGAGGACAATCAAATAAAATGATGAGTCTAATAATATGACGACCTTTTCTTTCTCTTTTTTTCTTCTTATTTTTAAAAACATAGATGTGTATTTGTTTTGGTAGTATAAACTTTGGGCAGTGTACAAGGAATGTGTAATAGGACTTCAGAATTATCATGAACACTTGTGGGACAATTGGGAAATTAGCAATGTTGCCATCCAGTGGCACTTAATTCAGGTTAGGTTTCCATTTTCTGGTCTGTGGCCTTTATAAATGATAGAGTCTCAGTGTTGGAGGAGACCATCTGTCCAGGTCGCCTGAAGCTTAGATTCTTACTATATTACTCCCAAATGGCCTTTCACACAATGTTTGTATATCTCTGGGGAAAGGAACTCACACCTTCCTCTGAAGAAACTCAATTTTCTTAGGCTTGCTCAGATTATAAATTTTGTTTTTTTTCAAAAATGGAATAAAAATCCATTTTATCATTATCACATACTTATCCCACTTAGGATCATACAGAAAAAGTCTAATATCTCATCCACATTAGGGGCCCCCAGGTGGCTCATTAGTTTATGCATCTGACTCTTGGTTTCAGTTCAGGTTGTGATCTCACGGTTTGTGGGATCTAGCCCACATAGGACTCAGCACTGATAGCGTGGGGCCGGCTTGGGATCCTCTCTCCCTCTTCCTCTGCCCCTTTCCTGCCTGTGCTTGCTTTCTCTCTCTCTCTCTCTCAAAATAAATAAATAAAATTAAAAAAAAAAAATCTACTGCCCAATCAGTACACTTTTGGAGTCTTGGATATGATCTGAAGGAGAGTTTTTAGAAATTCTTATGATTTATTTTAATTTTTTCTTTGCTTTTTTAAAAATATTTTTGTCTTTGGGCTGGTAATGTACACTGTCTGGTGGGAGTCCATAAAGTGCCAACAGTACCCAAATGTTATCTCCTTTCAACTTTGACTCACACCATTGAAAAAGTAGATGGTTTCAGAATTCTCAGGTCACACTGCTTTCAGAGTGCCCAGAAAAACAACAGACAAAAAATATAGAAGGTTGTATTCCACATGCTATTGTCATTTATTAACAAAATTTTTTTTCATCCCTTCCACCCCAACAAAGTAGCAATATCTATTAAAACAGCTTGGAATTCACTGAAGCAACAACACTTAGAATTTAGTAATGAGGCATTCCTCTGGCTTCACATCTGTTAACATTTTTGCCGTAGACTAAATTTCGAAGGGAAACCAATAAAAATTCCTGACAGTAATCAGGAAATATTCTGAAGCAATTACACATTAGAAGTCCATTCTTATAATATGGTTTTTAAGGTGAAACAATATGTGATCTCATATGAATTAATTTACAGCCTCCTTGTATATAATACAATGATTCGTCTTTTATAATCAAAAGGTAAAAGGCATAAGACTGATGCTTCTGTCACTTCTCTCAGTTTTTCCTATTATCTTGTATCTCTTTTATTTTTCATGTGGCTCTTTTTTTCCCCCTTAGCATTCTTATCTATCTGTTTTTAAGATGATAATGTCTTTCATTCTTTGAAGTTGGATGAGGGTAGAAGGGAACTGGGAAGTGGTTCCAGAAGAAAGACAGAGCATGATAAGGGAATGCAAGATAGCAGCAGTCAGCACAGGGTGGAGCATCTGGTAGCAAAACGATGTGACAGTTGTTATACATTGGGTACTACCTAGCCAGTTACAGTAGAACTTATTTGTGGGTCGTGGAAAAAGATATGCCGTGGATTCTACCTGTGAAGAAATGACATTTATCACAATGTGGACAGATTTGAAAGTGTGACAATGTAGAGCAGGGGGTCAATGAATCTGAACTGTTTTCTGGAACAGATGCATTTGAGGGAGGCATTCTGGCAGAGAATGTTTCCATCATAAACACTCCCTTGACTTTCACTTCATAGCACAGCTATCTTCATTTAAATAAGAAGGGGTGAGAGGTAGATGGTCAAAATAATGTTGGAGGGAGAGCTAAGTTTTCCTTGACATTATGGATGTCTTTAATCACATTCTCTTTTAAAAATTAACTTACAAAATATCTTCAGCCTGTTTATTTTAAAAACTTAATCCCAGATACTACATTTGGGTCTACCCAGTCTCATCAATTTATCTCATTCACAATTTTAGCATCAAAAGTCTCATCTATTAATACCATAGTGATGGCTAAGAAGTTATGAGCATCTTCCTCTAAGCAATGCTAGTTCTTTTCAGTGTATTATTTTTATGCTTTCAGAAGTCATACTTGTCCCATTTTTATAAGTCTATCTCTTCACAAAGGAAAGCGGATATGCATGTAGTTTTGTTTGTGCGTCTGTAACATTTTTACCATTTCAAAATTCAAATCTGTTTTTTTTTCTGTGGGGGGGGGCAAAATAAAAAGTATGACATAATGGTTGTCATGTTGAAATATTACACATCCAGAGCTGACGGCAAATTACAGTGTGAAGAATTGTAGTAGTAATTTGATCACATGGGCAAGTCTGATCTCTCAGAAATAACATATGTTCCACATTTTCAGCAGTATTTGGTGGCATACTGTGAAAACTCTAAGCCTTTGAACTTGTTTAACTCCTGGACTTTATTAACCCCTGTCATAGACCATTCAGAGCTCAAGTGCACAAAGCAAATGTATTTATGTTTCCATAAAGTTAAAACAAGAAGATCTTCCTTGGGATCATAAAACAGTCCATACATGCCCCCCTCCCTCAACCCCCCCTACCCCCCCACCCCCCCCCCGGGAGCTTTTGTCATGCCAAATGTTCTCCATCCAGGAAGGGAAGAGTTGTGGGAACACTCTCCTTTCTATCAAGAAGGGGCTTTATTGCTGTAAGGAACCTGGGGCCAGCTCAAGAGTTTCATGTAAACTTTGCATAACCAAGGCCCTACTTTATTTTGTAAGAGCTGTACAATGTGACATATGCCAAAGTAAATAACTGTTGTAGCTAAGTCAGCATCTCCACAAGTTTGTAGAAAACCAAGCCCATTTGTTTATTTTCATTGCAGTTGAAAAACACTGACACATGAAAGCAAGTTGATCAAATCTGTTCCAAATTGCAGAGTGAAATTTAAAGTGTTAGGAAAGAGATGAAAATAAATGAACTGCACAAAATGCATGTCTAGTCTTTGATTTTTTTAATGTAGTCTTCTTTTTAATCTTTTAGGATAGAAATGTATTTTTTTCTTTCAATTTTCAAGTGTTTGAAGAAAGGGCCCCTTTCTACCTATTAATCTAAGTGAGAATTTCATATACAAAAGGAAAAAAGTACATTTTAACATTAGATACCCACGACACAAGTTTAATATCTGAAACTGAGTATGTGAAGCTACATTAAGAGACAACTTTGGTAATTTTTAGAGGGACATTTATTTTTTGCTCGTTTGCCTCATATCAGAGGTCAGTAATTAGTTTACAATCACAAATTACAGCTCAATCTTAACAAAGATTGTTTTTAAATAAAAAATAGTAAATAGTCTGAGAATTCTTGGAAAAGATAATTTATATATTAAATCTGTGTCATAATAGGTACATGGGTGTTCATAGAACATATCACTAAATAATTGTGAAGGTATTAAAATTGTAGTGGTTTCAGAATTTCTTTAAGGACAAATTTAGTATTTAAAAATCAAGAACTATACCCTTGCGACCATAAGTAAATGGCCATACAGGAAGATGGTAAGATATGAAAAGATAGGGAATGAATTATAGGCACTTGCATTTTTTCCGTGTAAGATCCCTTGTCTTGTGACAGTTTTACTCAAACGTGGAGGTGCCAACTTGCAGAACAATGTGCTTGGAATTAGGCACACGATGCTTGTTAACAGTAACAAGGCTTGTTAATCTAAATCTCTGCAGACTCCACTGAAAATATCCTTTCGTGCATAGGGGTAGCAAATAATGAACATATTCCCTGTGTGTGTTTGTTTAGCTCAAGCAGTGCCTTCAGCTTTCCCTATAAAACATTTTAGATATCTAGAGCAATTTACCATATCCAGCCTTCAGTTCGCTTAACGTCATGCCAGATTATTTTTACTCAATTAACAAAAGGACAAAAATTGGGCAGAGGCCAAAGGAAAGCAACTGAGATACAAAAAGTGAGTACAAGTTTGGACACCAGGATTGGTATGGAAAGGCTGTTAGCCTAAGGGAGGAAAAAGTTACTTTATAGCATTGTTCAGTTATCTGATTGTATCTTATATTCAGGATACCAATTATCTATCTCTGCTGAAGGGGAAAAATAATACTTAAAATTAAAGAGATTATTTAATTTATACATAAATAAAGAATAGCTGTAAGCATTCTATGATAAATGTAGTAATAATATAAATAAAATCTTCTTTCCAAAGAATGGTGCATTACAGAAAAATCCTTCTTCCTTGCCTGGTCTATATCTATGCCGATAAAGGAAGGTCCTATTAGTCATATCCCTCTGACTGGACTATAACTCTGAGTTTTGGATGTAATTTGAACAGGGTCCCAACCATTCATATCTGCTCTCAAACTGGTCTTGAGAGCTCTATATGTAAATTCTCCTAGGAAAAGTTCAACAGCAGAGAATTATTTGATATATGTTCTTATGGTCCCTATATAGATTATGGAATTGGTTTTTCTATTTTATTTATTTTTTATTTTTTAAAGTTTGGGGTGCCTGAGTGGCTCAGTCGGTTGAGTGTCTGACTTCGACTCAGGTCGTGATATTGCGGTTCATGGGTTTAAGCCCCGCATCGGGCTCTGTGCAGACAACTTTGAGCCTGGAGCCTGCTTCAGATTCTGTGTCTCCATCTCTCTCTGCCCCTCCCCTGCTCACAGTCTGTGTCTCTGTCTCTCAAAAGATGAATAAATGTCAAAAAATTTTTAATTTTAAAGTTATTTATTTTGAGAGAGAGAGAGAGAGAGAGAGAGAGAGAGAGAGAGAGAGAGAAAACCAGTGGGGGGGGGGGGCAGAGAGAGAGTAAGAGAGAATTCCAAACAGGCTCCCCACAGTTAGCGCAGAGCCCAACACAGGGATTGAACTCATAAACTGTGAGATTGTGACCTGAGTTGAGATCAAGAGTTGGATGCTTAACCACATAAGCCACCCAGGCTCCCCTCTTTGTTGTTTTTCAATGAGGAGAATTACTTGAAAATATCTGTAGGGTGATATTTCTATTTCTCTGGGAGCAGCTCTCTACTCTAGTGAATGATACTGAATTTCAGCATCTATAGCCACGTTGTAGGTATCTGTCTAGATCAATATTGAAATAAAACCATTTGGAAAAGGTTGACCTTACATGAATAAAGGTTGTACACATTTCAGAAGAGAATCTCTTTCTTATATACACACATAATGAATTTCTCTTCCTCGCTGCCTCTAAGGTATTTATTTTAGGATATCTGTGTATGTATGTATGTATGTATGTATGTATCTATCTCTCTATCTATCTATCGATCTATCTATCGATCTATCTTCACTGGTCAAAGTCAAGCATGCTAGCCAGGCTTTCAAAATTGTAAGAGTCAGCATTTCAAGAATTTTTCTGTAACATTTTAGGCAAAGATAAATGATATTTAACTTACTACACCAAGAAGTGATTATCCAATTTATCCAGTTTAAGGAAAGATTTCAACTGATATGAATGTCAGTCTTTATGTAGAACTCTCTTGTCATTAAGAAGGTCAAAATATTTCTTCCCAGTGACATGACTGAAAAATTCCAATCATTTAAGTGATAATATAAGTTTGGGACATTTAAGAAGCAAAATAAAAAGGGAAAATAAAACTACTGATGGATATTATTTCTTCTAACTTGTTACCAGTATGGGGGCTAACAGAGGCAAGTATTGAATTTGTTTGAAGAACTCTGTCAGCAGTTAGGAATTTCATTGTTTAGGGGGGAACTTGTGGGTTTTAGACCAACTTAGCATTCATACAGCCTATTTCTTTTTTTTTAAGTTTTTTTTTTAACGTTTATTTATTTTTGAGACAGAGACAGAGCATGAATGGGGGAGGGTCAGAGAGAGAGGGAGACACAGAATCTGAAACAGGCTCCAGGCTCTGAGCTGTCAGCACAGAGCCCAACGTGGGGCTCGAACTCACAGACTGTGAGATCATGACCTGAGCCAAAGTCGGATGCTTAACCGACTGAGCCACCCAGGCGCCCCATACAGCCTATTTCTTAGTCAAAAGTTTTTACAGATACCTGGCAACAGAGAAGCATGAAAAAAAATTAAATTACTAAAATCTTCTGTCTTGTTTAGGAAAAAAAAGTTAGCATTTTGTCTTCCATTAAGGTAGTTGATACAGAGCTTGTGGGCCAAAAAGAGCTGTATGATTCTAAGTCTAAGCCTTCTATTCAGAAGGCACTATTCAGTGAATGAGTGATACCCAGCTTCTCACTCACCTCCTTACCTCCCCATGCTCAGCAACATTTCTGTCCTCAGGAGCTAAACTTTTTACCAAGAAGTTCAGGTATGACTGCAGGGGCTGGTGAGTTTCCAACTTTCTGGCCTTCCACTTTTCTGGAACACCAGAAGTCATTCATTTTGAATAGTAACATCTGGCCCTGAAAGTGGCCATAATAACTAAGGAAAATAATCAGAGAGTGACATTGGCACAAGTTGTAGTTTCCAGTGGCCACTCAGGAACATTCAACATTACTTATGGGATTCCGTCTAATTTCCTATTCTACACTGTGCTCAAAGGTATGAACATGCCACAGTTTGGGCATTGCAAAACTATGTTAAAATGCTCACCCTTCCGTGGAGAACACATCCCTACATTGTAGTCTTCCTAAAAATGCCATTCTTTGACACCATTGAGCTTTTTTCTTTTTTTTTAAAGAATAAGTGATTTCAGAAATACAATTTTATTTCTCATATTTCCATTATTATCATTACAGATAAAAATAGATGCAGAGGCTACTTTTCTCATACTTGGCAGTTGTAGTTTATTACTTGATATCCAAGTTAAAAATCTAAAATTGATTTCCCATGTGAAGTGAGTTTTAGCCAACCATCTGCTTAGGAGAGGGGAAAGGCAGACAAAGCTCATTCTTTCCTGCTGCTGCTTCTCACTGCTGTTCGGTGGCTACTGGGAACCTTAAAATAGGATTGCCAGGTTTAACTTTTCGGAATATGGAGTAGGCATATGTGTCTACCAGGGATTTGGGGCAGGGTATGTTGTACTTAGACCAGTGGGACTAACTCACTTATTAGATCCTGACGTTGCTGAATGCCATAGATGGAAGCCCAGATGTCACAACCATGTCCTGCTTTCCATCTCATATTCATGATTCGGCAATAAAAATGGGATGATCTTGACTATACGGGCCACCTGGGAACCTAGGTCTAGACTTCAATGTTATTATAATACCTGGATTGCTTAATCTAGCGGATGGCAGTTTTCAGAATGCACACATTAAAGAAAACTAGCTTTGGTGCTGGCTACAAATTAAAAGGATATCTGTGAAAAAATAAACATTCTGGTACCAAAGAATTTGTGATGACGTTCAAATGTAGAAAATGTTGGAAACTTTACTGTTCTGGGTACACCCAATTGTGGAAGAGAATTTCTGGCATTATAGAGTTTGCCATTACAACATAGGCTTTAATAGGGAAAAAAAGGTGAAAATAATTAGTACAATACCTAACTAAATACTTAAATCTGATGTTTGAAGCTATATTTTGAAATGCAGCAAATACTTCATCATATTTTAAAAGACCATGGAATTCATAGGAAGGCAACATAATGTTAAAGGTGTTTTCTATCAAAATATATAAAAAATATTATAAACCCTGTATTTATTTTCTCATATTTATGGGTTTTTTCTTGGCTTCCTGGCTTCTTTTCTTCATTTATCAAAGTCTGTGTGGTATTCAAGCATTAAATCTCTCTGGTCCCACATGTACTCATCCTCATTTTAATCTCTTCCTCTCTCTCCCTTGCCTCCCATCCTATTCCTGTCTGTCTTTCTTCCATTGTGTTACCTAATCCTTACGTATAAAGAATTTCTATACTGTCTGCTTTACTTCACAGAATCCTTAAATATGTTTCTATAAATTTCGAAGTAGGGAGATTTTCTTCCTTACGTGTCAGTGCATATTTTTCCCCCCTAGAAAACCTCAAAGGCTAAAATTTATCAACTGAAACAGAAATAGTCATGTCGAAGCAGGAAAATGTTTGCTACTTAATGCCATTTAACCTGAACCTAATCAAGGATTTGGTGTGCATCACCTCTATAATTGCTATTTGAAAGACACAGAAAAGGAAGAAGAGAAGAAGGACAAAGAATGGGAGTAGGGTGAGGGGAGGGAAACAAGAAGAGGTAAATGTATGCATCTGTAATGGCTATTCAATACTCAGAGCAAGTAGACATTCACAAGGACTTATCCAGATAGTTAAATGAGGTTCTACTGTTTAGCTAAAGTAAAAGAAATTAAAACCAGGAGTCACAATTATGCTTTTCTCTTTCCAGAGTTTTGAAGAATATCAACTAGAACTGGATCCATGTGTTTTCCTGTTATTCTCATATTTATCCCAAGTCTGCTAATGTAGATCCAGAAAAAAATAGTTATTTTTGTTGTATTTATCAACATTTTAAATCATGTAGTCCCTGTCAGGAAAATTATAAATGTAGACAATTCTCAATTAGCCACACCCTGGTTCTTCTGATTCTCTGCCCTTCAAAAGTGACCCTTGCCAATAAAGGATCCATTTCAGTTCTGAGTATTTTCATTTTAACTTAGTTTAAGGTCTAAATTGTCTTTCTCAATTCTATAATTCATGTGGTATGGTGAACCTGACTTTATTTTATGTAACCATGTTCAAAATACTGAAATAGGATAGACCACAGAGATAAAATTTCATTAAGTAAGTACTGTACATCTAATTTAAAACATTAAAGGAGCCATCTAAGGGCCTTTTGTTTCAGTAGAAACAAATGCGTTGTGTTTTATTTTAAACACAGTGAATCTCAGGAATACCAAAACTGAGAGATTGCAGTTCTTCATGTTAAATGCTTACAACATAATAAGCTTTAATGTTAAAAATTAGTGTTGGCCATAGGTTGTATTTCTAATATTTTGGAGTGCGATAAAATGGAAACAATTTTCCCATGAATGTTGTAGGTGCTACAATGAAATATTTAAGATCTGATTTGTTGAAATGTTCTAACGTATGTTTTACATACACAGAAATCCACCTAAAGCAGCAGCAATTAAGAAAAAAATAAAAATTCCTGGGGAGTCTGGGTGGCTCAGTTGTTAAGCGTTCGACTCCAGCTCAGGTCACGATCTCATGGTTTGTGGATTCAAGCCCCGCGTCAGGCTCTATGCTGACAGCTCAGAGCCTGGAGCCTGCTTGGGATTCTGTATCTGCCTCTTTCTCTGCCCCTCCCCCGCTTGTGCTCTGTCTCTGTCTCTCTCCAAGATAAATAAACCTTAATTTTTTTTTAAACTTCTGCCCACGGTTGCAATTAGATAAATGCTGCCCAAGGGCAGGCAGCACAATTGGCTCCCCTCTGTACAGTGTCACAGAATACATTTGGAGTGATAAAGCACATCTTCCTATTAGTGAGTCCAAACCCGTGTCCTTTATTGAACACAGTGTTTAACATGCAACAGTGAGCATAGATTAGAAGAAAGAGATTTTTGTCAGGCAGAATTCCTAAGCTATTTCTTGCCTTGTTTTTCTCTCTCAGATATATTTACGCTTGAGCATATCTATTGCTACTTTTTTCATTGCTTTGTTAGTATTACTAGCACTTTAAACTTTGAGAAGTTCCCCATCTCTGAGGAGAAATGATAAAAGCCGTTTAATAGGAGGACTTTGCTCCGGTGGAAAGGTTTACCCTCTAATGCTTTTCAAGTGGGTCTTTTGGGCTGTAAGTGAGATCTGTGTCTTGCTTCTGAGAGAAACATATAAACTCTGGTTTGGTAAGGCATGGCTTTTCTTTAGTCGTCTCTTGGGTGCTTCTTTCTAAACCACTGTATATGAGTTTGCTGAATCATGGAAAATAGAAATTTCTCTGCAGCTAAAAGTCTCATATATATTTGAAATCAAAAATTGGTAATACTGGACGAAAAATATAAGAATCGACAACTTTGTGGCATTTATGGATATTATATCTATGTATTTTATATGGTTGTTTTTTGTTTGTTCTGTTTGGGTTTGGTTTTTATACTATACCAGACACTGATGATACAGTGGTGAAGAAAACCACACACAGTCTTCCTTAAAGGATGTAAATTCTAAGTAATTCAAAGATCAAGGATATAACTGAATTTAAACAGACTTAAACTGTGATCCTAACTTCACCAATTATTAGCCCTGTGTAGATGGATATGCATTGCAAATTCTCTGAGTCACAATATGTTCATGGGTAAAAAACAGTAATCACTTTCTTGGAGTTTATGTTGCATAATGAAAGCAAGGAGCCTAAGACACGACTTAACTTCCAGGAAGTGTATAATAAATATTAGTTACTAGTAGTATTTGACGTGTGCTTAGATGCTAATAATACACCAGCTTGTACATTGACTCTGTGGGTCTCAAATATCATCTGCAAACTTTGCAGCCATCCTGCAAGTGGTGTATAATCATTATGTTTTATGGCTGGAGGATCTGGGGCTTACGGCAAGAGTCTAAGTAAAACTCATCCGAGTCTCAGCTGCTTCTTTGAACAAAAACTTGAACCACATTCATCTGATGCCAAAGTCTGTGTGTTTTCTGCTGCATTACCTTAATCTGGGGTTTGCACTGCTTGGAGCAGCCATTCTTCTCTTTTTTCCTATTTGGGAGAAAAACTTTTCCCTTTCCCAAGCCTGTATTCTAAAAGCAGCAAGACAGCCAGCAAATCTCCTCATAAAAGCAGCCCTCTGGCTACATAACCTTGGAGCAGATTTTGGCCATCCACCGTTAAAATAATCTCTCTCTAGAATCACCTCTTTTCTGACTTACTCCACTCCAAATTTGTGCCTGCATACCTAGGTCTCCATATAATTTATCTCCCAAACTGGAACGTTTTGGGGAGTATTAAGGGGTACTAATGGTAATTATTCTGAGCTAACAGTTGTAAACCAGCTATATGCTGGAGAAACTAAGATGTAGGGTCATTCTATTTACAAGAGTCCAAGGTTTAGATTATGTGTTAGATTAGGAAAATACTGAGCATAAAAGGGAGAAATATTCGTTGTCCCGATAAGTGGACACATAAACATTCCCCCCTTAGGCCAGAGTAAAGTCACTACACTATTAACGCAGCTCAGCTGGTACTCAGCCACCTGCTATAGTTGTGTGATAGCAATTTCCACCTGTCTTGCTCCTTCAGACCAAGGGGAGATGAGTAACCAGCACCTTCTTATAACATTTAAATAATCTATTTTCTGTTCAGGGGATCTTTGGATAAAAATATTTTATTTTCTCCTGCAATCCTTTGGTCAGTGCCCAAACACACACCCGGCGTATCTGGGAGGAAATGTGCTGTGTAAAATGGTTTTTTGAATCATAGCTAAGTATCTCTTCAAAGGAAGAGGCATTTGTAAACTGTAATGCAAATTTCCTATCATGGCAACCACCAGTTATTTGAGGCAGTTTCTTATTGCAACCAACATCTTGGAAATTGACTGCTAGGTTAAATCTTTTCGAAAGGAATAATGAAGAGGAGTGAAGAGATAAGCAGAGTGTTCAGTAGGTGATTGAACCCAGGGGTGGGGGACAAAGAAAGGAAAGAAAATAGAGCAAATAGAAATGAGACACAATATAGCTATTATGATTTCCCTCAGATTCTACTGAGTTTCAGGATCTGTTTAGAATCAGTGAATTTGCTGAAATTGGTTGTCCATCTTTACCAGGTATCTGTGATACCTGTGATAGTTGATGTCTTTGAAAACAGTATTTGTTATAAATAGAGCATTTAAAGAGCAAGCAAGCTATAAATAAAAGGAAAGAGAGGGGACTATAAATCTGGTTTTACAGTATCATAGTTACAAGCAGGAGTGTTTTAATAATTTACCTTAAAACTCACATAAAACTCATAATTGACAGAAAATATATCTTAATCTGTAGACACTTATCTCAAAGTAGAATGTAGGGGAAAAGTCATTGAAGAGGGAGATGCAAGTAAAAACATTTAAAAATTCTTTAGCACCCCCCCCGCCAACAAAACCCTTATTAAAACAGCATAGGCTAATTATAAAGCATAGAATCACATTGTGAATTTCAGTAATGTATTTAAATTGCATGATTTTTGCTCTGATTCATAATTCCATTTATTCTTTTTCCTTCCCTCTATTCCTCTCTTCTTGCTTGCTTTATTCATTCATTTCATTTTATTTACTTACAGTCCTAAGATAATCAATTTCTTTCTGAACCTAATTTTCTTAGAAGACTCTTAGACCAACTTCTTTATTAGCTTTCTGTATAGTTATACTACTACATTTCCATTTTTAGGATCCCCCCTTCTTATCAGTATTATTTTTCAGAAATTCTGCCAATAAAATCCTGTTTCTTTTCATAGAAATGTTGGACTCAGCTCATCTAAAACTGCTGCTTGACTATAGGTTCTTTTCTTTATTATTTAAAATATGAACAGTTCATGTCTTCTGAGGATTCCTACCACTTACACATAAACAAGCACCAGTTTTTCCTTATTTATCCGAATTAAGCCAGGAGGAAGCAGTGCCTCTATTTATTTCTACTTTCAGTGAGATAAAATTGACTTCAAGGCAAGTCTTAAATTTTATCAGATATTCTACTTTTAGATAGCAGAGTCGTCTAGCAGTTTTCATGGTGGTTAATGTACCCATAAGCACTGCCAGCTACAAACTGAATTAGAAAAAGCATTTTGCAGGCTTTTCGGGAGAGTATCTACGTTTTATCTTTGTTCCTTCAATCAATTGTTCTTTTTGAATACTTGCCTGAACAACAATGTACCTCCCAGCAGCTTTGGTCTATTCATTTTGCTCCAACTTTTCCTTCCATTACTGTAAGCCAGTGGTTATCAAAAGTAAGGGCTGGGGACTCCCAGGTTTCCGAAAGATCACGACTGTTTTGTCAATAATACTAAGACACCACCATCATTCTCTCACAGGTAGAAGAGGTGGCCAAAGACATCACGTGTGATGGCTTTATTGCTCTGATCACTAATAGGGTGTGTGCTTGGTATTCCTGTGTTTTAAATTTTTCTGTTTAATTTCTAATATGGTAAATGTTGACAGAAATGCCTCACATTAACAAAAGCTTCTTAGAGTCCTCAGTACCTTTTAAGAGCTTACAGAGCTCCCGAGACCAAATATTTGAGAACTGTTGCTCCAGTCCAGTCGGGGGTAGTGATGTACCAAGTCACAATGATAACTATAAAATATATATAATGTGTGTAAAGTTGCAAGTGTATTTTGCTTATTTCTCATACTTGGTGAAATTGTAGTTGTACACCTGAAGCTGAAGTGGTTTTACCAGCCTTTTCTATGATAGTTTCTCTTAAGACTTACCAGTAGTTCTCCAGCATTTTTCTTCATTCTTAGTACACTTTCTGTATCTCTAAAAACCTTTTAGCCTGAGGACAGTGGGCTTTATTTGTTAACCGGTATTTAAAGAAAGAGACATTCGTATTTATTTCATTAAGGAGTGTTAGTAGTGATATGATTTTAGTCAACTGCCATCACCTTTTGATAAAAATAAATAACTGGCATTTGGAAAGATGATTTAAAACACATAATGGCATAATGTAGATTAGCTTTTGCTTAATATCTCTGTCATTATTGTATCCATGGGATAAATAGCTTTTATTTTTCGTTGTTTACTACTATGTTGAGTATGTTTTACATGACTAAGAGTCAACATTATTTCAGTTTAAAATGCTGAGAAACAGAGGTTTTCAGCAGAGGTAAATTTAACATATTACACATTTAAATGGCATGTCAGCATTAATAAGAATTTGAATTTATAACAAAATTAATACTGACATCCCTGCTGCATCCATTAAGATGATTTAATAAATCAAAGAACCAGGTCAATCAACAATCAGATTGTGATCATTATAGTTTCAAAGCCTTAAATTAGGAGGATGGATATAAATCTTTAAACCATATTGGCATTTACTTTATGTGGCCACTAATAATATAATAATAATAACATAGATATTGGGTATGTTAATGAATAAGTTTTTATGTAAGTTTTTAGATTCAGTGTTTCTCTTATTAAAGAAACATATTCAAATAAATCAGGTTTCTTTGAACCATAAAGACATTTCTTGTTTACTTAATAAGACCTCTGGTTCTACTCAGTTTCAGAATTGGTTTAATGGTATTTTAATGATGTCATCAAGGGCTGAGTGTTTTCTATTCTTCTACTGTGTCACCTTTTTTTTCCCTTTCATTGGTTTCAATATGTCTGCACTGAATTGAAATTGCACATATTAATTCTGTCTTCTAAGGCAGAAAGCAGTCCCTGAGCAAGAGATGACTTATTTATTAATTTTTTAAAACAAGGATAGAGCTTCTCAGAAGCCCTCCAAGAGACCTGTTTATTTTTTAATGTTTATTTTGAGAGAGACAGAGAGAGAGAGAGAGAGACAGAGAGAAAGAGAGAGCGCAAGTGGGGGGAGGGGCAGAGAGTGAGGACAAGAGAATCCCAAGCAGTCTCCTTTCTGTCAATGCAGAGCCCGACATGGAGCTCGATCCCATGAACCATGAGATCATGACCTGGGCCAAAACCAAGAGCGGGACACTTAACTGAATGAGTCACCCAGGCACCTTCAAGAGACTTCTCCTAATGTGTTACTGTCCTGGAGTGTCATATAGCCATCCCTTAGTGCAAGCAAATCTTGGAAAGTCAGCATCATGTGGAAACTCAGATTCGAATAGCTAGTTTATACTTCTCAGTCACTTTCTAGGCCGGGCACACTGACATTCTGAAAAACATACTAGTTCTATTAGGAATGGAGGGGGTCAGTCCTGTTGAATGGGAAACTGACAGCTTTTGCCACAACTGATACGTGATAAAAACAAGGACGTGCACAGGATGCTCAGAAACCAAGAGGGTCAGGAAGCCCTGTCTCAGTAGCTGGGGGAGGCACACTGGAAGGGTGGATAAGTGATCCGAATCTAGAAGACATGGGAAGAATTAGCCAGGTGAAGAAAGTCATGTGGAAAGGCAAATGGAAAGATACTATCTAAGGCATTAGGCGGCATGAACAATCTGAACTGATTTCAATAAGGAAGGCCAACTTTTCATACTACAAATTGTACTTGTTTGAAGGCAGTTGCTATACATTTCTCCTCATCTTTGCATGGGTATGTTTCAACATACACGCAGTGCTAAGATTAAACCAGTAGGATGCATGTTGACATAGTCATAGCATTGCGCTAGCTCAATGAAGTACTTGTGCACATTTAAAGTGGAGTGAGGAAGGCATGTCTTTTTTTTTTTTTCCTCTGTTAGTCCTCCAAGGAGACTGGAATTCCTTATTGCCATCTGTTAGATTACATTGTCAGTTCCTAGTGAGGTCTTCTTAACCTCTAGAACACAAAGGAATTGGGGGCATCTGGGTGGCTCAGTTGGTTAAGCATCTGACTTCAGCTCAAGTCATGATCACAGTTCATGGGTTTGAGCCCTGTGTCGGGCTCTGTGCTGATGGCTCTGTGCTGATGGCTCGGAGCATAGAGCCTGCTTCAGAGTCTGCGTCTCCCTCTCTCTCTGCCCATCCCATGCTCGTGCTCACACACACTCTCTCTCAAAAATAAGTAAACATTAAAAAAATTTTTAAGCAAAAAAGAATTGAAATCACTGAGAAAAGAGGCTTGGGACCCACTAATGCACTTTTGTTTTTTCTCCAAAACTGTGCTTTCAAGTTGAACGGTTGAAATCAGACACCTTGTTTTTTTTTTTTTTTTTTTTTTAATTTTTTTTTCAACGTTTATTTATTTTTGGGACAGAGAGAGACAGAGCATGAATGGGGGAGGGGCAGAGAGAGAGGGAGACACAATCGGAAACAGGCTCCAGGCTCTGAGCCATCAGCCCAGAGCCTGACGCGGGGCTCGAACTCACGGACCGCGAGATCGTGACCTGGCTGAAGTTGGACGCTTAACCGACTGTGCCACCTAGGCACCTCTGGACAGACACCTTGTTTTTATGGAATATGCTATATAATGATTATTAAGACTGCTTTTTCCACACAAATTTACTTGAGATTCAGTCAATTAATTGCCAAATCCTGCAGCAACCTTATAATCCAATCTGATTAGCCCACTGCAGTTTGCCTGGAGGATAGATATTCCATGAGTTTGTTTCCAGGGAAGGTGGAAACCCAGCAACAGTGACTGTGCTGCTTCTGTCACTCTTGCTATTCATTACTGTAAGTGCAACTTTATAAACTTATCTGGATATAGTAAGACTCTTTTCAATAAGGAAAGACATAATTGGAGAGCAACTACTAACTATGGATAAGTGATGATCATACATTTTTGCCCTTAGTAATTTATTGTGTATATATGATCTATTATTCATGCATTGCCTTTGATTAAGAAGTACTTGTAAGGGGGCACCTGGGTGGCTCAATCGGTTAAGTGCCCGACTTCAGCTCAGGTCAGGATCTCACAATTTGTGAGTTCTAGCCCCACGTTGGGCTGTGTGCTGACAACTCAGGCCCTGGAACCTGCTTCAGATTCTGTGTCTCCCTCTCTCTGTGCCCATCCCTCACTAGTTCTCTGTCTCTCTCTCTCTCAAAAATAAATAAAAACATTTTTTTAAAAAGTTTAAAAAAAAAGAAGTACTTGTAAAGATTTTTTTTAAATACATTTTTTACTCTTTGACGAACAGTGCCTCCTTGCTTAGGACTCGTACTCATAGTATGTATCAAGAAGTTTCATCCTGGTATTGATAAGCAAAGCTATACCTTGAGAGACATGTATTTGTAGCTGATTGTTACAAATAAAGTGGACAGGCTTTATGCTAAAACATGAATATAAAATAATACTTTCCCTAAATCCGATTTTTGTTTAGATGACCTATGACAGTGGGTCAGGATGCACTGACCTAAAGTGATTACAGAGTGTGAGTGAGTGTGGAAACCCCTGAGCTGTTACAGGATTACCGGTGATGTTGTGGACCGCACTGGGAATAATTTTGCTTGATGAACCCAGCTTTTTTATCTGAATTGAACTGGAATGTCAAAAAAAATGTAAGACAATAAATGGTAACCTAGGATCTCATGCTCACTTTTTTCATTTAACTAAAAAATGAAAAATATTTGTGTATGATAATCAAATATGTTCTCGTGTTTCCTTACTCTAACCTTCCCATCCTAATTCCAAAGAAGTATCGGTAACATCACCACATCTAATTTCCCAGCTTTCTAATTTAAGCACTACCAGAAGAAAAGGCAGGAAATCTTTGCTCCTGCATAAACCACTTGAACGTCAAAAATAAGCTGCTGTCGAGAGAGAAAGATGCCGGCCTTACCCCAGGTGTAGTACACGCCTTTCAGAAGTTTCTTTCTAGCACAGAAAATGCATAGTCTTACCTTGTGTGAGCTGATGGATATGCCCAGCTCAGGTCAGTGAAGACCATAGGCAGAGACCCAGGCTGGTTATTCAGGAGGGAAAAATAATTGAACATGTGTGATGTCAGGCTCTAGTCTAGGAACCTTCAAGTGCATGTTCATTTACACTCTTCGGTAGCTCTACAGGATAGGAATGATGATTCCCAAAATTTATAATGAAAAAAGTGAGACTCTGAATAGCCTAATAACTTGTCCAGGGTCCCCTATTTGCATGTGGTAGTACCAGGATTCAGTTACAGGTGTGCCTAACTCCAAGTTTTTCCCACTCAGTAAAAAGCTACTGTCTTAATGAGTGGTGAGATGAACACTGCCTTATCCCTTGCAACATAATCAACAAATCTCACAGCATGCAATTAAAAATTATTTTGTCCAGGTGCATACTATTGTTATATGTTTTTTTCTTTCTTTTTTTTTTGTAAGTTTGTTGTGTTTAGTGGATGAAAATCACACTTTTCACTTGTAATAAAAACTACTCTCCAAGATTTCAGTCAATATTAGCCTGGTGATTAGTCTGGTGATTGACAGAGATAATGCATTGGTCATAGTTTTTAAACTTTCATAGCAGGTACTAAAATGCTATTTTCTTATATATTTAAATTTTTATGTGACTCCAGAATTCGATTTAAAATTCCCTTAAATGTGACCTATAAACTTTTTCTGTCTTTTTTCTTTCACCTTTAATGAGGATATCTCAATTTTCCATATTTGTAAGAGTCAACACAAGGGAAAGGAAAATCTAAGGCAGATATAGATTTTTTTAAATAGACAAATCAAGTCCTAAATAAATTAAAATACCTTTAAGCCTCCAAGGTCTTTTGCACTCTTCACTCGTATAAACCTAAACCCAAGAATCTATTATTTATAAAATGAAGTCATAATCATTCCAACAGTAGAATTTCCAAGTACATTTAATGAATGCAGTTATAATAATTCAAGAAATATCAACCAAAAACATCCTGTACTTTCTACTGAGCACTTCAGAAGTTACTTGCTTATTGCTATCATCCTCATTCCTGACTTTGGTTTAAAGCATGAGATGTGGTATGTGGTGGCCTCATTTCTTCCAGTTCTAACTCTGCCTATCATGTACTATATGATGTTGGACAAATCATGTAACCTTTTGGAATCTCAGTGTTCTGTTTCATAACATGAAGCTAAGAGTATTTTCTAATTTTGAATAACTAGGATTGATTGAATTACATATATGTTGCTATTTTTAATTCTATAATTTAAGTAGATCTAATTTTTCTTTTCTAAAAAAACCTGATTATTTCACAAAGGCAATAATAATTTTAAAGTTTACTGTAAGCAATAATAGTCACTTCACACCAATAAATTTTATTATCAGGCATTCATATTGAGAAGCTTGGTGTCATTACCTTCCTCTTACATGGAGAATAAAAGAACATGCTTAGAAGATGAAAATTAGGGCACCTGAGTGGATCGGTGGGTTAAGTGTTCAACTCTTGATTTCAACTCAGGTCATGATATCACGGTTCGTGAGTTCGAGCCCCACATCAGGCTCTGTGCTGGCAGTGCAGAGCCTGCTTGGGATTTTCTCTTTCTCCTTCTCTCTCTGCCCCTCCTATGTCCTCATTCTCTATCCCAAAATAAATAAATGAATTTAATTAAAAAGCAGAAAAGGAAAATTAGGGATGCCTGGGTGACTCAGTGGGTTAAACATCTGACTCTTGATTCTGGCTCAGGTCATAATCTTGCAGTTTCGTGGGTTTGAGCCCCAGATCAGGCTCTTTGCATTGACTGCAGGGAGCCTGTTTCAGATTCTCCCCCTCTCCCTCTTTCTCTGCTTCTCCCCCAATCATGCTCTGTCTCTCTCATAAATTAAAAAACTTTAAAAAAAAAAGGAAAATTAGTTCAGTAATTAGTACAGAACTGTTTAGCCAGTCAGTGATATCAAAGAAGCATGTAGAACACAATTTCACAAAGATATTTTTAAAAAATTAATTGCAATCCATTTATGCTTTACCATTACTGTAGTTAGAAACAGGACTGAATACTCCTTTAATACATTTCAATCATTGATTACATGATATCGACCTGTGATATCTTCTTAGAGTCAACACATTTCCTAAATTCAAAGAATGTTTATGATTCAAGAGGTGTGGGCATATATTTGGCTGATATGCTGAAGTCATTGATCCAGTAAATGATTTTGATTTTATTATCAGGCAAATAGAAGATCTGTATTTACGTGCCTCCCTGCTATCAGTAACATTTTCTTAAGCAGAAATGTTAATGCTTCTCATAGAATTATACTAAAATATATTCTCCATGACTCACCCATCTCCTTTTTCCGATTCCATTGTATTAATATTTCTTTCTCATTTATTTTTCTCATGCTTGGCCTATATCACTTATGTCCCTTTGATGCCTTCCAAATTCAGGATCTACAATCATTGGGGCACCGGGTGACTCAGTTGGTTAAGTATCGGACTTCGGCTCAGGTCATGATCTCGTGGTTCAAGAGATCAAGCCCCACATCAAGCTCTGTGCTGACAGCTCAGAGCCTGGAGGCTGCTTTGGCTTCTGTGTCTCCCTCTCTCTCTCTGCCCCTCCCCCACTCTTGCTCTGTCTCTGTCTCTGTCTCTCTCTTTCTCTCAAAAATAAATAAACATTAAAAAAAAAGAATCTACAATCATCTACTCAGCTGAAAGCTAATATGTGCCAAGCCCCATGAAGAATTTTTTTATACACATTATTTTATTTATTGCTTACAGCAGTTATATGAATAAAGATGCCACTGTCCATATCTATGAATTTAGTATGTGACAAGGCCAAGAGTTGAACTGAGATTCTTTTACTCCAAATCTAGTGTCCTTTCCACTGCAACAGAGCTGCCTCCAGACCCACAGACCTTTGCTCGTTTCTTTGTTCATTTGTTCATTCACTCGTTCATTCGTTCATTTCTGATCATGGATAGGAAGCAAACATTATAGGTTGTAATGACCGGTGCTGAGAGTAATTGTGACATTTGGGGTCATTGTTAGAGTCACAGTGAATGGTAATTAACAGTCTGTGTAGAGTTAGCCTTAACTCAGGTCTTCAGCATGGGCTCATCACATATTCCATCAGGCCAGTTCATCACATATCCTAAAGAAGCAACTATGCCTTTGGGAGGTGTTAGGCTCTTGGAATAAAAATGTGCATAAGACAAAGTTCTTGCCTTTGAAGAACTTTCATTTTTGTAAAATGGTGATCTGTGAAGGAGGAGTTGAGAGGAGTTCTATGATGATCAGAATTATCACCCATATCCCCTGGATGGCTCCTCTGATATTGTGATATTCCATGAGAGACCAAAAGTGCTTTACCCAAGTTCTCAGGGTAATTCTGATACTTAATATTTCTGTCCTTATCCCCTCCTCTCCATTATTACTAAACATTACTAAACACTAAAACATGTTAGATGCATATTATACACAAACTCAGCCCTCCTACTCATACTTTCTCCGGATATTTATATATGGCTTCCTCAATAGATTTAAATCTTCTTTGACAAAATAAATTGTAGTTATTTTTTATGTTCATTCCATAATCTATGCATGGGTCAGGCTATGCTAGAAGAATGATTTTCACTTGGTAGGAAATTTTGAAATGTTTGATAGTTAAATAGCTGATAGTGTAATGAGACTTTAGAGTTTATGTAAATACACCATGGAAGAGACAACATAAGGGCATTTTTTTAGTGTATAAATTTTTACCTCATATTTTACCCCATAATTTCCAAGTGCCTAATGACCTTTTGGTTTAAGAAGGAGAGTATTTTTCTGATACAGAATATTTTTCTCATTATATAAGTATGTTCTCTGGGTACTGTATAAGTTCAGTCCTATGTATTTCAAACTTCCTATAGATATTTATTTTTTAGTGGTGTCATTCAGTAGGGGTACCTCAGATTCTTGAATAAACCATTAGTGCACAAAAATAGCCATCAATCGTGTACTGATGAAGTATCTTTTACTTTTCCCCATCCTTTAAGCTCTAACACTAAAATTTCGAGTTTTGTTGAATGTTGCATTAACATTTGAAGTTTTTCTCATATATGAAGGGTAATATCATGTTTCTCTTTTTTAAGATTCAAAGATATACAAACAAACAAATGCACAAAAAGAACATTTTACATGACCAACATTGTTTGGCAAGGATATTCCCTTGAGCTCTGCCATTTTTGGAATTCCCCTCTTATCAAGAGACCATCAGAATTACTTAAATATATATGCCCATGCTCTGATCATTGGCATACATTACAATAATTCAACTTTATTCAGTATATTTTATCCAGTGTAGAATAGTATCCTTTCATATTCTGGTTATCTGACAGCTACATTTATTTAAAATTAACTGTGTTGTGTCCTCTACTATATGAAATTGTCCCTTGTATTCATTTAAAAAGTAGACCGTGTTCATTAAAGAAACATAATCTATTACACCTCTTTTTCTGGTCCATTTCTCAAACTTCTGTATTAATTAGAACATTTTGTATTAAAATCAAACATCAAATTAGAAATAGGGCAGTTGGCATTGTAAAGATGATGGCTTCTTAATGTATTACAAATGAGACGGAAGTTTGAAAATTCTCACTTTTTTTCCAAGTTTGCAAAGATGTGAATGCAAATATATCTAGGCCACATATTAATAAGCCTATTTGGTTCTGCTGTGGGCAAATGATTATGTTGTTGTAGGTTTTTGTGTAACTGATTATGGCTGGCCATTAAGGAAAAGACCACAAAACATGAAAATATTTATTAGTCCCAATCTTCTTCCCATCCCCAAGTAAATCGGTAGATCTATAAGTAAGCACCATACAAACAAACACTAACTTCTTTCTGTAAACAGTAGAAGGTATACATTTAAATGGAAGGAAATCTGGGTGCTGGTATTTCTTATAGTAAGGTAACTTCCTTTATATTTTACCAAAAAAGATCTGTTTCACTGCAGTGTTGTAGAAGGTAAACTTTACAGTTTATCGTTGAGGCTGATCACCCATGAAAATCTAGAAGAGTCCTCCACTGCCATTGGTTTTCAGATCTTCCTCATCCTATCTGGATAATCACAGGAGTTTTCTAACTAGACTCCCTTTCGCCTCATTCCAGCTCACTGAGTCACCTTCCACCCTTCTACCAGATGAAAACCCATTTATTTCTCCTGTCAGCCACAGTATAGTAACAAATGCCTTAGCATTGTACCAGTTATGCCTAACAAATTCTATAGATTTGTTTCTTGCCCCACCTTCTCTCTTTCTTATTCCATTAATATTTCCTAACTACCCAGTAGACACAGGGATAAAGGAACCTCAGTGCTGCTTCAATAACTTACAGTGTATTCTTCATTGAAAAGATAACTCAAGAGTCACCTCTGGAAACACATCTTACCTTCAGTTAACCTGGAACCTTCTCCATTACACCTACCCACAGTTTTGTGATTCTACAACATTTCAGGTATACTTGTTTCATTTATTTAGTCATGCAATTTATGCATGATATGCCTTTAAAGCCATTCACTATTTAATAAATATTTATTCAGCATTAATTATGTGTTAATGACTGGTCATTGCTAAAAGCTACATTGGATTCCTGCTGGCCTTCCCAATGGCATGAATCTCTTTTGCCTGTCAATGTGTCCATACTTTGCACTATTTTCAATGTTGCTGAGTTTCTGTTCCCCAGCCAGACATCAGCTCCCTCTTCCACTGACAGCTTTTCTCCCTGCAGAGCTTTAGAGACAGTGTGCCAACTCAGCTCTTTGCATAAAAGGAGTTAGCAGTGGTTCTGTGCCCATGGTTGTGTTTACAAGTCTTCTTTTCTCCCCCTATTCTTATAACATAAATCATTACTTGTCTTGTCTGAATGGGCATGTGGCTATTTGCTGACATGAAGTGCCATCTACATTTTGGCTTTTCTATTATCAGTGTGCAGAAATTTTTTAAAAGGAAAAGAATTTAGATACAGGATTTTAAACATCAACAAATAAGAATTATATCATTTTAAGACTAGAAGGAAATTTACATTTGGAACAATTGAGCCCAAACTGTCCAAAATCTCAGCTCAAGGTCATGCAACAAGTCAGATGAAATATACAGAAAACAACAAAAGTGAAAGTATAGAGAAGTGTTTTAATTTGCATCTAAAAAACATCCAAGATTGAAAGAACTATCAGTGTAATAAATGTTGTTTATGCAATGAACAAATCAATTAAGTCCTCTTCAAGTGGATTTTTAAAAGTCCTATTTTAGGAAAGAAGCAATGCCCATATTTTCCTGCTACTCTCCTCATTTGAAAAGGAGAGCAATAATTTGCTTGTAGAGTTAGAGAGGCTTCTTCTAGCTCTGCCGTGGTGGGGCAATTCAGAAACAGAGATGTGACCTTCATAGCACTTTTTACACAGCTTACCCTGAAATAGTATTGGCCAGTTTTCTCTCCATAAGATATGAAAGTATTCAGTTCAAACCCAGTAGTGTAGACTGCCAAGGAAAATATGTTTAACCCACTGACCCATCTCTGCTTCACTTTGTGCTCTGCAGACTTTAAAGTTACCAATTCCAAAGGCAAACAACACTGTTTTATTTTTTATTTTTTTGATGTTTATTTATTTTTGAGAGAGAGAGAGAGAGAGAGAGAGAGAGAGAGAGAGAGACATAGTGTGAGTGGGGAGGGACAGGGAGAGAAGGAGACACAGACTCCAAAGCAGGCTCCAGGCGCTGAGCTGTCAATGCAAGGCCCAATGTGAGGCTCAAAATCAACTATGAGATAATGACCTGAGCCAGTCGGACACTTAGCTGACTGAGCCACCCAGGCGCCCCAACTCTGTTTTACATGCAAAGAACAACAGAAAATTGCACTGCACACAGACTGAGAGGAACAACTTAAGGAACGAAAAAATGTGTTGTGAGAGAATAAAATGTGTTTTGGATTTATTATAAAATATTTAACCTGAATTATATATCTGACCATAAATTTTTTAAATGGTAGAGATACCTAAGTATTTTTGAAAATGTCGTGAATTATAATCCTTTTGCATTGTATTTCATCTATCAGTAAAATATATATATTTAATACTCCTATCTAAGATTTATGTCTTAATTGGCTTCGTAAGTTATTTCCTCAAATTATTGGCTGAAATAATTTTGTTAACCTTGGAAAAACATACATGTTTTTTCCATTGAGTTCCTGATTTTAGTATTTCAATTCAGTTTCATTTGACAAATTTATTTATTTATTTATTTATTTATTTATTTATTTATTTATTTATTCATTCATTCATTCATTCATTTTCATTTGTCAAATTTATATTTGATACACACTGTATGTCATGTAGTACTGAGATTATACAAACTAGCAAGGCATATTTCCCTGTTTCCGATGATTCAAAACTTGTCTCTAATTCCTAGCTTCATATAGCAGTAGATTTTAAGAAGTTTGCAAGTGTGTCACTTAATATATTGTTTTCTCTTAACAAAAATTACCGTGTAAATTAAAAAGAAAAGCTTACATACACACATCTATGTGAGAGTGTATGTGTTTGTGTATATATACTATATGTATATATGAAGAGGTTGAGGTGTATTTTTACTATAAATTATCTATAAGATTTATTTTGGGTGACTTGATTCCATATCAGGATAGATTGGACATAGATTGTTTTCATGGCTGTCATAAACTGAACCCTTTAAACTGAATACATGATAAATTCCTTCTCTAAGACTCCTACAGTCTGAGCTACCTTTGAGTTGTTCATTCATTTATGAAGGTTTAGGTTTGGTTCTCTGAATTGGGGGAAAAATTGCAATTCATGATACCAAGAAATGAGCATAGACTTCTTGCCATGCAACATTGGATTTGTGAATCTAACCTGAATATATAATGTGAGTTTCCTAAATTCGTTGGCAAGTTCCTCTTTTATGAAATCACTGAAGCTCAAGGCTCTATTAGATACACTTGTTGACACTTGGGTGCCTTAAAAATGTACCTGTTCACTGAAGAAAATGATAAAACAGAGAATTTGTAGAGTTTAACAGTATTTGGAACCTCCTAGTTACATTGTACAATTTTCATTAGGAACTTTCAAGACATTGACATGAAGAATACATTTATAATTGCATAGCTTGTCAGCAGACAGTACATATGCAGGACCTAAAATCTTAAATAGGTTCTGATCACTTACTGTAGAACAATTCTCGTTCAAAAAATTGTTGGTTGTTATTGGATATTATTTTTTTTGACATTTTACTGATGACAGTTTATTTTCTATTACAACATTCTACTGAAACAAGATAAAAAATAATGCATGAATTATGGATTAGTGTTAAAGTAAGGAATGATGCTGATAATCTAACATATTATACACTGCTTTACAATGACTATGTTAGTAAAACATAAAGATGCCATTTGAGTTTATTTTCTCGAAGAACTGCAAACTAAAAACTGTTGTTGTTTCCACATTTGATTTTTTCGTGATAATAGCATGCTGGATTGGGATAGAGGGCACAGACTTAGGAAAAATACCTTGGTGCTCCTCACTCTCCACTTAATAGAGACAAATACTGATTTAAGTAAGAATATGGGAAGCTTTGAAAAGAAAAACAATGAAAAGACAGCCCTCGGTATAAGATAAATGGAAGTGTGAAAGGTTGATGACCTTGGAAGCTAGTTCCATTCCTCCATGATAACAATTTCTATGCTCATCATGTAGATTCCATCCATTTCCTGGCATGGGACAGTGGGTGCTATACGATAAAAATCATAGTATAGGAAGCAGTGTTGTGGGTGGGATGATCTTGTCCAAAGTTTTAGGCAACTACCAGGTATCCCATTTGTTTCTGGCTGCTCTCTCCCCAGGAATTATTGTTTATTCAGGGAATCTACTAGAGGATGTGATCTAATCATAAGTCACAGGGTGACTTCTATTTTTGGGTCAGAGTAAAAACGAGATGGAGGAGTGTAAGCTAGATCAGTGGCCCTGATTGATTCTCATATCAAAAATCACAGAGACTTGGGGCGCCTGGGTGGCTCAGTCGGTTAAGCGTCCAACTTCGGCTCAGGTCATGATCTCGCGGTCCGTGAGTTCGAGCCCCGCGTTGGGCTCTGTGCTGACAGCTCAGAGCCTGGAGCCTGTTTCAGATTCTGTGTCTCCCTCTCTCTCTGACCCTCCCCCGTTCATGCTCTGTCTCTCTCTGTCTCAAAAATAAATAAAAACGTTAAAAAAAAAATCACAGAGACTTGGCCTACCATGCTTGCCATTTGTCCACAGTTTAAGGGAAGTAGGGATTAACTCATATCATTGGGGAAATGCATTCTTTCTGGAATCAGCATTTTGTAACATAGATGTGTGTATTTTAGACATTGTTTATCAATGAAGATTTTTTTCAATGGAAAATTGTCTAACAATCATTTTTAGTTGTAGTCATATGCCTAAATGTTGTCTCTCTATATCTTTGTCCCTGTTTCTTTCTCTCTCTCTCTTTCTCTCCCTCTTTCTCGTTATGAAAAATATGTGACTACGAAAACAAAGCGTGTGTGTGTGTGTGTGTGTGTGTGCACGTGTGTGTGTGGCAGCATTTTCTTACAGCAAAGACAACAGAAAGGTGATAGCATTTTCATTAAAATAGACACATATATCTGTATAAAATGCTATGCAAGCCTTATAAAATGTTTTTTAGTTGAGGTAAAGATCACTATCTGGAAAGAACTTTCATGGATAAAGTCATTGACTACATTTTTGAGTCTGCATGAAACTGGAAGATTAGCTTCTAGGAAGCAAAAACAAATCAATATGGCTCTGCTTATCTGACATTACATTTAGTCCCCTCTAACTAGTCAAGGGAATTGAAATCTCTTTTCCAGCTAACTTTGAACCACCTGAGAGCATAAACATCAAGTTTTTAAGCCTCTTTTGGACCCTGTTTTAATATACAGGGGAGATGCTGTTGAAATGAATTTATATACCATCAGAATTTTTGTTTAAGTCTCAAAGCCATTTGGTTCAAATTCTTTGAAGGTCCTAGAAAATTTAACAGTTTTTGAGAATTGTTATCATTTCAAATGGTCATCCTCAACCCTTGACTCAGAACTTGACTTATGTATAATGGCAGAACATATTTGTTCATGTGTTTTTAGAAATCAGTTTTCATGAACCAATTCCTGTGTGCATACAAGAAAGAAAAAGGTCATATTTCTTTAGTGACCTTCCACACTGGTTTCAACCATTTTGAAAAAGAGTTTGAGAAACAGGAAGAAGCTAAATGTTGGGGAATAGAAGTTGGTAACGGGGCCCTGGGATGATACTTTAAACACATTATCTAGATAAAGATTAGATGGTAAAATTTGAAGTGGCTAACTTCTTAATCCAATGACTTTATTCATAAAATAAGGAGAGTTTCCTTCTTGCATGATTTTATGTTACTACAATGATTTTACAAATGCATGTTCTGAGAGTGTGAAGAAACATGAAAACACATGGACAGACAAAATGAGATTGAGCACACAATTTAAAGGAAAATTGAGGACTGTTATCTATTTTAGAATAATATAAGACATGATAAAATAAGTCATATTCAGAATAATTATATTGGTTGTTACTAATTTCGTTTCTTGGAAATGTGATCTGAATGTATATGTAGACTTTACTCTGAGAAGCTACATCATTACATATTTATGAAGATGGGCTGTTTTTCCAAGAGACTTGCATGATCACATGTTTGTGAAAATATATGTTGGTTAGCAGGATTTTGAAACAAGTGTTTGTGATATTCAACAGCATGAACAACAGTAGCATATAAAATGGAAGTGTCTGCCCTCAGATTACAATTAACATTTAAAATTACTTTTAACTAATTTTTGTGAATATTAAATCACAACACTTGGATAAAAGGCATGAAAATTTTCTTTTAATTCTTAAAAAAAAAAACTTGCTAACAGTAAACAATCTCACAGTCCAAAGTAAAGCCTTCAGGGGCACCTGGGTGCCTCAGTCGGCTAAGCGTCTGACTTCAGCTCAGGTCATGATCTCGTGGTCAGTGATTTTGAGCCCCACCATCGGGCTCTGTGGTGACAGCTCAGAGCCTGGAGCCTGCTTCAGACTCTGTGTCTCCTCTCTCTCTGCCCCTCCCCTGCTCATGCTCTGTCTCTCCCTGTCTCTCAAAAACAAATAAATGTTTAAAAAAAAATTAAAAAAGAAGTCAAACCCTCAAATCTTCAAAACCTCCACATAGAACCGGTTAAATATTACTGAAAAACCCTACAAAGTGGTTGTAGTAGGAAGTAGAAGGAAAAAAACTTGATAAAATCATAAATACCACACTGACTACCTTTGAACCTTGGTAACAGTCACTGTGAAATCTATATTAATCTATTAATGAAAAAGCTAAAATCAGTTCTCTGAAGGTGAAATCATTACCCAGTATAGACTAATTCCATTTCCAGTGAGTAGGGAGTATAATTCTTATGAGTATAAATATAGTCATACATCTCAGAGTTTCATAAATATAAATGATATATCTACCATTCCTTTTAGTCTAGAAGAGTTCATTCTGTTAGCAAGCACAATTATTTAAAAGAAATATATCTTTACATTGAGTGGTCGTGGATAAAAATTGAGGCAACTATAAATTAATGATAGTCTCTGATAGGAGGCTTTTTGAAAATATGTTTACAATCATCACCCTCTCCTTAGATACATATTCCAGGGGATTTGATTGGCATCCAGATAATAGCAAACTGACTTTTAAAAACTGACCAATATCAGCTTCAGGGAAAGAACCCTATTTATATATATTTAATGCCTTTAATTATTTATTCATCAAATAATTGGTACAGCCATGCACCATGCACATAGTAGGCTCTGGAGACAGACACAAATGGAGAAGGCTGCATGTTAGAACCTTCTGGTGAAAATCAGAGTAATAATTGCAGAAAAAGAGTTTTTGTCAGTAAACCTGCCCAGGGAGATCAGAAGAGGAAGCAGCAAGCTCTTTGTAATTTCATGGGAAATTTCACACTAGAAATAACTTTTGAGATCCATTTGAAAGATAAGTAGAAATCAATCAAAAGGTGGGGACTTTTGTTGCTTAATTGGTTGGCTGGAGAAGAAAGTTTTGTAATTGCTAAGTGTATGGTCAGGAGGGAAAAAATAAGGTAAAATAATGCTTTGTATCTGAGGGTTTTTTTGCTTGTTTATCTTTTTTAATTTTAATTTTTAAAAAATATTTATTCATTTATTTTTGAGAGATGGAGAGAGAAAGAGCAGGAAGGGGCAGAGAGAGAGAGAGTACCAAGCAGGCTCTGCACTGTTGGTGCAAAGCTCTATGCAGGGCTCAAATCCACAAACCCTGAGATCATGGCCTGAGCCGAAATCAAGAGTTGGGCGCTTAAGCAATTGAGCCACCTAGGCGCCCGTTGTTTGTTTGTTTGTCTGTTTGTTTGTTTTTTAAAGAAGTATATCCCTGAAGAACTTTTCTCCAAAACAGTGTCTTATCTTTAGAGTACAGAATGATAAGTGGTTATTTCAATACTGAGTATTAATTACAGAATTGAGTTTTGTGTCTCAGGGTACCATTAAATTGACAAGTTATGATTTTCTTGTGGAAAGTAAAACATTCAAGAATTATTAAAAATGAAAATGTAACTATCTTGACATTGCGGCATGAGGTGAGAGACAGAGAAACTGACATCATGTGGCAAAGCTGATGTTCAGTGATATAGCTTAATACCTTGGTCTATTTGACAGATCTCTGTTTGGTGTTTTGTTTCCAATAAATTAATGTTAATATTGATAGATAGTGTTGCCATGTAACACGTGCATGCTGGTGCTGGAGGCTACTCAATTTTGTCTTGAAGTTAGAATTAACTAGTCCTCCACTTCTACCAATCACTGCTAGCATATTTCTATGTCACCATAACTTTTGGAACCCATTTGCAAAGTGGGGGCCATATTATAATTATTTATAATGGATTAATCTGACTGAAAAATAAAAATAGTTTTACTACTATGAGTAAGACTATACTGCGTGAGTACAATGAAATAAATCATTATGTTTTCAAGTTACATTTGGTAAGCACTTCCTTTGTTCTCTGGTGGTATTAAGACATTTATCCAACTAAAATTTCATCATTTCACCCCTCCTCCCCAAATAAAAACCTAAAGCATATTCATTATATGTCCGTCAGGGACTTCATGGGGTGGAGTGGAACGGGAACAAAGAAGGTAGAGACAATATTTGACTTTCAAAAAATAAAACAAAAAATCAACCTGTAGTAATGGAGAAGGGAATACATTTCACCAGATTTTCTATTGAGAGGGAAGAATTAATGTCAGTTTCATTAAATGATAATAAGTAATAATGTTAAGAGGAAAATGTATACTGGCCTAGTATTATTCCTGAACAGTACAGACACTGTGCTGTTTTAGACTAATGGATAATGTACAACATTGTTGCAAAATATATATAATTTGTATATATATATATATATATATATATATATATATATATATATATATGAGAAGAATCTTATGAGCCATTAAACTGATTTATTACCAACATCTTTGACTCTAGTTAAAGATACCTTTTCTTTCCTTTCTTTGTCAGACATGTTTCTTAGAACAAAATAGAAAATACAGTTGTAACCGTCTTTCATTTGCTACATTAAACACATTTAAGTGCCTGTCCACCAAAGACTTTCACATTCCAGGCTTTTTCCCAAGATTGACATATTATTCCCCAGAGTTCTAAAACTTGATTTTTTTTCTGTTAAACCCTAGCAGACAGGTAATATTTGAAACCATTGTTAGAATTTAAATGTAACTGAACCCATTTTACTCTTATTATAATGACTACCCTCTTATAATCTTACTGTTAAGAATCCTCTAAAAATCCATAACCTTTTACCCTAAGCTATACATTTCAATTATAAGGAAGGGTAATGAAAAAGAAGACAAAAGCTCTGAGAAGGTGGTGATCATATCATCGTAAGCCTGATTAATCACTTCCATGACATCATCAATACCTCATTTAGATAGTCTGAAACACTTCTGGTTAATTTGTGGGACTGGAATGGGAGACAAGGAGTGATTCTATGCTGAGTCAACAGTTGGACTAGTGTTTTTTTGAAGCACCGTTCTATTGGGTGGGGAGATGGGAGGGGATGGGCAGGGTGGCGGTAGGCATGAGAAAAAATTACACAGTATATTTCATTTCATTTATATTTTATTTATTTTTTATCTTTTCTGAAAACCGGTGTAAATATTCTTCATGTTTTCTTACCTAAACATGTCTCAACTCTCTTTCTTTGTAGAATCAACAGATACACACAAATAACATTAGATTTTTTTGAACTTTTAAGATAGGATGCTTAACTAGTAATCAAAGCAAGGGTATAAATACATTAAACATCAAATATTAAAATATCCATAGCTCGAGTGTACACATAAAAAATGTTCATTTATATGTGATATATACTGTTATTTATACTCTGATCTGAGGTATTTTTACTTGAAAATAGTGACTTAGTTTAGATTCTGTGCTTGAAATCCAATTTCTGAAACACAAGGATATTTAAAGAAAAAGGAGCAAGCATATTTAATAATGTCCACTAACCACCTGTAAGCAATTAATATAAATAAACAATATACCAGTAGAAACATTGTATCTTTCTACTGTTATTACCCCTCTGTTAGAAGGTCATCTTGCTAAACAAATTTTGTTTTAATTATTTTTAGTTAGAAACCTTTAGCAGTGTTTGTATTTATTGATCTCCACATAATGATGCATATGCGGAAAATGAGAATTTGGAAAATTAGTGGTTGTTAGAAATTCCTAGAGAGTGAAAAGACTGATATCAGGTCATAAATGGATCACTAGCGCAAACAAGATGTATATATTAGTCTCTTTATATTGAAAATCATGGTGACACTGTATTATTGTTATTTTTGCTGAAATCTGGGTATCAAATGATCAGCCTCGCTTCCCTTAGAATGGCTGCTGGAATAACTAGGTAGCAATCATAGTTCTTGGAAAACAACTAAAACCAATTAGCAAATTGACTTTGATGTGTGCCATCCTTGAAAATGGCATTGCACTTCCCCCGAGGAAATAAGATATTTCTGAGCATTTCAAATGAAACATGAGCACCAGGAGCTCACATTTCTTTAGAAAAAAGGCAATGGGATATGGTGTGTTTATTTGTTTTGTTTTGTTTTTAAGTTCATTATGGAACAGAATTTTATCACCTGGCAAAGTCAGTTTAATCTGTTTAACATTTATTTATTTATTTATTTGTTTATTTATTTATTTATTTTGAGAGAGAGAGAGAGAGAGAGAGAGAGAGGCAGAGAGAGAGAGAGAGAGAGAGAGAGAGAGAGAGAGAGAGAGAATCCCAAGCAGGCTTCGTGCTGTCAGCACAGAGCCCAATGTGGAGCCCAAGCTCCCAAACCATGAGATCATGACCTGAGCGGAAATCAAGAGTGGACACTTAACAGTCACTCAGGCGCCCTGGGATGACAGTACTTTTAAACCAACCTTATGGATGTGGGAAACGCAATGAACTAAGAGTCAGAAGATCCTTCTGCTTATATATTGGTGAAGCACTGATACAGACCCATGCCATTTTTTTGTGTTCTTTGTATCTGGTTTGCCTCATCAGATAAAGGCTCATATTGTAATCTTCCTTCTTCTGTGACAGTCTCCTTGATCAGACAAAGTAATGCCTACTAACATTTAATGTGAACTATATTATGCTTTGTAAAGGTAAGGTACATTTTCCCTCAAATCGGAAATAATTAAAGATATTTTATTATCCTTGTATCACAGTTGGAGAGTGTCTTTTAGTGATAAAAAAAAAAATCACAAATCCTCACCCTTGGACAGCAGCTTCTCATAAGTGTTCAGTTCTTCTCCGGAAAGTTTTGTTCCTGAAACGAAGAGTGGTTTATTAAATGACCAAGTAAATAAATTCACAAAAAAAATCATTGAAACACTGTCATAATTGAAACTGCAGCAATGTCATATGTATATACTGATATTTTAAGTTCTTTAGGAGTTGGGGAAAGAGCAATTGGTAATTCCCTTCTTGTCTCAAAGAGTGAGGTTTTCTGTTTTTTATTTTTATTTTTTTTCATTCCACCTAGCAACCGTATTGTGTCATTAGCCGCCAATTCTGCCATCCTTGACATTAATAGCATCCCCATTTCTAGCTCTCATCAGATGGCTTTGCTTACCCGTGGGCTAGGTGGCCTGTTCTTGCTAATTAGAGTCACTTCAAAGAATTTGACCTACCGGTATACCTTGGATTTGAATTAGGGTCATTTTCAAGAAGTACATTTGTTTTCACAGTGTATTTAGAAGATGAAAAGTTTAACAATTAGTAGATTTCCTGGCTAAGAGTTCATTTTTAAGCACAGCTTTAAAGGAAAGGTTGTAATATGTTTCCTCTATTCACCTACCCTTTTTGATCTTCATATAATAATTTCTTTTTAGGAGAAATTATTGGCGTGCCTAACCCATACTCCTTCCACAGGCATCTATACCAAGTCACAGCTCTTCTTTCTTTTTTCCTCTTTTCCTTTTAACAATCCAACTCGTACGCACCCCTTATCACATTGAGTTTGCCCTTGGTATAGATGGCAAAGCTCTAAGTGAGGGTTTAATTATAGCCATTTAGAGACAACTTACAAACTCCTGTCTAATTTACGGCAGTTCTAAAGTACAGTCTGGATGAGAGTTTCAAAGTTTTAAAACTACTAATAGATAAGATGCTTACAGGGAGGTTTGTACAGTTTAAATTTTTTTTTCAAGGGGAAAGGAAAGAAGCAAGAGATTTTTTCATATTCAAGTCGCATGACAAGATCTAGCTTAAAATTTTAGCTTCTTGGGGCGCCTGGGTGGCGCAGTCGGTTAAGCGTCCGACTTCAGCCAGGTCACGATCTCGCGGTCCGGGAGTTCGAGCCCCGCGTCAGCCTCTGGGCTGATGGCTCGGAGCCTGGAGCCTGTTTCCGATTCTGTGTCTCCCTCTCTCTCTGCCCCTCCCCCGTTCATGTTCTGTCTCTCTCTGTCCCAAAAATAAATAAACGTTGGAAAAAAAAATTAAAAAAAAAAATTTTAGCTTCTTTACTTGCACCCTAGAATGTAATGGCCTCATTGACTCGCTTTATGTTTCTCTTCCCTAAGAACCTTTTGCTATACTTCTGATTTAGGACTTTTTTTCATGTGTTTTGTTTTTTCAGAGGAAACTGCCTTAAGTCATAAGAAAACTTGGCATTGTTTTGCGTCGGTACCAAGACTTACAGTCTGACAAGAAGAAATCATCCTGAGTTATTTTTAATTTTGTAGAAGTTATTTCAGATATATATATATATATATATATATATATATATATATATATATATATATGATAGTTTTCGTATACCTGGGTTTTCTCTTATTATTTGAGGGCACATATTTTCATCAAATATTTTATGTCACTGTAAAACAAAGAAATAGGTGCTCCAGATATTTATCCTGTATGTTCTCTTTACTATTGAATGCTAAAAAAGCTCTTCCCATGAGTTTCCCAAATGGATTCTAATCCTTTATAAATTATAAGATGTAAGTTTCTCTTTTGAAGAATAGAAACTTAAAGACCTGATTGAGTTAAGGAATGAAAATACTATCCCTAAGAGAGAGGCTATTGCCAGGGCAATCGTCATCAGAAGGAGAAATATCATAACTGCTATTTAAAAAAATATAATTTCAA
Organism: Felis catus; assembly: GCF_018350175.1. Taxonomy (NCBI): domain Eukaryota; kingdom Metazoa; phylum Chordata; class Mammalia; order Carnivora; family Felidae; genus Felis; species Felis catus. The sequence continues at coordinate 41,792,939 of NC_058368.1, read as the reverse complement.
TATCAATTCCTCAAAGCAATAAAATGGGTTTTATTTTTTACACCTATAGAGATGAGGGAACTATATGTTGTCACAAGCACTGTATACACTGATAGAAACACAACTTTATATTTCTCTTACTGAGGGTTGACATGAATATTTTTTTCTCAACTTGAATCAGGGTTACATTTTTGGGTCACAAAAAGGAAAACAGATAATATCATATTTTATGGACCATGGTGGAAAATGTGATTTTCTCCCTTAAAACAACCACAATCCCTTCTCCATCCTTTTTCTCCCAGCAATCTGTGCCATCTACTGTCCTTATTACAATGTCAGTTCGCTATGGAGGTTTGTATTGCTTATGTCTTATCGTTTCCCAAGTCTCTCAGCTTGCTTACAGTGGTTTCAGTGTATAGTTTAATGAAATCACTGAAATAGGAAAATAATATGAAATATCCTCAGAGGATATTGGAATGAACAAAAGTTTTGAAGTTTCTGCCTTGAACTTCCAAAGATAGAGCTATCATTTTGTCTAGTGTGATTCTTATTATCTCAGTATTAGAAAGCTGCTTAATATATATAATTCATGAAACCCAATGTATTCCTCAGGATTAAAATCTTTATGGCTTCTTCTAAATTGTTTATGACTAAAGAGCCAGTTTAGAAAGAAGTTACGTACTTTTTCTATATGCTACATATAAATAAATCCCTGATCTCAACTGTGCATTTGGATGACTTTTAATTTCACTAGGTGCATATATATTCTTTTTTTTAAAAAAATTTTATTTATTTTTGAGAGATAGAGACAGAACATGAGCAGGGAAAGGGGAGAAAGAGAGGGAGGGAGACACAGAACTCGAAGCAGGCTCCAGGCTCTGAGCTGTCAGCACAGAGCCTGACGTGGGGCTCGAACTCACAAACCATGAGATCGTGACCTGAGCCGAAGTTGGTTGCTTAACCAACTGAGCCAGTCAAGCACCCCCTGGGTCCATATATATTCTAAGTGTAACCCTTTTTGACTGATCTTTTTCTCTACCTTGGAAACAACAATCTAATCTTTGTGTTTTGCTCATTCTTTGTTTTTAGGGCAGAGGCCATTTTCCCAACTATTCTGAACCCCTTATGAAACAGCCAAGAGTAGTTTCTCCTTTTAAAGACATAACTCTGGAAGGCTAATTGCCTTCATCAGCTTTATATATCCATGCACAAACATAATGCACGAATTTGATTTTAAACTCCCTGTGTTCCATTTCTCCAAGCAGATTTTCCTCTCCTCCTTTTCCTTTTCTTCCCCCTCCCTTTTTATTCTCCTCCTTTGCCCCTTCCCCTCTCCCTCCTCCTCTTCCTCCTCTTCCTCAGCGAGGTTACTAAGGAACACAGCAAGGTTAGGTTGTGCTCTGCACTTACACACAGCCCTCTCATCCCCAGGGATGAATCCCAGTTGCACCAAGACCTATGGCAGCCCCCCTACTCAAACCTATCACCCAAATCCTGCCTCTGAAGGCCACCTCCTGTACATCAACGAAATGACTCTGTCCTTGTAATCATTCACCAAAGACTCATTCATCCAGTTATGTGTGCCAGGAGAAGAATTTTTCTTTTCCTACATTTGAGCTTTGGAAGTAAAGATTAGTTAATATAACACCTGAACTGTGTTAAAATATTATGCCAAGTTCTGGCCTGATGTCAACACTAATAATCAGGGTAACCCTGCGGGATAGATACCATACTTCTTTGTCTCAGAACTTTGTCAGCATGAAATTGGCCCGTGACACCCTACAGCAAGCCCCCGCCAGCCTTCGTTTCACCCATAGGGGTGTCCTAGACAAGAAGCCACCCTGTGGAATTCCTATGTCACAGATTAATTCTGCACCCTCTCTGCCACTCAAGAGTGACAGCAGAATGCGGTGTGGACAGAAAAGGATAACGTGACACTAATTTATTTTTTTTTAATTTTTATTAGAGTTTATTTATTTATTTTGAGAGAGAGAGAGAGAGAAGGAGAGGCAGAGAGAGAGACAGAGAGACAGAGGTCCAAGCAGGATCCTGGCTGACAGTGCAGATCCCACATGAGATCATGGCTCGATCGCAAACCAAGAGTCAGATGTTCAACAACCAACTGAACCACCCAGGTGCCCCTTAAAAAAATTTATCTATCTATCTATCTATCTATCTATCTATCTATCTATCTAATACTTAAAGCCTTGGGGTCCTTTAAGCAACAGTGGCAGCACATTCCTTGAAATACCAATAAAAACTCTTCTACTCCGGTGTCATTCTGGTGTCATCCTGCTGTTGAAAGCCATCATTTGCCACTCTGGAAAACTTATTTGTGACTTTGGCTCAGCTGTCCACTCTCTTCACATCCTCTTGTGATGTGCGGCACACGTGGTGGAACAGATGGCCAGAGAGAGGTGTGCTATCTGTGCTCATGCAGCAGTTTCTCTTTGTGTCTTTACCATGAGCATATGACTCTTCTGCCCTTATTTTCTTCCTATGATAGTGTTAAGTGAGGTAGTCACATCTGCTGTACAGATTGTTGGGATTCTTGCTGTGAAACAATTAGGTAGGGATTGCCTATACAGTGGAAAACTTCTAAGTGTCTCTTTGTGAACGGTTTCCCTGGAGAGGCAAAGGCCATATATTGACGGCTTGAAGGTGATGTGCCTGGTGAACTTTTGTCATCTTCCTAATTCAGCAGCAAACTGCAGGTTCACAGAACTGAATGACCTAAAAATCTTTTCTCCATTTCCAGACCTCTAAAATGCCTAACCTTGCATACTAGTATTGACTATGAATGACAGCATAAAACCTGAGACTAGTCCTCTTATGTGTAAATATTCAACTGGTTAATAAACAGGAAGTTATAGCAAGTTCTAAGAGCTACCAAAATTGTAGTATTCTTAGATTTTTCTCCTTTGATAGTCGATAAATACATATTTTGGAACAATGAATAAAATAAATATATAAAAATACATTTCCTAACCTCAAGAGGTCTCAAGTCGAGCTGAAGAAATGAAAACGCATAGCTTCCTTGAAGTATATTCCATGCTTGGGGGTGAGATGGGTGGGAGTAGATATGTTTGGACTTATCTGTGAAATACAGAAGTATAATATTACACTTGTAAAATATGGTGCTTTAGGGTAATTCTGTGTATTTTGATATTTTTGTCTTTTGGATAGCATGGCATTCAAAATGAATTAGGTTTTAATTTCATCCTGTAATTTCATTCAGTGATCACATTAGAAATACATGGCATTTACTTAATATTCTACTGAAAACTCATTTTTAGTTTATGCTGTTTTTTACTTAATAAAAGTAATATCAAAATTTAGTTTTTTACTGTATCTAGTTTATAAGCCTAAAGCTGTGACCGTTTTCATTTCCTTTCTGTGTGTACATAGAAGTAATGTTCATATGCCCATTTTGTTCCTGGAGCACATAAAAACAGTTTTTTTTAATAAAAAGCACACATCCCTTATATAGAAAAAGGTAAGTTAAATTCTAGAATCAGAGTTCTTTTTTTTTTTTTATTTTTTTTCAACTTTTTTAAATTTATTTTTGGGACAGAGAGAGACAGAGCATGAACAGGGGAGGGGCAGAGAGAGAGGGAGACACAGAATCGGAAACAGGCTCCAAGCCATCAGCCCAGAGCCTGACGCAGGGCTCGAACTCACGGACCGCGAGATCGTGACCTGGCTGAAGTCGGACGCTTAACCGACTGCGCCACCCAGGCACCCCTAGAATCAGAGTTCTTTAACGCAGCACCTAAAATCAGAGCCTCATATTGTTTTCAGGTTTCTCATTTAGCTTCGAAAAAATGTCTTCCCTCCTCCCCCACCACATCCCATGACTTAATGACACTTTCTTCTGGAGTCAGTGTGAAAATGTATCGTTTTAAACCACACACACACACACACACACACACACACACACACACACACACAAAAGGTACTTATTGTCCCAATCTCAAAGTACTGTTTTACAGAGAGCATAACTTCAGATACAAGGCAAGCACTTACCATCCACAGTTAAGGAGCTAACAACTGTAAAATGAACTCAGGATGGATTACTTCTCACAAAAACCAGGGCTCAGGCAAGATGGTGTGAAAAAATTATTACGTCTTTGAAATGTTGAACGAAAATAATTCCAGCACAGTTCATGTGATTAAATCTATTTTCATTTAACCACACAGTTTGCACTGCTCTTCATCCTCAGGGCTTTTTAGCAGACTTATTTGTATAATCAATCCTCTAAAGAGGAGAAGAAAACGTAACCTAGAGTCTCAGAGTAAATTTTTCCTTTCTCTCCACAATTTAAATTTCTTCGAAAAACGTTTTCCAAACAGATTTTAATCTATTATACTAATGAACAGAATTGTACCTTTAGGATCAATTTGTGACCCAGTTGGAGCTATTACTGAAATACAGACTTTAAAAACCTCATTTGTTGGGGCGCCTGGGTGGTTCAGTTGGTTGAGCATCTGACTTCGGTTCAGGTCATGATCTCACGGCTTGTAGGTTCGAGCCCCGTGTTGGGCTCTGTGCTGACAGCTCGGGGCCTGCAGACTGTTTCAGATTCTGTGTCTCCCTTTCTCTCTGCCTCTCCCCTCCTCATGCTCTGTCTCTCATAAATAAACATTTAAAAAATTTTTAAAAACCCACCTCACTTATGGTAGTGACTATATCTGAAACTACAGACAGAAAGAAAGAAAGGAAGAGAAAACAAGAATGTCAGGCAGAAAAGGTAAGGAGAAGGAAAGATAGGGATACAGATATGAGAAGATAGATAGTAAAAATCTTTTCAGTTCTCTCTAATTTGCATAGTCAAATTTTAAGAAAGGGGACATACACTTTTATCAGCCTGCTTTCAAAATATTTCCTAGCACATGCTGAGGCACATTTGTCTGTTCCTACAATTATTCAATTACCTTGCTTTATTCTTGGGAAAGAAGATTTTCTGGCTATTTCCTTTAAAATCCTTTGTATCATGAACTCTAGCCAACTCTGGGATGCATCAGTGAACAACCAATTGGTTAACTTATATGTTAAATTATGTGTATGGCTTGCTTTTTGCATGTGATTTCAGCTTGTGTGAGTTTTTTTTTTTTTAGATTGCAAAATGTTCTTTTAAGTTTTTATTGTGATCCCCGTTAGTTAACAGAGTTATATTAGTTTCAGGTGTACAATAAGTGACGCAACCCTTCCATACATCATCCTGTGTGAATCAGGACAAGTGCTGCAAAGTTTTCCAGAGCGAAAGTGTTTTTGTTTGTTTTTTAACAATCTAAAATAGTTTCTAAAATAGTTCCTTTTTTTGGTCCCTAAAATGTGGTCTCTGGACCAGTGGGAAGAGTGTCACAGGGGAACTCCTTTGAAATGCAATCCTGGAGCTCCATCCCAGACCTCTGGAATCAGAAACTCCAGGGGTGGGGCTTGGCAGCCTGGGGTGTAAGGAGCCCTGCAGGTGATTTTGATCCTTCTAACTTGAGAACTGGTGCCCTGGAGCATGCGTTGCACGGTGAGCTGAGCAGACCAAGTGTCCACTAAAAATAATATGACTGTCGGTCTCACTTCAGTCCATGTGTGTAGAAGACTGACGATTCAGGCTCAATTATATTTTGCTCATAGCCACCATGATTGCTTGCAGATGACAAGATAACCATAGCAAAGCACAACATCCTTCAAACATATTGCATTCTGGGAAGGAACCTTAATTAAATTGGTGGCTAGTGTTGGTTTCAGCACCGTTTTTCTTTGTATTTTTCTACTATTGTGATTACATATATATGATACTGATGCTATTTGCCTAGATAGGTTGTTGATTATTTAAATGAGTTGACGAAAGTGGGAATAACAAAAACATCTTAGTTAAAACATATAAATGTATAACTATTTGCCAATTATTTTGACGTAATGCCAGGGCTATTTTTTCATTAGTCTCCTTAAGGAACTTGTATGTTTTTTGTGATTAATCCATACTATAATTCATCCATTTTTGTAATATTTAAGTGAAAGATTCTCTAGAATTTTTAAAATACAAGAAAAGATAGAGAACAAATTGAGGGTTGATCGCAGATGGCAGGAGGGGGGACAGGGGAGAGAGAAAAATGGGTAATGGGCATTGAGGAGGACACTTGGGATGGGCACTGGGTGTTGCATGTAAGCAATGAAACATGGGAATCTACTTCTGGAGCCAAGGGCACACTGTATACACTGTATGTTAGCTAACTTGATAATAAATTATATTAAATAAATAAATAAATAAATAATAAAATACAAGTAAAGACTTTTTTTTAACTTTTGAAAACTTTTATTTATTTTTGAGATAGAGAGAGACAGAGCAGGTACAGGGGAGGAAGACATAGGAGAGAGGCAGACACAGGGTTCCAAACAGGCTCCAGGCTCTGAGCTGTCAGCACAGAGCCTGACGCAGGGCTCGAACCCATGAACCATGAGATAATGACCTGAGGAGAAGTCAGATGCTTAACTGACTGAGCCACCCAGGCACCCCAAGAAAGACGTTTTGATACAGAACATTTTTGCATTTTTATGATATTTCTCTCCCAACTTTCACACATTTTACCCACATATAATTCAGAAGTGCTTTTTTGGTTTGTTTTTGTCTAGATAACTTATTTTTTTCATTTTGCCTTTCAAGAGAGATCACCATAGTTTTCATGATGAAAAGTACTATTTAATGCTTAAATTTTAATGGAATGTATCGTATTTAACTATGTATTTATAAGAAGGATTATAGAAAATATCTCATGTTAATTAAATTAGATTATTAAAAACAATTAAAATATTAAGATAAAATTTGAGAACAATCCACAGCAACTCTTGGAAAGCAGGCCAGTGAACTAGAGCAATCTGTTCAGCATCGGGTGGATGAGGGAGCTCCTATCTTTAGGTTTTAAAAACAGAGGTCCTTTTAACAGGTAAGTTGGTTAAGGTCTGATGGTAAGTGACCTTCTACTATATTAGAATATGGGTTATTGTGCTAAGTTCTCTGATTCAACATTGTTTTATTTTTTCTATTTTAAGTGATGGTAAATTGAGGGGCATTGACTTTCTTTTTTTTCTGTGCATTTGTGCATGTGTGAGTCAAAACTTTAGGAAATTTGGAGTGGTCTAACTCTATAGGAAGTCAGTTATGAAGATGTTCTGACTTTGTTTTTTGGTAGTGTATAAATTGAACATCTGTTTCTCATTAGATGCACAGCACTCACAAAGGAGAACTGAAGCATCATTGCTTTTTCTTTTCTTTTCTTTTTCCTTTCCTTTCCCTTCCTTTCCTTTCAGTGCCTCATGCATGACTTTGACCCTAAACGAGGCTCAATTTATTCTTTTTTTTTTCAACGTTTTTTATTTATTTATTTTTTGGGACAGAGAGAGACAGAGCATGAATGGGGGAGGGGCAGAGAGAGGGAGACACAGAATCGGAAACAGGCTCCAGGCTCCGAGCCATCAGCCCAGAGCCTGACGCGGGGCTCGAACTCCCGGACCACGAGATCGTGACCTGGCTGAAGTCGGACGCTTAACCTACTGCGCCACCCAGGCGCCCCATGGCTCAATTTATTCTATGGGATGATGACGTGGTAGTGGTAGTGGTCGTGGGGTGTGTTCTTGGCTCTGAAAGAATGATTTTACTTACTTACTTACTTAACTACGTACTTACTTAATTACTTATTATAGAAGAACAGCTTCTCTTTTTTTTTTTTTCCAAAGTTTATTTATTTATTTTTGGGGAAGGAGAGAGAGAGAGAAAGAACGAGTCAGGGAAGGGCAAAGAGAGAGGGAGGGACAGAATCCCAAACAGGCTCTGCACCATGAGCGCAGAGCCCGATGTGGGGCTTGAACCCATGAACCGTGAGATCATCACTTGAGCTGAGATCAAGGGTCAGACGCCTGACCAGTTGAGCCACCCAGGTGCCCCTGATATAATGATTTTAAAGGCTGAATTACTACATTTATTCAAATCATATTTCATCTTAAATAGTAATTAACTCCATTATTATAAGCTGTTCTCAATTTGTTACCTGCGTTTTCTTAATATTACATTGCAGCTTGATGAGTGTTTTCCAGCATGGCTACATTCCCTTTACAAATCTCGACGGATTAATACAGGATGAATTTTCAAGTCCTGTAAGTCACACCAAGTATTGAGGAAGCACAGTTCTATTACTTGTCCTGATGTTTCTTATTCAAATATACAAGTGTTAACTATAATGAAAGAGAATGAAAGGGGAAACATACTGCCTAATTTTTTTTTCCTGTCATGTCGATCAAAATAAAGCAACAGCATAGTATTAGGGATTAATACAAAGGATGAAATTAGTAAGGAGGAATTGTATCAGGAAAACAAATGATTCACTGAAAGGATGGGAACTAAAGAGTGCCAGCTTTGCTGCCACTTTTTTACTACATTTTACTGATTACGGCTAATACTACTGAGTAACTTCCAAGAATTTTGGTGATAGCATTAAGAAAAAACATCACTTAGTAGTAGGCACTTGGGTCATAATATGTAATTATAAAAGAAGTAGCATAACTCCATCTGGCAAATACTGACGGCTTTTGATAAAGTAACTATGCCATTGGCAATGAAATTTCTTTTTGCTTTTAGTGACAAGTTCAGTGTTTTTAATGGAGTTAATCACATATTAGACAATACTCTATTAATCCCTGAATGGCTTTAGAATATTGATAAGGAATACTTAGCCACTTAAATCTGTTTACCTGAAATTGGCAGTGTTTTATGAAGCGGCCGCATAATATACTGGAAGGGTATCAACTGGTTGAGCCTGTTTGAAGAAATTCTTTCCTTTCTCTGGGTCTCTTGTCCTCAATGAGAACATTAGCTGTGGTGATCTCTGGGCATCCTATCAGCTCCAAACTACTCTGACCTGTCTGTCCTCATGGAAAAAGTATATTTTGCTGTTCGCCAAAGGAATATATTCTGTTTTATAGATAAATGCCCTCCAGTTAGAGACAGTTCGTATATTTACAACATAAAATGCCATGGAGGCTGTGATCTTTCTGGTAAACCACCTGAGTGCATTTTGAGAAGTTGAAGTTTGGTCAGACGGTATTCTAGAAAATGCCTGGGCACAGGTGCTAAAGAGAATTGTCTAGAAACACACCCACCATTTACTACTTGTGTGCTTTGCATCAAAGAATTTACAGTGTCCCCCTCTGAAAAATGAGGATAAAAGTCTATTTTCTAGAATTGTTGTGAAAATTGAATATAATAAAATGTGTAAAGTGCTGAGCTCAGTGGTGGAAACTGCTCCTTCTCTCCCCAGCTTCCTGTCTGTTGCAATCTAAATGAATGAGAATTCCCTAATCACATTTCTAAAAGTAGTATTATTCCATCACTTTTAGTTCCTCCTCAATGCTCATTTTTCTCTTGCCTTTTCATATTCTGTCATATTCACATAGGTCCCCCATTCCCTTTCCATCCCTTCCTCTCTGTTGCAATGAAGAGAATTTACCTGAAAGATCTACACTTATTAGCAAAGTATAGCAAGGAGTAAAGAAGTTCTGGATTTGTCTACATAAATCATATTAATGCAAATATAAATACCTGGTAAATGAGTCCAACATTTTGAGTCTAAATGATCTAGTTTGGGGGCGCTGGGTGGCTCAGTCAGTTAGACGTCCAACTTCAGCTCAGGTCATGATCTCGCAGTGTGTGGGTTCAAGCCCCATGTCAGGCTCTGTGCTGACAGCTCAGAGCCTGGAGCCCGCTTTGGGTTCTGTGTCTCCCTCTCTCTCTGCCCCTTCCCCGTTCGCACTCCCTCTCTCTCTTTCTCAAAAATAAGTAAACATTAAAAAAAAAAAAATAAATGATCTAGTTTGTTGTCAGCACTGACCTGAATGCCCTGTGTGACGTTCATAGCTAGTAATGGTCTCGGCCTGCCCTTGACAGCCTGATGATATTCTCTGCAGCAATTAACCTAGAAATTGCTACCATTGTTTACACAAAACCCATGAAGGAGGTCAGCAGATAATAATAATATTTGCCTTTCTTTTATACCAACCACTAATAAATGCATTATTTGAATCTCATAATTATCCCATGAAATAAGCAGGTATTATTATTTATGAATTGTTTGTTTTAATTGAGTCATTAAGTAACTTTTCCAAGGTGTTATAAATAGAAAGTGTCAGAAGCCAGGACTGGAAGTTAGACCTCCTGTTATATTATCCTCATACATACACAGCGGGGCCTCTTTGAAAATCTTTCTTTGACAGGTTCCAGTAATTAATTTCATACATCTGTTGCAATAAATAGTATCACCTACCCTTAAATAGACCGGCTGTACCTGCCTTGTTCCTGTTGCTCTTAAATGGATACTGGTAAATTAATTTTTTTTAATGTTTACTTATTTTTGAGAGAGACAGAGAGTGCAAACAGGGTGGGGGGGGGTGCAGAGAGAGAGGGAGACACAGAACCCAAAGCAGGCTCCAGGCTCTGAGCTGTCAGCACAGAGCCTGACACGGGGCTTGAACTCACAGACTGCAAGATCATGACCTGAGCTGAAGCGGGACGCCCAACCAAATGAGCCACCCAGGCACCGACGATACTGGCAAATTTACAAGGCCATTTCTGTTTACATTCTGTCTTCACTATGCAGTGTATTGAGGAAATAATTTTGGGGAGGAATGTGTATATGTGTATATGTGTATACACATATGTGTATATTATGTGTATATGGCTATGTGTTTCTTTTCCTTTTTTTTTTTTTTGTTTCTTTGTTTTTTTGTTTTTGGTCCTTTTCTCTCTTTTTTTTTCTTCTTTTTCTCTCTCTAATATTTTTTTTTAAATTTTTGCTTAAGATAAAATGCATATGATATAAAATTTACCATCATAATAACGATTCTTATTTGAGGGGTGCTTAGGTGGCTCAGTCAGTTGAGCATCCGACTCTTGATGTCAGCTCAGGTCACAATCTCTCAGTTTGTGAGTTCAAGCCCCTCATCAGGCTCTGAGCTCACAGCATAGCCTGCTTGGGATTCTCTCCTCCCTCTCTCTGTCCCTCCCCCACTCTCTCTCTCTCTCTCTCTCTCTCTCTCTCTCTCTGAAAAATAAACATTGAAAAAAGAGTTTACTTGTACCATTCAGTAATGTTAAGTATATTCACATTGTTGAACAATCCATCTGCAGAACTTTCTCATCCTGTGAAACTAAAACTGGATACCCATTAAACAATTCCCCATCTCTCTTTCCCCCAAGAATGCGGAAACTACTATTCTCCTTTCTGTTTGACCACTCTTAGTACTTCATCTAAGTGAAATCAGATAGTATTTGTCTTTTTGTAACTGGCTTATTTCACTTAATATACTGCCCTTAAGGTTTATCCACATTGTACCATGTGTCAGAATTTCCTTCATTTTTTTGACTGAATAATTTTCTATTGTACATATATGCCACATTTTGTTTCTATTCATCTGTCAAAGGGTATTTGGGTTACATCTACCTTTTGGCTTTTGAAATAATATTGCTATGAATGTGAGTGCACAACTATCTGTGGACCATACTTTCAATTTGTTTGGGTATATACTTAGAAGTAATGTTGCTAGATTATATGGTAATTTTTTTTTAAGAACCACCATACTGTTTTCCATAGCCATTGTGCTGGGCATTAATAGTACAAGACCTCTTAGGAACCAGGCTGAATTCGAATCATCTAAGACTTTCTGTCTACTCTATGCCTTATTCTTCACATCCAATCACTGATCATGTGTTACAGATTCTATTTCTTCAGCATATCCTGATGCTTCCATGTTTACATACCAAATTACCTCATACCCAGATAATTAAAATTAGGTGCTTAGGGACTTGTTTTGCCAATGGTCATTTTCTCCCTCCAACATGTTTTTAAACTCCTGCCAAATATTTTTTTTTTACATTATTGCTCTAATATTGTCCTTCCTTTGCTTGATATTTAAATGCCTCCACATTCATTGGCTACCATATAAAATCAAAACCGCTTAGTCTGGTGATCAAGATTTGCTATAATTTCAACCTCTTTTCCAAACTAGGTTTCACTATTTCTCTTTACCAAGCCTGGGTTCTAGCCAGGTTGAATTACTTACAGACATATTTTCTACACTTTTTACTTTCTGATCTTCTTGCCTGTTTGTATGCTGTTCACCATCTGGAATGTTTTAGACATACTTACTCTGCTTCTCACCCAAATCCTTCATGTTTTTAAGCCCCAGCTAAAATTCTGAAGCCATTCCAGATTTCATGGTTTTATATAACCTCTCCAAACCCAGGATCCTAATAACACTTTATTGATTGTTATTCTGTTCTCATTTATCACTTCCTATCTTGTACAATAGTTATTTATGTATCTTAAATTTCCTACAAGATTTAGCTTCCAACATGCAGTTTGAGGGCAGATACTCTGTGTGTGTGTTTGTGTTTTCATCTTTTTATCTTCTTCAGTACATAATAAAGTATTTCACACACAATTAGCAATCAATACGTATGTTTTGAGGGAATGAGTCAACAAGTAAAATAAGTATATGGACTGGACAGACACAGTTTCTTCAGATACTTAAAATTGGTGAAAACTTTATATTTGCTGAAAGGAAGCAAGGAGAGACATATTCAAACAGGGCTGGCATTTGAGCCTATAACCACAGATCCTTTAAGGTAAACTACTTCTGTCTTTTCTGAGTATTAGGGAGGTATTTGAGGAAACCAACTAAAAAGTTTAGCTTCTGAAATATGTGTTTCAGGAAAAATTGTAAGTAGTGGCAGTAGGATTTTGCTAATCAATAAGTAGTCGTATTTTATTTGGTAGAATCCTGTTTTGTATAAATTATTTTATTATTTTTAATATATTCGCCTGAACACTAAAACTAGCTCAATTTAAAATTAATTTGAGTCACTTTAATATGTTAGGTATTTCATCTTCTATCTCTATCTTATTTCAGGAATAGTAAAACACTGAAGGAAAAAATATTTTAAAGAGTTTTATTGTAGCCAAATAGCTACAAAAGGACACATCATTTTGAACACACTTAAATTTTGCCTTAGAAACATTACAAAATACATGTTGGTACTCATCCCTCCTATAAAGAGCAACACTGTATGTAAGAAATGAAAATATTTCTTTTGAAATATAGACAAACTCTTCCACACAGGCAGAATACATAGAAATTCAAGTGCTACTCTGGTAAATTGTACATACAGGTGTTTGAATAATAAGAATGTATGATCCCCAAGTATCCAATAAAATCTCAATATCGTGTCAATGGCAAATTAACTGAAAAGTTACTGAACTAATTTCCTCATGTTCTTCAGGTTGATTATTTCTGGGATACGCTTCTTTATAATTAATAACTGACCAAAAAAAATTGGAAAAATATGATTCATGAAAGACTTGGCAAATATAGAGAACAATTTGATCAACTTTGTAACATTTTTGTACTCATAATATTACTTCAAGAATCATCTTATAATGGGGTACCTGGGTGGCTCACTCAGTTGAGTGTCAGATTCTTGATTTTGGCTCAGGTCATGATCCCAGAGTTGTGGGATGAGGCCCCACTTGGGCTCAATGCTGAACATGGAGCCTGCTTAAGATTCTCTGTCTCTGTCTCTGTCTCTCTCCTTCTCCCAGACTCATGCTCTCTCTGTCTCTTAAAAAAAATCATCGTATATCATCAAGACCGATGGTCTTAAAATTAAAAGAGAACATTTATAATTTTCTCCAACCCTCATTAAGCTATAATCAACTAAATCTGTGCCATTATCATTTCTATATGTTTCTTATAAATTCAGCAAAATATTATTTTATGAATTTACCCACGTCCAGAAGTTTCAAAGGTATGATTGAGTAATATGGCTCAAATTCATAAGTCCAAAGAAATAATGATGGCAGTAAAAGAAAAATTGTACCAGATACTTGTTAAAGATTGCAAGGGAGATTTTATTCAAGACTATTGCAATAGGAGTCAAGATTGCTGCAATTAGGGGAGAAAGTTGAACTCAGTTTGCTGAAACCAAAGAGTGGTGAGCTAATGGAAAATTACTTTAAGGAAGAGGTTGGTCTAAATGATTAAGTCATTTGTATTTCTTAATTTTCCCTTATCCAGGTTCATCTCCTACCTGCCTACAGGGACTGGGAAGCAGGGGTCCTATTTTTGCTTGATGATTACATTTCAAAGGGATGGCTTCCAGGTCTTAGAGAAAGACATATCTGGATTGTAGAAGATTTCTATCTCAAAGGGGTAGAGAAAGAATTTACCATTGCAAGTTCTCTGTAGTAAATGCTTCAAGAAAAAGAGGTCAGGGTACTAGAGTCAGGAAGAAACATTTCTGAAGTTTGGGTCAAACTGAGGAAATGTTCTGGCCTTCTTGGTCACAGTAGATATTTGCTTTTTAGGAATGTTATCTACATAGGAGAAATTTTGAATTTGTCCTATACTACACTTTGCATTGGAGTTGATTCTGACCCAATGTGTGACAGAAATTCTTCCCAAAGGAAGTATTTCATTGCTTTCTGGGGGAAGTTAATTTTCAGTACGTTTGACAAATAAAATGTCATACACAGAGGAGTAGAAATAGACAATTTTTAGGCTTTTCTGTCAACAATTTCCAAATACCTGCCTTTTTATCAAAAATCTTTCTTACTGGATCATTCTCAATCCACCCTCACTTCACACCATGCTTCCTTACTTAGTAATTCAGAAAGAGCTGTTATTTCTAAGTGCCTAAGTTCATATTCTGTGACTAAAAAGTTTCCCTGTATTCTTTCATCCATGCTAGAATTATTTATATGATGAGAAAAGTAAAATAAAATAACTTCCTTTTTCAAAAATAAGTGGCATTGTACTTTCATACATAGCATGTGATTTTAAAGCCAAAGTGATTTTAAAGCTAAAGAGTGTAAGAAAGAAGGGGACTCTATTCTCCACCTAAGAAACTAGCACTTTACTAAAGAAAAGAGAAACGGAAGAGATCTTAAGTTTTCTTCTCAGCCACGCAAAATCTCAATTAAAGAAATGATCTGATTCTAATTTTATCTTGTAAACTAATTATAGAAAACATAACAGTGTTAAGTATAAAGTGGTATGTCAAAGTTGTACACATAAACCTTTAAATATTCCTGATTTACACTAAATAAAGTGAATTAGCAAGTGACTACAGGGTACAAATTTAACCACATATTCTTCTCAGATAACCATCAAAGTATCTACATAGTTGCAGAAAAGGGCACAGATGTTCACCCTAAAAAAAACCTGTAATTAAGACACATTTATGCTCTGCAGATGCAGCCATTTCTAAGGACTACCAAGCACTCTGTAAGCACACCCAAACCAAAGAAAAATCTTTTTTGAACTTCCTTAGTTTTATTTTCACTGGAAAATCAAAACAGGAATCCCAATGATACAAATGTGGTAGTGTAATTAATCTACATTTGCTCTCCAGCCATATATATTTTACAGGGTGTGTAGAACCTAAGTTCGTAACATTTAATGTTTTTACCCCAGACACTGTTTCTGAAACTTACCAGGGAGATTTATGTAATATGTCATGAGTAATTTAAAATTAGAAGTGTCTCTGATTTAGGTAAACCCATATAAATCGGTATTTGGATGCTGTAAGGAACTAACAAACGCCTATGGAAGGAAAGAGACTATCTTAAAATTTTACTCTGACACTATATTAAATAATTTGGGCACATATTTTTATTTAATCTTGAAAATACTAGAACATATATGGCGCACATGCTTCAGTGAAAGGAAGACAAACCTGTATGCTTTCAAATTAATTTTCGCAGTCAAATTTTAACTCACGTAGTGGTGTTAACAAAGAGACCAATAAAGGGTTCACTGTCTGTTCTGGAAATGTCAAATTTAATTGTTCTTACAATAGAGTCCATTGTTTTTTCTTTCCTTTTTAAACTAAATTTTGTATACCTAGTTTATTTTTAAATATTTAATTTTGTCACTTAAAATTCTTAATGTAAACATTCTACTTGTGTTTCCAAAAATATATTTACATCTTGACATCTTGATGAGACTTTAAGAGATGTAGAGATTTAACATAACTTGTAAGCATTGCATTGACGCTGTACAAAAATAGATTTTGGTCTTGGATGTTCTGCTGGCTTTTTTTCCACCTTTTCGAGGCATTACGGAGTTCTAGAGTTACCATTTTAAATCAAATTTTATTACATGTCATCAAAAATATTTTAATGATTTCTCCTCATCATAATAAAGTTCAAACACCTGTAAAAGCCCTTCATGGATAGCCCTTTGTTTCACTGTCTCAGTAAATTCCTGTCACGCTCCATCATCTGGGACTCTGCTGGTCAGTTCCCTAGGCACACTATTTTCTTTCTTACTACAAGGTCACATGAAGCTTCTTCCTTTCACTGGTCACCTTTGAACCCATAATTTTCCAATCTTGATGTTAAATTGCAATTAACCTGTCAAGAATGCTTTTTTAAAAGGGTTTCCTTGGAAAGTGACATTTGAGTTTTAAGATTCACCCTATAATGGCAATGCCAACACAATATTTAGAATTGAAGCCATGTTTTAGTTGACAAGGAGAGGTTGTTAAATGTGTATTTATTTTAAACAATTGTTTCATTTTTAAAAAAATAATAAGTGTCTTTTATTTTACCTTCAAAAACTTTTTTATTTTGAAGCAATTATAGGCTCAAAGAAGTTGCAAGAATAGTACAGAATGTCCTCTGTATCCTTCCCTGAACTTCCCCCAATGGTGACATCTAATATAACTACAATATCAAGACCAGAAAACTGACATTGACACATTACTATAACTAGACTATAAATCTGACTTCGTTTTCACTATTTTCTAGCATGCATCCATCTGTGTTTGTATACTGTAACCTCTATTCTGTACTAGTGTAGACATAGGTTGTATATCAGTCCCCACTCCAAATGTTTGGGTTTTTTTTTCTTTGCGTATAATTTTTCTTAGAATGAGTCTATCAGTTATTTATGATTTTTTTCAAATGAATGAATACACAACAGAAAAACATTCTTATCAGTGGAAGCAAAATAAAATGGATATTTGACCTCCATAATATCTGTTTAATGTTGGTTTGGTTGGGGTAGACATATATATGATCCTGAAAAAATAAAAGTTGCTAATCAGCAGCACAAAAGAATGTGACGGTAAGTTCTGTTATACATCATGTGTGACATCAAAAGTAAAATTATGATTAGTGTTGAACCTTGTTAAACATAACCACAGTTTGTGAGAATTGCTGCGCTTTAATGTGCATGTAATAGTTGAGGTAGATTTTTGGTAGACAGTTGTGAGTCAGACTGCTTTTACCACATACTTTTAAAAGAATTTAGGATGAGCCAGGTCAATTTAATTATAATTATATACACTATCCAGGTACATTGGATTATAATGAAATCAATTATGTATTGGGCTTCTGCTATTTTAATCAGCTGATATTTTTCAGATACTATATATCTAGGAATGTATACACATTGATCTAAGAACTGTGCAATCTTCTATGAGAAATTAAAAGTATGATGCATTCACTTCCCTCTAGGAACATGCAATTTCATTAGGTAAATAGTATACTTACACATAAAAGTTTAAAAAATAGTCAAGACATTAATAGAAATATGATAACTCATGACTAATTTAAAAAATAGTAAATTTTATTAAGGATATTTTAAAAGAGAGAGAAATCCATTTCAGTATCATTTCACAAAAAGACGGAGTCTGGGTTAGGGTGACCTGTAAGATACTGTAATGGAAGAAAAAAATACCAGTTTTTTAAAATGTTTATTTAGTTTTGAGAGAGAGACAGATCACGAGTGGGAGAGGGGCAGAGAGAGAGGGAGACACAGAATCTGAAGCAGGCTCCAGGCTTTGAGCTGTCTGACACTGGGCTTGAACCCACAAACCTTGAGATCATGACCTGAGCCAAAGTCAGACACTTAACCAAATGAGCCTCCCAGACACCCCCCAAAAGTTGTTAGGAAAAGATTATTTTAGTCAATAAATTCAGGTAACATGTTTATTTCATGGATATAATCTCTTGGCATTAGGTGATACATACATAGAATTAAAGAATGATTATAATCAGGAAACAAACTTTCTAATTCTGTAGAGGTCAATTTTGTGATAATAAAAGTAGTAACTTGGGTAGGAAAAATATTTTTTAACATGAACTTATGGAATTTGCAAGAATTTTGTAAATCACCCAAGTTGAATCTGAAGTCCAAGGAAGAAATCATAGATTCTCTTTGCTGTTATTTGTCTCCTCATTTTGATTTGATGAATTCTAATATGAGTATACCTTGATAAATAAATTTACTACATGTACATTTTAAAGTATTTTAAATTTTTTTAATGTTTATTTATTTTTGAGACAGAGAGAGACAGAGCATGAACAGGGGAGGGTCAGAGAGAGAGGAAGACACAGAATCGGAAGCAGGCTCCAGGCTCTGAGCCATCAGCCCAGACCCCGACGCGGGGCTTGAACTCATGGACGGCAAGATCGTGACCCTGAGCTGAAGTCGGACGCTTAACCAACTGAGCCACCCAGGCGCCCCTAAAGTATTTTAAAAGTATTATAATAAATCACAAAGTGATACTTTTAAAATTTGCAAAACTATTTTATAGTAACCTTCTACTACTCCTATATGATTATATGAAATCTATATACGGATTATATAATTTTTTACAACAAATAATTATAGCACTCATTCAATAAACATTTATTGGGCCCTGGTAATATATCAGGAATTGTACTAGGCACTGGCTATTCAAAGGTAAACAAAATTTGTTACTGCAAAGAGAAAAATCACAGGCCAGTTGAGATGGAATCTAAGTGATATGTACATGCCATCCACATACCAAACAACAACAAAAAAATTCCATTTTATCATTTTTCTCTATGTTTTAATTTAATAAGCACCATTCTTTTCTTCATCTCTGCCATGGTGCAAGAAAGACAAAGGAAATGAAAACATAAACCTGGGGGTGCCTGGGTGGCTCAGTTGTTTGAGCGTCTGACTCTTGGTTTCAACTCAAGTCATGAACCTAGGGTCGTGGCTTTGAGCCCCTCTTTGGGCTCCATGCTGGGCGTGGAGCCTGCTTATGTCTCTCTCTCTCGCTCTCGCTCTCGCTCTCGCTCTCGCTCTCGCTCTCTCTCTCTCCCTCTCTCCCTCCTCTGCTCATGCAAGCTCTTTCTTGCTCTCTCTCTCAAAAAAAAAAAAAAATCCAACTGATTATCTATTAACACAATAGTCACACATTTAAAGGAATAAAAATAATACCTACTCTGAAAAAGGTCTGTTTCTGTTTCTAGCACTCTAATTCTTACTTGAATTGGAAGTCACAGTTTTCACAGCTACTCAGATTTTCCTGATTTCATGTAGCTGGTGACAATGTGCCAGTTAAAACATCATCTGCACATGTTGACAAGTGTCTAAGGAAGAGAATCAAGTGTTTCAAATACACCAAGATGACTCAGAAATAACTGTCAGACAACTGTGTTCTCCAGAGGTGGCACATCACTTGGACTACAAGAGCCATTAGGTGACATCTCTCCAAGAGGGAACCTTGTCGTTCTGCTCCCTGCCTGCTATAGGGGCTTCACTCCAGCAACGTGCTGAGCCAGAAAATAGAGTAAAGGAAGGTAGCGAACAACGGTGTGTAGCATAAAATGAAAGAAATTAAGTCCTTCTGTGTTACTCCCTTTTATGACGAAAGAAGGGCCGATGCTTCCAAAAGGGCATTCATGATAAAAACTGTATCTGAGGATGCACCCATCCTTTCTGAAGTACAGAGCTACAGAATTAAAAGGTTGGAAGAGTTTGTTAGGAATACCTCCTGAGCCTTTCCCTGGTTTTAAATTTGTTAGCAGCAGAGCCTCTATTCGACTTGAGTCCTCAATTCACATTGGCAGTTGTACAATTATGTTCTCTCCTGTTTTCAGCATAATCTTTGCATCTACTTTGCAGAATGCAAGAAAATCAATCTTTGACTCACATATTTAAAGGATGTAGCAGTATCTAGCTATTTCCTCCCTCCAAGGTTTTCTTTCTCATATACAGATCATTTTTTCTTTCCTTAATCTGCATAGGGTTTCACTCTCTATTTCATTCTATTTTCTATGTCCTCTGGTAATGTATTTCTAGCTGTCAGAAAATTAGGCAATTTAATGCAGTGGGTAGAAAGAAGATATTCCTAATCATTTCCCCATATATCCTAAGTATATTAGTTCTGCAAAGCCGACTTTAAAAAAAATAAACTTACTGCTGGGTAAGATCATGCTTCAGACAGCTGTTGGAATGAAATCATCTTCTTTTCAGTATAAACATCTTAAATGTTTACCAATTACCATCAATATTATAGCTCCAATGATGGAGGACTTGCTGAAGATTTTGACAGACCAAATAGTCATCCATGATGGAAGACTTAGGGCCTC